>NW_012103177.1:42472-107848 GCF_000951045.1 Mandrillus leucophaeus | reverse complement strand
AAAAAAAAAAAAAAAAGAAAGTATACTTTTAGGATAATTAATTTGGCAGTGGTACAAATAATGGATTTGAGAAGTATCATATAGGCAATTTAGGAGAATTTTTCAATTATCAAGGCATGAAATAATTACTTCTAAATGAAGGTGGATGACTGTGGTGCTGTAAAGGACAACATACTGAGTACCAAGTCAAATGCACTGCAGTGAAAACAAAGAGCAGCTTGGTCAGGGTTTATTTAGTTCATGGCCCCAGAATTCTGATCAGGGAAGACTAGGACCAGAATAATAGAAAAACATCAAGTTGAATTAAAGGCTGGAATCTGAAAATGAAATAAAGATCAAG
Source organism: Mandrillus leucophaeus (assembly GCF_000951045.1). Classification (NCBI taxonomy): domain Eukaryota; kingdom Metazoa; phylum Chordata; class Mammalia; order Primates; family Cercopithecidae; genus Mandrillus; species Mandrillus leucophaeus. The sequence continues at coordinate 107,508 of NW_012103177.1, read as the reverse complement.
GTCACTGATTACCACAGATATGGGTGTGATTCCCAAAGGCGAACAAATTCAGGAGACACAGCTCATAGGCAGGATATGAGTATCAGTAGCCAAACCAATAGACTGTCAAGATTGTAGATTTTAGAATAGAGAGGGCATAAATTCATTTATAACACAGCTAGTGTTGAACAAAATGTATTAAGTGAGTATATTGGACCAAATGTTGGCCCTAACCTAAGATAATTTTTCTCATTATGTAGTAGGGACAATTCAAAGTGGTGTTTGCAGAAACAATGGAATAGTCGTGTTTTCTTATTGTCACACATTTCACATTGAACATAGACAGTCCATAAATCTGAGCACCGGTACTGGAAGCAGAAGGAACAAGGGGATGAGGAATTACTTCAGGGAGGTGAAACTTAAAACGTTTGTATTACAACTTAATTCATGAATTTCTATCCAGTGATAAATAGTTTGCATGTTTTTTGGCAGCCAGTCATTTTTTTAATCAAAGAAAGATTTGGTCCATATTCTAAAGCATATTCAGATTAGGCAATTTTGAATTTTTTCATTCTTAATGTAGAAATGTTTTCTGTTGTAAGATCTCTAACATGACCAAATATATCAATAAGTCTAGAAGACACACAGAGAAATAAAGAGAAGAGTGGGTTAGGGGAGGGTGTGGGGGATGCAGGAAGAAAATATGTGTGTGTGTGTGTGTGTGTGTGTGTGTGTGTGTAAGGGGCAGTCTTTTAAACTAAGTCAAACAAGTCATTAACAATACAAATGTAAGAGAAGCACAATATGCAGGTATAAAGAAAATGCCCGTAAGATATATTTCCTTCTCAGAAGGATACTCCCAAAATTATTTTCATTGCTTCTGGATTAGGTAGGATATCACCAAATAGAATATTATCAAGTGATAAAAATTCTTTGTAAATTGTTTTCATCCATAAGCATGTTGATTGTTACATGATTCATAACTCTAATATACAGAAGCCTGGCTTCTGTGTCACTGAGGGGAGATTTTAGATGCAGCACTGTGCCTTTGTTCCTTGAAAACTGTCAGCAGATACTGAAGAAAATAATATGTGCTCTATTTGCCTTTAGGTACCAGGATACCAAAAATAAGATTCCTTCTTGTGTGTAAACTGAAATTTCTCTATGTGAGAGATCCAACAGCTTAAGGGTTCAGTGGCAAGAGAAACCATTGATTATTAATTGATCACAGAACTACCCAAAAAGCAAAATGTAGCTATGGCAGTAGATTTCAAATATATGAACAACACCAGATACCTAATTCAACTAAAAGCAGCACAGTACATCTGTAGTCACCATCAACACATCTCTATCCCTTTCTGAATTGTAACTTTTACTCACCTATCCACTCTCAACTCCCATCCATTCTCCAAAATAACCTTTTGCTTGCGATCATCTCTACTGTTTTTTCTGTCAAGTTTTTGATTCTGTAATTTTTTCCACTTTGATCTTGCCTCTCGTCTTGTTTTTTCAACTGTGTACAGTGTTCTTATTAAGAGTGGATGGGGATGTGTTATGCATATAACATGAGCTTGTGTGTAAGAAAGAAATTTAGGAAAGGTACAAATTCCAAGACTGAGTTGTTGTTTTCTTTCATCTCCACCTCCATCTCGAAGCCCACCAGCAGCAGCGTATTGCTGCACAAATAGGAGCCAATGTACTGAGTATGGAATGGTAAATTAAAGGAGAAAAACCTAATAAGCTCTGCCTCTCTGAAATTGCCATCTCCTAAAATAATCATGTGAGTCTGAATCTCCTGTGGAACATATTAAAAATATAGATTGGGATCTACCCCCACAGAGATTCTGATTAAGTGGGTCTGGTGTAAAGGCCAGAAATGTAAATTTTTAACACACTCCCCAGGTGATCCTGATGCATGGCCTGCATACTGCAATCATTATTCTAAAAATGAGAGGAATAAATACTTCTCTGTCCTAATTTGACTAACAATGAGTACTTGATGGCAGGATTCACAGTGATGGAGACTTGGAATAAAGGTCTAGGTAGTCATACAGCCCAAGAAGAAATCAGGTCAAAGTTTGACCTCAGCCTTTAGGAATTTGGGTTTCTTAAAAGGTACAAGAAAAAATAGATTTAGATACTGGGCATGGTGACTCACACCTATAATCCCAGTTCTTTGGGAGCCAGGGCTAGGAGGATCACTTGAGTCCAGGAATTCAAGATGAGTCTGGGCAGCATAGCAAGACCCCATCTCAAAAAAAAAAGTAGATTTAGATTATGACAGCTAAAAAAAACCACCTCACATTACTTTTAGGTTCCTACCACATACACTGAAATACATTAGCTCCCATTCATTCCATTTCCAGTCCACACCTGCCCACTCTTCCAGCTCTTTCACTATTTTTACCATTTACTACTCTAGCAGCTCTTTAAAACCTAATATATTGGTTACTCTTTTCCCCATGTCTGTAAGACTCTACTAGCTTCACAGTCTTCCCATAGCTGCCTAACCAGAGTCTTTCCTTTCACAAGCCTATTGTCAACACACTCAAGTACGTTTCACTGTTGCCCACACCATTTGTTTCCCTAAAACCCCTAAACAAAGATGAACCCAACTCTGGTGCCTACTTCTCTGCTGTACTGAACACCACTAAACAAAAACCACACAATCATACATACTGATGCTCCTGCAATATATGATCTTTCCCCTCAACTGGGCTTTTAACTCCATAGCAATTATTTTACATATTTCTGGTCAACTTTGTATCTTCTTCCTTTCAGTAGCTATCCCAAATCTTTATCAGTTTGGTTGAAGGCCTGATATGGTTAGGCTTTGTGTCCTCACCCAAATCTCATATTGAATTATTATCCCCATGTGAGGGAGAAACCTGGTGGCAGGTGATTGGATAATGGGGTCAGATTCCCTTATGCTGTTCTCATGATAGTGAGCTAGTTCTCACGAGATATGCTGGTTTTATATGTGTTTGACAAGTTCCTCCTTCGCCCACTCTTTCTCTTGCCACCTTGTAAAGAATGTGCCTGCTTCCCCTTCCACCATGTTTGTAAGTTTCCTGAGGCCTCCTCAGCCATGCAGAACTGTGAGTCAATTAAACCTCTTTTCTTTATAAATTACCCAGTCCCAGGTATTTATAGCGGTGTGAAAATGGACTAATACAAGGCCCCATTAATTTTCTCAGCACATAAAGTAAAATTCATCACATAGAAGCTACTTTAACTCTCCATCTCCCTACACATAAATGTCTGTGTCTACATCTCTAGTCAAATACTTATACCTGTAATCACAGTTGTGTTCATACTTTCCAATTACCTCCATTCCAGAAAAAATAAATGCTTCTCTACAAAGCTAATGGATTTATCCCATATTCCCTAAGATTTTTTTCCTTTGATTTTATCTCTTTCATCCTTATCAACCTCTCTTTCTCCATTGTTCTTTTCCCTTAATATCTTCATGGCTGTTGCATATTAAAACAAAAGTCCTCATCAAATTTATATCAATCCCTAAGACAACCCCTTATTCCCCTTACTATTTGTTGAAAAAACTCACAAAATAATAATTTAAGCTCTCTATTTTTCACATCTTCCATTTATTATTTAACCCCCCAAGTTCTGCTTGTTTCCTATTCACATTGACCTTGCTAAGGAGCTTATCTTTCATTTTGTTGCCTCTTTAATAGAGTTGTGAGCATGACATTTAGAGTTAGACTATTCCCACTGATTACCAACTATGTGGCCTATATGACTCTAGTTCTCTCCTCATGTAAAAGAAAGATGATAATAATATGTATTTATAAGGTGGTTGTAAGAATTACATGACAAAATATGTTATAAAGTGCTTTGCAACATAGTGTCTGACCAACAGTAAGGTGATGCAGCAAATGGTGGGTAGTGTGCTGTTGATTCATGTGTTACATAGTTGTTATTGTTATAATTACTATTACTATCTTAACTCTTCCTTAGCTCATTTTTTTTCCAAATGAATGCTTTAATGTGTTCGTTAAAATGAAGATTCTTGGGTCTCATCATAAGTGTAACAAATTATAATCTTTTGAGTATATCCTAGTAATATGTATTTGAAGAAGTTCCTTGAGTGATTCTTTTGCATGCTGAAGTTGGAGATCCATGGACTTATCCCTGTTTGTTAAGGAGCTTGGAATCAGATGGGCCTGAGATCAAGTTCAGAGATAAAGCCTTGAGTAAATTACTTCTTTCTTATTAGGTTGGTGCAAAAGTAATTGAGGTTTTGGCCACTCTTTTTAACTAATGTGGAAAACCATAATTACTTTTCTACCAACCTAATAGCTTTAGTTGTCATGTCTACAAGAACAGCTTAGTACCATCAACTACATAGGGTTATCAGGAAGATAAAATTAGATGGTATTTATAAATATGAAGTATAATGTATTTTCTGTAGGCCATTCACCAAATATTTACCATACTTCCCATTTTCATCTTCAGGCATAAGGTAAAAACAATACTGATGCACTATAGAAAGCAAATCCTATCACACCAGTTTATCTAATCCTAGGGTGTATCTGTGTAAATCTTCTCCAAAGATATAACTTTAGTTGCCTTAGTTACTGAGTGGTCTAGTAAGTATGACAGTAAATTAGAAGTCAATGGACTAGGAAAAAACTATAAACATGACAATAACTTAGAACCATTAGACCATAAAAAATGGAATGAAGTTAGCGTGTCAAATATTATAAAATGCATTTAAGGAGAACATTTTGGCAGGTAGGTTTCATCTAACAATGAATGGTGTTCATGCATGCATTGAAAATCTACAGTGTGATCAGCATTATGCTTCCTAATATGGGAAATTCACAGGAAATTCTAAATATGACCTCTGTCCCCAACGACATGATATTTAATTGAGTTATAAAAACAGAAAACACACGAAAATTTAGGATACAAATTTAAACCATATTTTTATTGAATTAAAATATAGTCAACACAATGTGTAAGATTGTATTATTAGCTAGAAGTGATTGAGAGGAATGCAAAGTTCCTTAAATATCTTAGAAACAAGTTGTCAAGAATGATGTCTGTACAGCTAGTATAAAAGGTAACCCAGGGAGGAGGAGGAAAGGAATTACAGAGAGTGGGTTAATATGGAACTAGTCCCTTTCGAGTTTCATTATGAGAATTTCTGTAGTAAAGCCCTTTTAAATTGTCTCCTACTTTTATTGTTTCATTGTTCTAGGGTATGTGTATGATTAAATTGTATGATTAAGTACCAAATTAAGAACCTAAATTTCTCTTTCCTGTGATGAAAGAGAAAAAGCATTGGGGAAGTCTAGAGAAGTGCTCATGATGAATTTGGGAGAAGAAAATGAAGACAGTTGTGTTTGGGGCAGTCTTCACTGGAAGAAATGTATAGGTTAGATTTGAAAGGAAGAGACTTTAAAACTAGTTGGCTATTATTACAGTAATAAAGTATGGAATGAGACCTTAAGTCAGGCTTGGATAGCTGAAACAAAGACAGTATTGCCCTCAAGCAAAGTAAACATCAGCAAAGGAACATGGTTAAGAATGTATATGGCATGTCCAGGGAATAATGAAAAGCTAGCAGGGCTTCAGTAACTACCCAAAGTCATGTTAGGCAGGGAGGATGTGACTGGACCTTGGAGAGACTAAGGAGCCTGGCAAGGGGTGAAGATTTTGTTCTATTGAAGTAGGATGGGTTTTCTTTAATGTCAAAAAACAATGGATAATAAATACGATCCTATTAGTCATATTGATTCATTCAATAACTAGCCACTGGCAATTAACATAGTCAAAGAAAAATGTTAGGCATTGTGGGAAATAAAATTGATTAAGACATAGTACACTGCTCTCAACACCATTCGAAAATTAGGGCATAAGGTAACAAAAATAATTATAATCACAGTGGAATATAAATGCCAGAAGGTAAATACATGATAATAATATGAAGGAAGTAGTTAGCCTATGAATGGTGGTAATTCATGATATTTAGCTGGGACCTTGAAGGATAGCTGTTATATAGGTAAAGATAAGAAGAGAGGATTTCTGAGAGGAAAATAGTGCAAGCAAAGGCTATTCATTTCAGCAAATATTGAATGCTTACTGTGTGCCAGGTCCTGGACTTTATACTGGTATATGAAGACTTGTCACAGTCTCTGCCCTTAAGAGCTTAACACAGAAGAGCAGAGTGCGAGTTCTCAGGGATACTTGGAGAGTTCCATTCAGCTAGAGCATGCATACAGGAGGAAGTAATGGAATGAAGCTGGAAAAATAACTTGAACCAATATTAGTGAGACTCTTAAATGCCAGAACAATACATACTAAATTCTCCTGGGTATGGAAATCATTGAAGTCTGTTGTTATAGTTTTTATCAGAAGGCAATGAAGACAATTGTGTTTGGGGCAGTCTTTGCTGGAAGAAATGTATAGGATAGATTTGAAACAAAGAGACTTTTAAACTAGGTGGCTATTATTACAGTAATAAAGTACGGAATGATAATAGCCTGGGATAGCTGGTGACATAAGAGTAATTGTAAAAACTCACATGTATCAAGAATATGTTAATGCTTTAATCATTTGCTAAGGGGTTATGCAAATCCTCTCACTTACTCCTCAGATATCTCTTCAAGAAGGGTGCTGTAATTATTCCCCATCGACAGAGGAGTAAACTGAGCACAAAGACATTTTAAAAACTTTCCCATGTTTTACAACTAGTAAATGATGAAATTAGACTCAAGCATAGGCAGCCTCCAGAAACTGCTTTTTAACCACTGGCTATAGTGTCAAAAACAGCTATAAATTTTGAACTCATATGTCTAAATAAAAAAATAGCTCAATTAACAAATACAAAGAAGTTTAAATACTTTTCTCACTTAAAAACTTTGTCAGCTAAAAAAAAATACCATTCTTTTTCCAAATTACCCTCACTGAAAAGTTTAGTGGTTTTCAAATTCAATAACAGAATTTTAACAGCAGAATGTATCTCAGAGAATATCTCAAACCTCACAACTTTACAGAAGAGGGCATTGAGACCATGACTAAGGGAATGACCAAAGTAAAAGAGCTAGCTAGGGGTAGAACTCACATTAAAATCCATACCTGCTGTTTTCTGGTCACTATAGTATAGCACTCTGATTTTATCATATCATATTTCTATTCTGTTTTTCATAGCAAGCATGGAAAATCACAATACTGAGTCATAAAGGGAGATATTTTTACTTGTAAGTTACAGAAAGATGTGTGAATGGTTACATATCTACGAACTAAAAAATCACAACAGTTAGTGTATTAACAATTATGCCCATTATCCATTTTAGCAGTTTTGACACATGAATTCATCTTCCACGGTGGATTTTCGAATAATGATGTTAAATTGTTCTGCTTCCATATTGTAACAAATCCTTGGTGAGAAGATAGATCTGTGTACTACTTGTTACCTTGCAGTGATGAATAAGTATCAGCGTGTTTTTTTGAGGGAGGAAAAGGGTCCACCAGAGGGTGTTATGCACTGTTGTCTTATATGCACATCTTTCCAGGAGAATTTCAACCTGTCTTCTTTGATCATTACCAGGTGGTCTCCCCTTGCAGCACCAGAGTCCATCACTGGTAATGAAAGCATAACCAGACCAATTTGCTCTCATTTATTTTATGAATCATTGCCAGACTCAGAAACAAAGAACAAAAGGAAGCGTATCCTTTTTTGTGCCTTTGAAATTGAATAAAATATCAATGAAATATCTTCATTACATTATGTAAGAGAATGTCCTACATTGATATGGGGCCAAAATAACTTACAGAACTCTGTGGCTTCAAAGGTAGTGGAACGTGCCAAGAGGACCACAACACGAAAATGAACACACTGAAAGGCTCAGAAAGCAATGGGTTTTCTGTCAGGAACAAGAGAAATCCAAATAACTGAGAATATTTTGTCACTTATTTCCCCATAATCCTACCTAGCCACAAGAGAAAACAAAAATAAAAAGAATTCAGAACTAAGAATAAAAATATATCAGCCATTGAGGTTGGAAAGTGAAGCTTGATTCATTTTGAATTCATTGTCCTAATGGATGAGCAATTGATTGAAGATGAATGCATAGATAGCAGTTAATATCACTGCTAAGAGGAAGACAGAGAAAGATAAAAGAAACATGGAAGTGGGGTAGAATAAAGAAAAGAGGAAAGCAAAGTTTTTAAAGCGAAAGGAGGGGTGGGTAAAGAAAGTGAAAGAAATTAAGCTGACAGGAAGAAACAGATGAAATGCAGCTGTGATGCTCATTTGTTCTTCTTTTAAAATGTAAATTACTTCTGATTTTGAAGTCAAGGTCTGGATATTTTCCTGTGGAAATATAGCCATATACCCTCTAAATAGTCTCTCTTCCCCAAAAGAGAGAAAATTGGGAAAGATAACGTAGTTTTACTGTAAGCAATACAAAAAAATAGTTCTAAAAACCCCAAGGCATTTCAGTGTAAGTTGTCTGCAATAGACAACAGCCTCAAAACCCTCCAAATTTCCTAGCGTGAGACAGGCACAAAGCGGGAGACTTGGTTGCCTGGCAACCGCGCTCTTCACAGGCAGCTGGAGTAAAACGAACCGTCTGGTGCCAAACGGCCTTTCACCTGCTTCGTTAAAGTGAAATCAGAGAGAAGAGTTACCTTGCAAGGGCCAAAGCTCCCCATGAGAAACAGAGGCTTGAGAAAGCCTCCTCTAGCTTCACTTTGGAAAGGCACTCCAAGCAGGATGGGAGGTTTCTAATGCCTCAGTAATTAAGGATGCTTTTTCCTCCCCTCCCCCTCCTCCTCCTCTGGGTGCCACCCTGAAAATAACAGGCTGCAGGCTTGGTATTCTGACGTTGTATAGAGGGGAGAAGAAATTACTTTAAATCTTTTGCTCCAAATTGATAAATTCTGAAAACCAGGGACATTGCTTACATCTCCCCATTATTTTTAAATTAGGTTTGCTTTCTGATAATATAAGGACTAACAAAGTGTATTCACGATGAAAAGAGAATTTGAAAAAGATGACTATGAAAATAGTCTGTTTTTACTTACGTACCTGGGGATTGAAGTTATTCTGGAAATTTTACCTGGCTATTTTAGTGGAAATGTGAACAGTACCTACAAGGGATTTCGTATAAAAAATGGTGAGGGCTTTCCAAAAATATTTGTACAGCCCACTCCTAAAATGCAAAGTATTGCAATATACATCTTTGTGTGAATTTTAGCCTTTGCTAGAAAATACACAGTTTTTAAATAGACACTTAATGAGTAATTCTCAAATAGTCTGACTCTTTCAAGGTCAAACAGTAAAATGTGAGTGGAAATTGGGCAGATACCTGCATAGCAGTCAGAAACAAAGCACTGAAGTCAGTATTTACAGTGGCGGATTCCGGTCCTTACACTGTCACTCGGCACAGCATTAAAATTTTGAGTTCTAATTTTGGTGACATAGATCGAACATATTTAGTGTTCATTTGGAACTTTCCTTCAGATGAGATTCTAAATATAAAAAAAAAAATGTATAATGTTCAAACTTTTCAGGTTACACAAATTATATGAATTTATTTCAGTTTTATTCACTACCAGTAAGTACAATTATTTTTACACCTTTCTATAGGACCTTGTTGACCTCATTCTTTTATTCTGTTGTATTTTACTGAAATATGAATAATGGATATACATATATGAATATACACACACATATTTTATTCATCTCCCTACTCTACCTCCAAAGTTGAGGAGTAAATACGTTTTTCATTCTCCGCATTGACTTCTCCAAGGCAGTCTTCTATTATTGTTAGTAGCTATACAATTATCCAGTGTTTCTATAATAATCTATTATTGAATAGGATTTTTTGGTAAGTTTTCATTTACAAAATTATACTGGAAGATAATTTATTTTCTTTTACGTTAAAAGCCTGGCACCATAACTCCTTTGGGGAAAAGAAATTTAGGATAGAAGGTGAGCTCCTGAGGCTATGGGTTAGCCCACAGGTTCTTAATCTGGTCTGCACATTAGAATTACCTAGGGAGCTTTTTGAAAGCACTGATTTCCACCCCCCTTCTTTCACCAAAGCTATGATTTTGATTCCACATCTGAGTCAATTCTGTGTGAAACAGCATCAGTATGTGCACATCAACTTCTAAGGTAATATTGGTTGAAAAGTTTTAAAGTTGTCTTATTTTCTGGGAGATGGACTTTAGGAGACTAGTGCAGTGTTGCAGAAAAAATGAGCAGCGTTTAATGTTATGTGTGCCTAGTGGCTGTTGCCAACACCTGTGTCTCTCTCTATTCCTGTTCCTGCAGCCTTCCATTCTAATACTGCATCTTAATATTTAATGTGCTAAAAAAGTTAAAGAACTGATTAATGTTAATAAAAAAAATTCTAAATTATATGGAAATACAAGTAGGAAAGCAAATGTTAGCCCTTAGTGTTAGCCCACCGCCAAGTTACGTTTTGGTAACTAGAGGAAGAGAGTAATGTTTTGGTTATATCAGCAATAGTACACACAGAGTTGATTTAAAAAATAAGCAGTCACTTTTGCCTTGAAACCACATACACATTTTCTTAATGTGTAGTATTATTTTCTGATGGTTTGTGTGTCCGTTTGTTTGTTTGAGACAGAGTATCGCTCTGTCACCCAGGCTGGAGTGCAGTGGCGCGATCTCGGCTCACTGCAACCTCCGCCTCCCGGGTTCAAGCGATTCTCCTGCCTCAGCCTCCTAAGTAGCTGGGATTACAGGTGCATGCCACCACGCCTGGCTAATTGTTTGTACTTTTAGTAGAGATGGGGTTTCGCCATGTTGGGCAGGCTGGTCTCAAACTCCTGATCTCAGGTGATCCACCCACCGCTACCTCCCAAAATGCTGGGATTACAGGCGTTAGCCACCACGCCCAGCCTCTGATGGAATTTTCAGTAGGTGTGTATTATTATATCATCCCATGAAAGAAATAAAATTTTTCTACCTGTACTGTTAATAATGAAAATTGGTAATTTGTACAAAAGGATTTGAATATATCTTTTGTCATATACCACCACATACCATTTGCAATCATATGCAAATTTAATCATTCTGTGCCTAAGAACAGAATAAGCTCTAGACTATTCTCAGTTAGATGTACTTGCCTGGATTACTGTTTCAAGTTGATTAAAAAGTTGGTGCTATTGCTACCTAGTTAAGAGACTGAGAGATACATTAGCTTTTCATTTACTGACAATTCTATTTATTGGCCTCAAACTGTCGCTATGACATTGTAACTGATCTTGTAACTATTACGGTTACTGTTACAAAGAAGAGAAATCAGGTTCCTCGAGTAAAAGATAAGAAATCAATTTTGGTTAATTTAAGCAGAAGTGAATTTTACTATAGGGATATAGGACTACTCAAAGTTGTTCAGGAAAACTGGAGGTCAGGCTTCCCAAACAGGCAGGAACCAAGCAAAGACAGGCAGAAAAGGACCAGAGCCTCAAGTGAGGTTACTTTGCAGGATCAGTCTGGTCATAGCAGCCACTAACTCCACTGACCACAGCACTGTGAGACACCAATGCCACTGTGCATTACTACAGGAATCACTAGATGTCATTGCATTCACTGCTGTCCACTACAACATGGACTAAATTTGAAACTGTCCCTTTAGCTTTATATTCATAACCCAAATTAACATCTCTTACAGCAGCATTCAATCTGCCGAGCCAATATCTCCTGCCCATACACCTCGAATGCCATGGGCTGGGGGAAGGAAAGTTCCTCCTCCTTTGGCTTCTACCCTAGGAGCTGGAGTTCCGGATTCCAACAAGATTCTAGGAGTGGAATATTCCTTAAAATACAAAATGAGTTTGGAAGACTGACAGCCATAAAGAAGGCATATTTTTACCACTCCCCACCTCTACCTGGCACTACACATGTGAAAAGAGTGATAACTCTATTCATTAGTGGAGGTTGCGGAGGGGGTATACATCCTATTGATAATGAATTTGTAGAATCAACTTCAAATATGAACCACGCACAAAATTATCATTAGTTAATTTGGAATAATGAACTCTGGGATCAGGTAAAATTTCTGTTTTGTCATTTTGATAACTGTGACCAAGACACGTCATGAAAATATACACTAAGAGCCTTACACATAAGCAATGAATTACAGTTGCCAAAATAGTTTGACTTGATGGGTAAAAGATTTGATGACTACAAATTTGACATTATTTCTAATGAATAGCAACAGATTTACAACATATCAATATTTATGGGATGTAAGTAAAGCAGAAGTTAGAGGGAATTTTATAATTTCAAATAGTTATACTAGGAAATAAGAATAATTTAAAACCATAAATTTGTTTCCATTTCAGGAATCCTATAAAAGAGCTAATTAGTAGAACAAAGAAAATTTTAAAAATTAAGAGGAGAAGACTGTAAAATAGAAAGCAAACAATGTGGATAATTTTAAAGGCCCTAAAATTGGTTTTAGAAAATATTCATTAACGTAATTAATCATATTAACTGAACACAAAATGAGACAAAATCATCTCGTAGACTATTTTACAAAAGTCAACAACCATTCATAATTCTTTTTTTTTTAAGAGACCTTTTTTTAAGGGGCCTTGCTCCCTTTCCCAGTCTACAGTGTAGTGGCCAGTCACAGCTAACTGCATCCTCAAATTCCAGGCTCAGCGGATCCTCATCCTCCTAAGTAGCTGGGGACCAAAGACAGCCACCACCATGCTTGACTAAGTTCTTGTTGTTTTCTTTGTAGAGACAGTGTCTCACCATCTTGTCCAGGCTGGTCTCAAACTTCTGGCCTCAAGCTGTCCTTCCACTTTGGTATCTCAAAGTACGGTGATTATAGGCATGAGCCACCATGCCAGGCCCATTCATAAGTTTTTAAAACATATTCACTAAGTTAGTAATTGATGAGACAAACAAATCATAAAGAAAAATATTTACTAAGCATATGAAAAAGTGCTCAATATCATTAGTTGTTAGGAAAATTCAAGTGAAAACCACAATAAGCTACCACTACACATTCACCAAAATGGCTAAAATTAAAAAGACTAACCATACCAAATGCTAGTGGGGATGTAGAGGAATTGGAACTCTCATAGTGTTGTGATGGGAATGTTGTGATATAGCCACTATGGACAATAGTTTGGCACTTTTATACAAAGTTAACACACACTTACCATATTACCCAGCAATTCTACTCCTAGGTGTTTACCCAGAGATAAATGAAAATATTTGTTACACAAAGATTTTTACACAAATGTTCACAGCAGCTTTATGCACAATAGCCTAACATTGGAAACAACCTAATTGACCATCATTAAGAGAAGGAATCAATAAACTGGTATTTCATACAATGGAATACTGTAAATCATAAAAAGGCACAAATTGCTGATACATGCAACAACATATGAATCTCAAACATACTTATGAAAGAGACAGAGAAAAAGAACCTGTGTGTGTGGGGTGTGTGTGTGTGTGTGTGTGTGTCACATGATTCTAATTACATAAAGTTCTTGAATAGGCAAAACAAATGTAAGGTGAAAAAAATCAGAAGAGTCATTTCCTTAGGATTTTGAAGGGTTTTCTTCCTGAGAAGGGAGATTAGAAAACTTTCTGGTAAAGGATACATTCTCTAACTTGTTAGGGAAGAGCTACATGGGTATGTGCATTTTTCAGATATTGAATTGTATCCTTATGATCTATACATTTTAATTTATGTGCATTTTATCTCAAAAATAAAACTTTAACAAATATCAAACTCTAGTTAGTAGGTATGTTTTTGTAGCTTATCAATTCTGAAACTTCCTTTTGTGTAGTCTAACTTGACCAAATGAACAAATATATTGAAGGTAATTGCAGTGAGGTTTGTCATTTATACACACATACATATATATTTTCAAGTCCTGTTCTCTGAGAGGGTGTAGAGGCAATGATACACCAGCAGCAATTTCCTGCCTACTCCCCAGATCTCGGTCTCTAAAGACTATTTTCCACTAAAGGAAACCAGAACTCCTAAGATAAATAGTCGATACTAGCGCTGGATCAGGGGATATCCAAGGTAAACTTGGAAACTCTCCTTGTGACAGAAAGCAAGAAAGTAAGCAATAAGGGGACATTTTAAATAAATAAGTCACCTTAAAAAGACTTTCACTGGCCAAATTTGGGACAATTTTAACACACAAGTAAATATTGATTGTAATAGATTATTACCTTGTGACATTCACCAGGTTATCACCTGATGAATAAAATTCTGAATTTTGACCTGGGCAAAGAATTTGTGGCTAAGACCTTAAAAACAAATGCAGTAAAAACAAATTGACAATTAAGACTTAATTAAAATAAAGATATCTGTACAGCAAAAGAAACTATCAACAGAGTAAACAGACAACCTACAGAATGGTAGAAAATATTTGCAAACTATGCCTCTGACAAAGGACTAATATCCAGAATCCACAAGAAACTAAAACAAATCAACGAGAAAAAAGACAACCTCATTAAAAAGTGCACAGAGGACATGAACAGACACTACTCAAAAGACGCTGAACCTCACTAATCATCAGAAAAATGCGAATTAAAATCACAGTGATGTGCCATTTCACACCAGTCAGAATGACTATTATTAAAATGTCAAAAAAATAACAGATGCAAGTGAGAATGTGGAGAAAAAAGGAATTCTCACACACAGTTGGTAGAAATGTAAACTGGTTTAGGCTTTATGAATAGCAGTGTGGAGATTTCTCAGAGAACTAAAAATAGAACTACTATTCAAACCCAGCAATCCCACTACTCAGTATCTATCCATGGGAAAAGAAATTCTTCTACCAAAAAGACACCTGCACTAGTATGTCACAACGCTATTTGCAATAACATAGACATAGAATCAACCTAGGTTCCTGTCAATAGTGGACAAATAAAGGAAATGTGGTACATCTACACCATGGAATACTATGCAGCCATTAAAAAGAATGAAATGATGTCCTTTGCAGCAACATGGATGCAACTGGAAGCTGTTATTCTAAGTGGATTAATACAGAAACAGAAAATCAATTGCCACATGTTTTCACTTATAAATGGTAACTAAACAATGGGTAGAAACAGACATGAAAATGGAAACAATAGACAATGGAGACTCCAAAATGGGGAAGGAAAGGGTCAAGGGTTGAAAAACTACTGGGTACTACTTCATTATTTTGGTGATAGGTTCAGTAGAAGCCTAAACCCCAGGCTTACACGATATATTTGTCTAACAAACCAGCACATGTCCCCCCATGAATCTATTTTTTTTAAAAGCATACTTACATTTACCTTTTATTGCTGAATTTCTGTTCTTGGCCTCTTAGAGGTTAATAGATTTTTTAAAAATATTCCAGTAACGTAATACAGGTTCACTTTGAAAGGTGTTTTTTTCTCAAACACTTCTATTGGCTGAAAAAAAAACAAAACAGTTTATGATTAATCTTATAAGAAACAAGCTTACATTTACCTATATCATTGTATTTCTCTATTGGCCTATTAACGCCCAATGAGGAAAGAAACATTCTTTAAAAAGAAAAATAATCCATAACTCCATGTTGACATAAAGAAATAGATGAATAAATAAATAAATGGGAGAAGGGGAGTGCACTCCCTAAGGTGGAATGCAAATGATAAGAAAAATGAACAAAAAATGATGGAGTTAGAAATCAATGTGTGGATATCACATTTAGTAGATAAAAGTTTAATGAAGAGGATATTTATGTAGCCTCAAAGTATCTCTCCACAAGCACCTAATAATTAGGAAGGGAAAATGATGGTTCTGCCACCATGGAGAAACCTCATGGACACTACTTCACTCGAGTGATCAAAACTCATATTAATAGTGTTAGTGCAGTCTGAATCATGTGCACTCCAGTATGAGTCACTGAGAAGGATAAAATGTCACTCAGTGGAACCGCTGACAAAAATCCATAACCTGAAACTAACAATGATGAAACAGCAGATCACTTGAGGGACATTCTATGAAATAACTGATCTATACTCTTCAAAAATTTAAAGCCAAAAGACTAAGTATGATGGAAGATCTTCTCTGAGTTAAAGGATACCAAAAAGACTTGAAAAGTAAATGCAATCTATGCTCTTGGTTTTGATTTTGAATAGGGACAAAACAAGGAAATATCCTATTTTTGATAATTATACTGTCAATACATAAGATAATTAACAGGTTATTAGGAAACACACAGTAAATTATTTAAGGGTAAAAATTCATGATGTTTCCAATTTACTTTCAAATGATTCAGAAAAAATAATTTGCAAGTACATAGAGAAAAAGTGTGAAAAATGTAAATAATTGATGAGTCTGAATATAGGTTACAAGGGTATTCCTAGTTCCCTGGGCTATTCTTGAGTCTTTTCTGTAACTTTGAAAGTACATCAAAATAGGCCGGGCATGGTGGCTCATGCCTGCAATCCCAGAACTTTGGGAGCCCAAGGCAGGCGGATCACGAGGTTAGGAGTTTGAGACCAGCCTGACCAACATGGTGAAACCCTGTGTTTACTAAAACTACCAAAAAAAAAAAAAAAAAAAATTAGCCAGACGTGGTGGCACACACCTGTATTCCCGGCTACTCAGGGGGCTGAAGCAGGAGAATTGCTTGAACCTGGGAGGCGGAGGTTGCAGTGAGTCGAGATCATACCACTGTACTCCAGCCTCGGTGACAGAACGAGACTCTGTCTCAAAAAAAAAAAAAGTATACTAAAATAAAAAGTTACAAATACATAAATAAAAGTCAGATCCCCATCCCACCGACACCTAAAAAAGGCCATACACAGGGGATTAGTGAGTAAAAAAAGAATAGTACTGGATTATAATATTTTTGGCTCCATAATCTTTGGGGGATTGTTTCTGAACATAGCATGGAAGAAAGCTCCTCTTTACCTGACTAGGAAAAGTCCCAAAGGTAATACATGCCTTCATCTCACAGCATGTGATAACCTGATTCTATCTTGTTTGATTGCAAGAATAAGGGAATAAGAATAAGGGAAGCAAGAATCGGGTTGATTATTCTTTTGCCTCAGGGGAAAAATCTTTTATTGTTGCTGAAATATTTTGATTCATTTTTTATAAATTATAAAGAAAATTTTTCTAAGGTAGCTAGGTATTTGTAAGCCTAGAGCTATTCTGAAGACTCAAAATGCACACAGCATTTTGAGCACTGTCTTTTATTAACTGTGTGAGGTTTAAGCATTCTGTTTAGAGAGATCAAGAGATTCCTTTTGTTTGAGAAGAGAAGGGACTGAGTTTGCTGGGTGTGGGATCCCAGGACATTTGTATCCTTTCCCTTGCCAAAGTATTTTGTCTTTTATTTACATATTGTGGTTCACAGCCTTTATGTGATGTTACAGAAATTTTTTTAGCCACTAATAAATCCTAATTAAAATCAACTCTTAAAGGCAGTATTTAAAATAAAGTTGCATTGGGAATGAAATGTATCTTTCAGTTGTGCTTTCAGTAACTGAAAAAAATCATAATAGTAAATTATCATTCTTCTTCAAATTTTTTATACTTGCTAGAAGTGATACTTTCTGTCATTCACAAGAGAGAAAATGTCTAATATATAAACTTATTGTAGCAAGACACATACATTGTCATGCCATTAGCTCAGGCTAGTGCCTGGTGGGATGAAAGACACTCTCACTCAAAATCTATGTTTTTATTGTTGATTAAAGATTTTTAAAACAAAGCAGTTAATTCTCATTACATTAAGAATTTGTTTTTATTAGACACCTTATAATTATTTTTTATCTCTCTGATCTCAGATTGCTCATTTAAAATGGAAATGGTGAATGTTAAATGAACTAACATATATAAAGTGCTTAGTACAGTGTCTGGCACATAAGTGCTCAAAAGATGATATTCATAAATATAGATTATCTTATATTGTAAAGGTTCAAATTAAAAATACCATATTGAACTCATGTTTATCCACTCAGAGATTAAGAAATAAAATATCTCAGAAAATTTTGAGACAATAGTGCAGCAAAAACATGTTAACCGATAGAACTCCAGGCTAGTGGCATGCAGAGAAGGATGCTAACAAAAAATGAGCAGGCTTCCACCACCAGCCCCTATAGAACCCTAGCCAAGCCCAGGGCTTAGCAGCATTTGATGCAGAGAAGGGCAGAAAACTAAAGAAGAAAACAGGTGTGAGTGTTTATTGGGGTGGGGTGAGTAGAGGAAGAATATGCACAATAGACTGAAATTCTTTGTTCAGAACTCTCAATTTTTCTCCTTCACTTCCACACACTGAATACAAATATCTAAGTACCCCAACCCTAAGGGCCAAGAACTGGAGGTTTGTTCTCTAGAAATATTGAATAGATGAAGACAAGATCATTATCAAGCATGATACGGTTTGGCTCTGTGTCCCCACCAAAATCTCATCGAATTGAAATTCCTGGTATTATAGGAGAGGTCTGGTGGAAGGTGATTGAATCATAGGGGCAGACATCTCCTTTGCTGTTCTTGATAGAATTCTAATGAGATCTGGTTGTTTGAAAGTGTGTAGCACCTCCCCCTTCTCTCTCTCTCTCCTGCTGGCCTTGTGAAGATATGCTTGTTTCCCCTTTGTCCTTCTGTCATGATTGTAAGTTTCCTGAGGCCTCCCCAGAAGCAGAACCCATACAGCCCACAGAACCATGAGCTGATTAAAGCTCTTTTCTTTATAAATTGCCCAGCTTCAGGTGTGTCTTTACAGAACTGTGAGAATTGACTAAAACAAGGCACATGGTAGAGTAAAAATGAAGCACACAATTGAAAATGAGAGTAATTATTGAGCCATTCTGCAAAACAGACTGATCCCAGTACCTCTACCCCACCCTGCACAAATTACTGAAAGCCAATGGTAGAAGACTGTAGAATTTACTTTTTCTGAAAAAATTAAACCATACCTCCCTGTACTGACATTTGGGGCCTGTGTGATCAGCCATCATTCAGACCAATTTTACAAGAGTAAGGTGTGCTATTTGCAAGTACCAGCAATCACAAAACTTCCAGTAAAAATTTGAGGGCTTCAGTGTTAAATGAGAAAGGGTGAAGTCAGTAAGCAAACCAAGGAAAATAAATCCAGAGGAAAGATAATGCAGGAAATGCAAGAGCATTTCAAAATTAAAACCAAAATGCAAATGAAGGCATCAGGGAGATGGAAGTTTTTGCATCAATAAAAATGGATATTTATAAGGAAGAATTCTTAGTAGTTAAAATAACATAGTTGAAACAAAGATTTCTATCTACAGAAGCTTAGAAGTAAACAAAATGTCAAGAAGATAAAAAATGTGAGATAAAAGCTAAAAACTGAGAGCATCAAACCAAGTGCTCAAATAACTAATTAATCTGAATTCTATAAAGAGAATAGAAGGGAAGTCATGGAGATAAAGATATCTTTTTAAAAGAGCCTTTTTCAGAACTATAGTACACATTTCCAAATTGAAAGAATTCAAAAAGTACCAGCACATTTAATGTTTTGAATATCTAAAACAAAGCATATTGTCATATTTCAGAGTACTATGTCAGCCAAAGAGGCAAACCCAAACAATTAAAGAAGGAGAGAGGCGTCACATCCAAAGGAGGAAAATCGGAACAACACTGGGCTTTTCATCAACAGCACTTGCTGATTCAGAGAGAAAATGATTTTTAACCCAGAATTTTCTCATTTACAAAGGAGAATACAATAAAAATACTTTCAGGCATGCAAAGAGTCACAAAATTTTTCTCCCCTTCTTAGCTGCCAGGAAGGTGTACAGAATAGAAAAAACATTCCATACAGGCCTTATTGCCAGAATCTTGCAAATCAACTGTTTCCTTACAACTTAAACAATAGGAAGCTTATTTGAGTAATAACAAAAGTCCAGTCTCCTGCATGGCTGGCCCTGCGTGAATTACTCTTTCTCTACTACAATTCCGCTGTCTTGATAAATAGGCTCTGTCTAGGCAGCGGTCAAGGTGAACCCACTGGGCAGTTACAAATTTGGAGGCTTGTCCAGGATTGCCCTGTGGGTTGGTAGCCCCTCTCTGGTGATGGATCCGGAGGCCAGGTCAAGTGGCTGCCTAGTTTTCTTGAACTGGGGGATAATTCTGGTACTCTCTCTATTGGTGGGACACTGCTGACCCAATGTGCATGGATTTAATTGCAATAGAAAAGTATTCCTGGGGAGACATGCCTTAACTGTAGCCCTATCACATCATGTCTGTCTGCACTCCCATTGCAGGGTATCTGGGTTGGTGAGCATTCTAGGTTTTATCAATGTCTCCTTTCTTCTCCTGACTTGTTCTGTAGACCCATGGTGGATGTCTGTTTGTAGTTCCACCATGGTGTTTCTGTCTCAGTGCAGCTCCTTTGTGGGGTCTAACTTGGCTCTCCCTAAGTAGTAGGAAGACTCTTGGTTCAGGAGACTTCCCCTCAATCAAGAAGATTTTAGGGAGATTTATCAGATGAACAATAGGAGTATAGTTTGGAAGGGATACTCTTGGAATTCTTAGTTAGGGATCTTCATTTGGAAGGCCTTCTGTCCATCTCATCTTTGTTTTGTTGTGTTTCTATATGTAGAGGGGATATAAGAAGGAATTGCTGACAAAAGTCCAGCACCCCTAACTCAGAGAATCCTCCTTACTTGTATGGTCACATTCAGTGAGCCCTGAAGAAAGCTCAACATGCCAAGAAAGTTCTTGGGATGACTATCTGCTCTTTGCTTTGGCCAGAGACCATCCATTGTGAATTACTGTTTGGAGGCCATCCCTCCCCACATGGAGTGGATCAAAGACAACAGGGATTAATGGGAGAAAGTCCAAGCTTTGTGAAGTTGAATACTGGGTGCTGAACACAGTGACTAGTGTCTGTTTTGTTATGTGTATTTTGCTGGGATGGAAAATGTTAATTCAGTTCCCCATGCATTGGGCAGCATCTTGCAAAATTAAGAATCTTTTGCCTATGGTTCCATGAAACAAAAAGGATAATTTTGTTTTGTAAAGTGGCTTGACCCCCATAGCTCTGGCATAGCAAGCAGGGTCATCTGTTCTTCTGGGAGTTGCAGAGAAAGGGAACCTGGAAACCTGGAATGCCAGCAAAAAGGGTAAAAAATTTTTACCACCCAAGTTTCTGGTCTCTCTCTCTCTCTCTCTCTCTCTCTCATTCTCTCTCTCTGTCTCTGTTTGTGTGTGTGTCTCTGTGTGTGTGTGGGTGTGTGTGTGTAAATGGTAAATGTTACTGTTTGTCTCCTCTGCAAGGATTTGATTGAAGAAAACATAATTTGTGAGACTAGTTTTAGGCTGTAGCAAATCTAGTGCACTTTGTGCTAAAAATTTGTCTTTCTGTAATGGAGAGAGGGTTATCACAGGATAGAATGAGGAGTTAGGACCCTTATAAGCCTGCTTTTCAAGCCAGCCCAGCAGACTGGTCAGTTACAAACTTTGCTGCAGGTCCCTGAAACCAATACCAAATGAAATTTTTTCTGCCCTGTTTTGTGGCCTTAAGAGCTTAACCTTGTAATCATGTGGGGATACTATCTCTTGATTTCTGCCATCCAGAGGACAGGAATTTCAGGGCACATGTCATAGTTAACCCTAAAAATTATCTTGAATAGTTAAGAGCCTCTGCAAGCTTGAAATTGGCTGTTCTAGACTTCTTGTGGGAATAGCAATAGAAACTGCTCAATGCTGTGTAGCTCAGTAGCTAAGGCTTTGTCTTTTAGCAATGGTAGGCTAGGTTAAAGTCCTAGCTTCCAGCATAATTCCTTTCTGGTTTGTTATTTATGTAACTTTGCCATTTATTGAGGGTTCCCCTCACCCACCCCCACCATGAATAGCTTCTGATTTCCTGTCTTGGGTTTTCCTTCCTCTGAACTACCTTTGGGGATATTCTAATTCTTGTAAAGAAAATAAAACTGCTTACCATCTATTTGAGACAGTTTATGCATCCATGGTTAAGTCATAGCCTTAGTTAAAACTTACTAATTTCACTTGGGAGGTTTTTTGTGGTAAAGTTAAAAAACCAGAAATATTGACTGTCTGTCCTAGCTAGAGTCTGGTAATAAGAGATTTTAAAAGATTTTTTTAAAAAGCTTGTATTAGTTTATTCTCACACTGCTAAAAAAGACATACCTGATACTGAGTAATTTATGGGGAAAAAAAGGTTTAATTGACTCACAGTTCCACATGGCTGGGGAGGCCTCACAATCGTGGCAGATGGTAAAAGAGGAGCAAAGTCACATCTTACATGGCAGCAGCCAAGAGAACATGTGCAGGGAACTCTTCTTTGATAAAACCATCAGATCTCCTGAGACTTATTCATTATCATGAGAACAACATTGGAAAGACCCACCTCCATGATTCAATTACCTCCCACCACATCCCTCCCATGACACATGGGAATTATGGGAGCTACAGTTCAAGATGAGATTTGGGAGGGGACACAGCCAAACCATATCAGAACTCTATGGTTAAAATCGGCTTTATTTAAAACAGATATCCAAGCTACATGTATTTAAGAGGCCTTTATCTTTTCTCTCTTCTTGAATCATGCTTTCCTGTAAAAAAACTTTTCCTCTCAGTGAACTGAATTGGTTTTCTGCATTTTGTCATCTTGCCACTCTTGATGTCAACACGAGAGAACTTATGATAAATTCTAACAGCTTGGGGACTTCTGACAAAAAGCAGAGGAGTCTACACAGACCCCATTCTGGGGAAAAACAACAACAACAACAACAACAACAACAACAACACCTATTTTCTTCATGGAACCCCAGGAATTAAAAACAAAAATAGGTCCCTCTCAAAATCTAAGGCTCTGTTCTGCTTTGCACTGCATTATGTGATTTTTTTTTTTTTTTTTTTTTACTTTGGGGGGCATCAAAAATTACTTTGCATTATGGGAGAGATTTAGTCTTGGTGTGTAATAGCTAGGTAAAAAAATATATATACTCTAAGAAATGGCTAGTATCTGTTATAAAGAGATACTTATATCTTTGCATGCTTGGATCAGAGAACCTTGCTCTTGACCACCTGGAAGATACAGAAACATCCCCAAACCCCACTGAGAGATGAGACTCCCATGGGGGATGGGCTAATTAAAAAATGGGCTGATTGTCTTTGGGTTGCCTTGCAATTAAATGCATGATAGAAGCATTGCACTATCTTCTCCCATAGTATTCCCCTCCTTTTGAGGGATCCAGGATTCAGTATAAAATAGCACCCTTAATTTTGGGGAATCTGTCTTTGCCTTCCAGGTGTGCTTACTTATTAGGCCCTAGAAACTGCATGTATTTCTGGCCCTGCTCCTCCAAGGGCTCCACCCTGAAGCCAGTAATCCTATTAAGAAACTAGCAAATAAAAAAACTTCAAGTGCTGAATCTTCTGTCTGTCTGTCTATGTATTTATTTGTGTTGTATGTGTGATGTTTATATTTTAAAAGTTGATTAATTGGCTCAGAAAAATAAGCATTTAAATCAAATATTTTGTCAGAATAATAGAAACTTTAATGCCTTTTCATTCATATTACTTTAATAATCTTTTGTAAATAAAGACAGTTTTAAAGATCATTGGTAAAATAAAAATGCCTTCAAAATGTAGACATTTGGTCTAAATTTAAGGTTAGATATCAGATTTTCTAAATGCTTTAAGGTCATAAATTGCTTCTTTGACTTTTGAAAATTGTTCAATGTATCTACTTTGGAGTATTAGATTATAGATAAAGCCTGGGGACATATGGAGAGCCATGCCCCCTAGCTATGCTAAAAAGAATCAGACATTATCGGCACTTCTGTCTGATGTCCTAGGCTCCACACCCAGTACATAACTAAAATCACTTACTTATCAGGTTTTTCACAAAAAATAAAGGATGGTAATAGTTAACATTCTAACATATAATTGAGACTACTGGAGAAACAGTTTTGTGTATAAGGTTGCAAGGTATAGAAGGAAAGTAGAATGTAATCTTGGTGGGAGATTATAAGAAGGTATGGGAATATGGTTTTTGTTACAGATAATATAATTTTGTCTAGTTCAGAGGGTTTTTATAGATTCTCTTAACCTGAAAGAATAATGGGACAAAACTGAAGGTTTAAGCAAGTTGAAAGGATTTGTAACGGGTTGATCTTGTAAAAACAAAAAAAGTTTTGAGGGTATAAACAACTTGGCTAAGATTTGAAAGAGATTATTTAGCTTTTCTCCATTTGTTAAAACATTAAACTCATGCTGATGGGGGCCAGAATCTGGGCCCATGTATCTGAACCCATCAATTTTCTAAGGAACAGGGTTTGTTTCTGCTGTTTATTGGAAAATTGTAAAGAGTTCTAAAAAGTTTATGAAAATCTTATCTCATGGTCAAACTAATTAAAACTGGATATACATAAAATTTTATTAAAAACCAGCATTATTACTAAAGATGCAGTATTGTAAACATGGAATTTTGTTTTCCTTTTTGAAAAAGATTTTTATGTAATGTCGAAAGACAATGAAATATTTTTGTTTGCCTTTCAAGTAAACTACAAAAAATGGGGAAAGGAGAAAGAGAAGAGACAGATTCAGCTGGCCTCATGCTATTGTCATCAGGTCTTGCTGTTTTGAAAGTTAAGTCCTCTATCAGAGTAAAGGTTTTTATTTTTTAAAAAATTTTGAGTTTTCATTTTGGCCAAATAAATGACTTATAGTGACCTGAGATTTTATTTTGTAATATCCAGTGTCTTAAACTTTTGATATTTGACAAACTTTCCAAAATCAACTTATAAATTATGTCTATTTCTAACCTAATCTGTTCAATATTAGGTCCTCTAAAGTCTAAAAATGACATTTGGCTTATTTGGTGTAGAAATCATACAAGAAGCATTGTCAAATATGAAAGGTGTTTGGCTTTCTTGGACTATATTTGTGTAAATGTGCTGTTTGTATATATTCCAAAATTATGTGAAATTCATAATTCTGACATGATTTAGTATATGTTATCAGTAATCATTATAATTGTTATGCTAAGTTATTGTGTGCCACAGAAGTAACAGATTTTCTTATTGTGTCTTTAACTGTGGTTGCCCTAAGGCTTTTTGTCATTCATAGACAATTTTCTTATTGTGACCCTCTTCAAATGGTGGTCTTATAATCAGCTATTAAACTTTGACAGGTGTTTTTGAATGGAAGTTTCTGATAACTTTGGAGTTTATGACATTAGAATAAAGGAAAAACACATACAGGACTCCCATGGAGAGCTGAAATGTTCATGAATATCAAGCAGAACAGGATTTATCTGAATGGACTGAACTAATAGAAAACTGAAGGAATATTTTTTGACTATTTTGCTTAAACCATTGCTGATCTTTTTTGTTTTCCAGAGCCAAGAAAACTTTTTTTTGAGCCATTTACAACTTTTAAAATTGAGTAAAATATACTTCTGTGAACAAAATTTGGAGCATGTTCATTTCTCTACGTGATTTCTCCAGAACTTGGAAATTATTTACACTGCACTTGATGGATCAGCTGCCACATCCAGACTGATAAACTGGCTCATCTGATACTGTGGTCGCCTACCCAGTAACTGACTTAGTGCCAGAGGACAGCTTCCACTTCCTATGATTCCATCTCCAACTCAACCAATCAGCACTCTTGACTCACTGGTCTTCCCTCACCCACCAAATTATCCTTAAAAACTCTGATCCCCAACTGCCCAGGAAGACTCATTTGAGTAATAACAAAACTATGGTCACACACACACACACACACACACACACATACAAAAAAAAAATAATAATAGTTCATTTATGATAGTAAAGGAGAAAAATAATCTATCTTTCAGTGATGGATAAAGACAGTTTTAAGCCCATTACTTAAAATTACAAGGTCATCAAAATAGAAAATAAAAGGTGATAGAGTTGTATTGAAAAGAATAGACAAGAAGAGTGGTATAAGTGAGATAAGTTTTTTATCCATTAGGAAAATGTTATAGATATGTTTGAGATTGATATTCAAAAATAGTTGTATAATGTATCTTCATATGCCTATAATAAACATGTCTATACATGTTTGAAATAGTAAACATATCTTCATATGCCTACCGCTGGGGTTTGGATCTATAATGACACGAAGAAATTGTCTGTTCCTATTCCCCACCTTCCCACAGGAGGGAACAATTTCTCTTCTAACAGAAGATGAGCAGATCAAGAGAGATGCTTTAAAACCACAGAGAGTTTTCAGATGATGTGCATTTTAGCACCAAAATATAAATATGGGGAGGAATTTGTGGTGCCAAGGGCCCCAGAAAGCTGCACTTGAAGTGGGACACTGGGAACCCCAACTGCCAATGCCGGTGAGTCAGCCTCTGAAAGAGTAGGATTCAATTAACCTATTGGCTGTAGAGATACGTGAGCAAAGCAGAACTAGAGTAAATATTGAGAAAATGCTAAAACTTAGAGCATATGGCACTAAGTATGGTTCAGCTCCACCCCATGGGTAGGTCCAGCAGGGTATCAACAGGGATATCTTGGTCATTTCCTCCTCTTCAGGAGGCACAGATCACTAGCTGGGAGAAAGAATAACAGACTAATCCTGATTATAGGTGTCATTTCCACCAACACTCTAACCAAATGTGTTTGGAAAATCTGAAAGGCACAAGAGGTGGGGTGTGCTGAGAGCCTACCAGTCAGATGAAGCTTCTTATCCAGTGGACTGAAGCACAAACTGCTAAAGCAAGCCTTCCTGGCAAAACTCAAATTCAGAAGACCTAAGGGGAATTTTTATATCTGAGATCTAAGGTTATCACTCTCTATATTCCTGGAATAGTTCTCTCAAAGTCCCCGATGGAACTGTGAGAATTATCTGGACCCCAAGTTGGATGAGAACTGCAGAAAGCTCTTTGCTATTATTAGTCATGCCATAGATGTCTAGAGACACATGCTTTTTTTTTCTGAGTGACATACTCTGCAAACACCAAGCTTGGTGAGTGAGAGGCAACTCAGCAGGCACAGTTGTACTGATTTCAGATAGCACATTGCAGTGTACTTTCTTCATATTATATTACACATACACACACAGACCCATGCAAATCACATCATTCTGTAACATCTGCATGAATCAGAGGAAAAAGGCAATGCTATAATTGAATATGAAATATCAAACATAATGGGACATAGATACAGGGTACAGAATTTGTGATCCACAAGTCTGAGTTCCATTTGTCCCACAACAATGTGTTAGGCCGTTCTTGCATTGCTGTAAACAGATACATGAGACTGAGTATTTTATAAGAAAAAAGGTTTAATTGGCTCATGGTTTTGCAGGCTGTGGAACCATGAGCCAATTAAACCTTTTTTCTGGCATCTGCTTCTGGGGAGGCCTCAAGGAGCTTTCATTAGTTGCAGAAGGTGAAGCAGAAGCAGGCACATCACATGGTAAAAACAAGAGCAAGAGAGACTGTTGGGGGCAGAGGAAGTGTCATACACTTTTAAACAACCAGATTTCACAAGAACTCACTCACTATTGCAAAGACAGCACCAAACCATGAGAGAGTCACCCCCATGACCCAAACACCTTCCACCAGTCCCCACCCAACGTGAAATTTGGGTAGGGACAAACATCCCAACCATATCAAACAGTATAAGTATTTCAAATTTTGTAACCAAAGATCTTATGAAGAGATCTACCAGGAGTATAACGAATTATGCTCCTTTGAATGTGATTCCTTTGAACTGTGGTCACCAGTGAGGAGAAGCAGGGAATCTTGCAGTATGTTGCACTCTGCTAGCAAGGTCCTACTCTGGTTGTGCTGTGGTACAACCCTTTTGCCCTAATTTTAGATGGTGTCCATGTTGTCCTTGTCCTGCTTCCGCTTGTTTAAACACTGACCTTTGAGTGAGATTAGTCTCTATGCTCCCCCTCTCTCCCTCTTTCTCTCCCTCACTCTCTTTCCCTTCTTCCCTCCCTGATCTGTGTCTTTGGTTATTAATCTCTAACTGTATGCTGAAATGAGCATTCCCTTTCACCCTCCAACCCTGTCCCTGCTTTCCCTCCTCATCGTGGGGGTTTATAGATGTTTCAGTCTTTCTGTATTATTCATCTATTGCTGTGTAAAAAATTATCCCAAACTTCGTGGCTTAAAACAACGGTATCAATTATCTCAATGTTTCTGTGGGTCACGAGTCTAGGCATGACTTAGCTCCCAGGCTCAGCTGGGAAGGGTCCTTTTTGATGCTCATTGTGTGATTGCTGGCAGGATTCATTTCTTTGTAGCTGCTGGACTGAAAGCTCAATTCCTCACAAGCTGTTGACCGGATTCTGCCTCAGTTTTTAATATATGGACCTCTCCAAAGAGCATTTTGGAACACGACATGTCAGCTTGCTTCAGGAGAGTGGGCAAGCTATAAAGCAAAAGAGTGCCAGCAAGTGAGAGTGTGCTAGCAAGATGAAATCACTGTGTTTTGTAATCACATCACAGAAATTATATCCAATTAATTTCAGTGTATTATATTCACCAGACACAAGGCATTAAATCCAGTTAACACTTAAGAAGAGGGGATTACACAAGGGTTTGAATACCAAGGGGTGGAGCCCACTGGGAGTCATTTCAGAGCTGTCACCCTTTCATGCTTAGGGTGAGGGAGAGGAAGAGCATTTGTAGAAGCTGGAGGAAAGCTGAAATTTGGAGCCACATCAGAAGTTGCCTACCACCCTGTCTCTATGGTTTGCCCATTCCAGATCCACAGCTATCCCTTTCTGTATCCTTTGATCCAACATCCTAGAGTCTTATGTTGTCTTTATCACAAAGTTCTATACTTACTACACTCTTGGTTTTAACCATTTGCCTGATTACCTAATTTTCTGTCCTGCCCAATAGCAATAACTAACATCTATATACTGGTGTATGTACAGATTAAAAAGCATTTTTCTTTAAAGAACTGAGGTTTCGGGAAGGGATATGAGCAAAAGACAGAAAAGCAGTGGTCAGAAAAGTAGAAACTTTGAGACAGTGCAATATGCAGCTTTAAGCATTCAATGGTCAACCATTAAGAGCTTTATGTTTTCCACTTAAAACTACATTCACTAAATCAGTCACTGTAGACCTAGGGTATTATTTGCAAACTGGAGCATATTATCATTTGGTTCTTTTAGTAAGTTTAGTAAATTTAATGTAGCTGAAGCCTGATTACTGTAATACACACAGAATTTTGAGAGTTGCACATTTTAAATAGGAAAAATATCACATTAATTTTGAATATGACTGTAGAAACTAAGTTAATATTAGACCTTTTTGCTTATCGAGCACAGATTCTGACAGTGGTTTTCATGGTTGTGTTTGATGGCTTTCTTTGACTGCATGACAATTAGAAACACTTTCCTGAAAACTGATTTTTCTAGTAACCAGGTCCAGCCATCTTCTGTACTTTGATCTGCCATTTCTTCCACAGACACAGTTACAGCAACATACAAAATCAATCAGCAGAAAATGCTTATTTATGTCAAATATGGATTTTCCAACAAATAGTTTATGAAAATACCTTTCATGTGGATAATGACTAGTGGTAAGAAGTGGACTGTCTGCTTCCCAGTAATTACAGCCTGGTGTTGCTTTATTCACAAGTAATCTATTGCTAAGAAACCTAACATGCCTAAAGCAGGTCAGGATACAAATGGTGTCTTGAAAAGGAAGAGAAATGGGAAAAAAAGAATAGACAGTTATTTTATTCTATCTTGTGTCTTTTCCTTACTACCACACCAACTGTATTGCACTTGGATATCTTTTCACTTAAATAAAGGTATTAAAGGGACAGCTGATGAACAGTGAGTTTGTATTCCGGGAGCACTCTCTTACAGGTTTAAATTACATACAGATGAAAAATAGCCCATATGGCTTTTGAACAAAATGAATGGCTGCAAGTCCTAAAAAATTCTAGTGGAAAGGTTGGCATGCTAAAAGGTTAATTAAAATTTGACTCTGCAAGATGGATACTTTTATTTATAGAACCTTTGGCTGATTTTCATCAGCCATGTTTTTTTCTAATTAAAATAATATGAGCAGCTAATAGCAATCAGCTTGAAGAACTGAATATTTTAGAGAAAGAGATGATTCATAGGCTTTTTAATAATCATTTTACAGTAGGTGTCTCCACTAAAGAGCACATAAAACATTTGTATTCAGCCATTGTCTGGTTCAAATGTCAGGAAATTTTAAGCTGAAAAAAATGAGGAGCAAATTATTTAAAACTGTCTAAAATAAGTCATTGATATTATCATGTAAATTTGATATTTCCCTAAAGGTTCTGGAATCATTCTTTGACATGACAACTCATAAAGTCTGAGAAAGTGGACCAATAGAAGCATTATTTTCAAAATGAGAATTTTCTTATATTTCATACATACATACACAAATAACGACACTTAAGAGAAACAAAAGGTTGCATGAAAACATTGTGTACACATTCATAGAGAGAGACAGATGGAGACGGAGACATAGGCAACAAGAATTATCATTATATCTTCTGTAGGATTAAAGAACCTTTTCCTCCCCTAAATGGCTGAGAATAACTAAAGAACAAGATTAACATCTGTAAAGGAGAGTCAGATAGCATGAATAAAGAGCTATATGAAAAAGAAGGAAGGAGGAGGAAGAGCAGGAGAAAGAAAAACGTGTCAGAAATACACACTTCCCAAATGAGTGTATACCCCCACTTTGCAAGAAACTACCAATACCCTCCTCATACCCCAGATTTTTTTCCTATTACTTTTCAATAATAAAACTCTTGAATTTTAACCAGGCACATTACATCTCAGAATCGATACAACTTTCTATAAAGCTAAAATTTTACAGTAGCTTTCTTCTGGACAATGGAATTAAAGTGGAGGTGTTATGTGCATCTGGAAAGTGTCCATTCCTTTCTCTTTCTCCTCTGTTGACAGGAAAGTAGATATATGTGCTCCAGCCAGAGCTGCCTTTTGAGATCATGGGTGATTTTGAGAATACAGTGTTTGTAAAACTGAGCACTAAAATGAAAAAAACCTGTGTCTCTAACACTGTGGAGAGTCAAACCAGTCCTGGATTCCTTTTCCTAGACTTGTATGGTCAGAAAGACATCTAGGAAGTCCTAGCCAGAGCAATCAGGCAAGAGAAATAAATAAAAGGTGTTGAAATAGGAAAAGAAGTCAAATTATCTCTCTTGACTGACAATATGATTCTATATCCAGAAAATCCTAAAGTCCAGCCAAAAGGCTCCTAGATCTGATAAATGCCTTTGGGAAAGTCTCAGGATATAAGATCAATGTACAAAAATCAGTAGCATTTCTATATACCAATAACATTCAAGCTGAGAGCCAAATTGAAAATGAAATCCCATTCACAATAGCCACAGAAAAAATCAAATACCCAAGAATACATCTAACCAAGGAGGTGAAAGATCTCTACAAGGAGAACTACAAAACACTACTGAAAGAAGTCAGAGATGACACAAACAAATGGAAAAACATGCCATGCTCATGAATTGGAAGAATTAATATCATTAAAATGGCCATACAGCCCAAAGCAATCTACAGATTCAATGTTATTCCTATCAAACTGCCAATGCCATTTTTCACAGAATTAGAAAAAATCTATTCTAAAGTTCTATGGGGAACTAAAAGAAAGAGCCAGAATAGCCAAAGTAATCCTAAACAAACAAAAAAAAAAACCATGAGGCATCATATTACCTAATTTCAAACTGTACTATAAAGCTACAATAACCAAAACAGCATGACTCTGGTACAGAAACAGACACATAGACCAATGGAACAGATTAGAAAACCCAGAAATAAAGCTGCCCACCTACAGCCATCTGATCTTCAACAAAGTTGACAAAAATAAGCAGTGGGAAAAGGACTCCCTATGTAACAAATGGTAGTGGAATAGCTGGCTAGCCATATGCAGAAGAATGAAACTGGACCCCTACCTTTCACCACGTACAAAAATTAACTCAAGATGGATTAAAGATTTAAATGCAAACCTCAACCTATAAAAATTACCATTCTGGACATTGGCCTTGGCCAAGAATTTATGACCAAGTCCTCAAAAGCAATTGCAACAGAAACAAAAAACGACAAGTGGGACCTAATTAAACTAAAGAGCTTTGCACAACAAAAGAAACTATCAACATAGTAAACAGACAACCTACAACCCATAGAATGGGAGAAAATATTTGCCAACTATGCATCTGACAAATGTTTAATACCTACAATCTGTAAGAAAATTAAACTAATCAACAAGAAAAAACAAATGAACACTTTTCAAAAGAAGACATACAAGCAGCAAACATGAAAAAATGCTCAATATCTCTAATATAAAAGAAATGCAAATCAAAGCCACAATGAGTCCTATAATCCCAGCAATTTTTGAGGCCGAGGCTGGCAGATCACCTGAGGTCAGGAGTTCAAGACAAGCCCGGCCAATATGGAGAAACCCCCACCTCTACTAAAAATACAAAAAAAAAAAAAAAAAAAAAAAAAGGCCAGTCGTGTTGGCGCACACCTTTAATCCAGGCTACTCAGGAGGCTGAGGCAGGAGACTGGCTTCAACCTGAGAGGCTCAAGGCAGAGGCAGAAGTGAAGGTTACAGTGAGCCGAGATAGTGCCATTGCATCCAGCCTGGGCAACAAGAGCAAAACTCCGTCTCAAAAACCAAACAAACAAAAACACACAAGGAGATATCATTTCATACTGGTCAGAATGGCTATTACATAAAAAAAAGATAATAATAATAATAATAAATGCTGGTGAGGCTATAGAGAAATGGGAGCATTTATACACTGTGGGAATGTAAATACTTCAGCCACTGTGGAAAGAAGTATGAAGATTTCTCAACGCACCTAAAAAGGAGCTCCTATTCAACCCAACAATGCCATTACTCAAAGCAAAATAAATCTCCCCCAAAAGACACATGAATTTGTATATTTGTCACATTATTTGCAATAGGAATCAACCTAGGTGCCCATCAATGGTGAATTGGATAAGGAAAATGTGGTACATATACAACATAGAATACTACACAGCCATAAAAAGAATGACATCATGTATTTTGCAGCATCATGGCATGCAGCTGGAGGCCATCATCCTGAGCAAATCAATGCAGGAGCAGAAAATCAAACACTACATGTTCTCACTCATAAGTGGGAGCTAAACATTGACTACACATGAGTATAAAGATGGAAGCAATGGACAGTGCATACTACTAAAGGGGAGAGAAAGGGAGGGAAGAATGAGTTAAAAACTACCGTTTGGATACTATACTCATTACCTGGGTGACAGGATCATTTGTATCCCAAACTTTAGCATCATGCAATATACCCATGTAAGAAACCTGCATATGTACCCTCTGAATTTAAAATAAAAGTTGAAAGTATTTTTTAAAGCAATAGCTCTATTTCTCCCTTTTAAATCCATGGTTATTTTGTGGTCACTTCAGGTTGAGTCAAATCCCAATTAATACATGCTTTAGCATGTGAATTTACACTACAGAAACAAGTGATGCAACATCTTCACAGTTAAAAGATACATTTCTAGACTTTAAAAGCTCAAATATATCATTTCCATGTGGAGACATAACTGCACCAGACCACTTTCATGAGCATCAGAATCACCTGGAGGGCTAGTTAAAACACAGATTGCTGGACCCCACCCACAAATATCTAATTCAGTAGTTCAGGTGGAGCTGAGAATTTGCATTTCTAAAAGCTTTCCAGGTGATGCTGATACTGCCTGACCATAGAACGCACACGGTGTCTCACAGCAGCATACAACTACTCCTTACCCTATAATCAGGATATTCTAATTTCTAAATGCCATGAAAGGTCATTTTCAATATCCTGGAATACTTTACCATTCAGCCAAGAAGCTCCATACCATAATTATTTTAAACTGATTATAGCTTATGAAAATAGTAAAAGGAGTATACTATAATAATGGCAATTTATTTATTGTTTACTGGAAAAGATTTCTCTCAAGTTCTATTTGAGAAATCAGGTCAATGATAAACATTCAAATTTAGAAAAATTACTACATAGCATTTTAGTGGGTGATTCATTTCAGAATCATCTAGAGCACTTTTAAAAATGAAGATTCTAGGCCTTATCCCACATCTACTAAATCAGAGTACCTAAAGCTGGGGCCTAGGAATCTTTTATTGATCCAGCTCCTCAGAGGATTCTTAAAAACCCAAATGTTTGCTAATCATCAACTTTGCTGTTGAAGTGTCATCAGAAACACTGGCTCAGACTCAAGGATATTTTCTATCACAAGTGAGTATAAAACAAATATCCAGAAAGCCTTACATAATGCTACAGGCAAAAAGCATGATCTATAACCAGTGGGTTTATTTTAAAAATAAAAATAAAAAAGCTTGAAATCTACCGTAGTACCAGGGGGAGAGTTGATGGTACGAGATAGCAAATAATAACAAAAAGAAATACTCTGAATAATAGAATCCTCTACTGAACGCTGTGTTTGAAAGGTATTTTCCCACCCAAACTCATGCGAATATATGAAATTTGCCCAGGTAGACATAAAAGGCATTGTTTCATAGGAGGCCTTTTGCAGAAGACATTAGTGGAGATATACTGAAGAAAAAGACACATCCTTATTTTTTCAACACTGCAGAGAGTTAAGCAGTAGCAAATAGACAAGGAATAAAAACAGAGCCATCAAAAAGGCTGATTCTACCTTTTTAATCTCTCTCCAATCCATTCGCTTATATTGAGTTCCACTCCTCCATCACAGTTTAGGTCACTAAGTCTCTCCCAGACTACTGCCTCGTAACTGGCTTTCCCCTCGCTGGCCTTACTCACCTTTAATACAATATCCTTCATAGTGGCACCAGAATGACTTCTTAGACACAAATCTGATCATGATATGCTACCATTTAAAATATGTTGAGCTCCCCATAGTTACAAAGATAAAGTCCAAGTTCTGTAGTACAGTAAAACAGGCACTTCAAAATCTCACCCTTTCTTACTTCTTCAACTTCATCTCTCGCCACCATCCTCTCCTTACTTGATATGTGCATCTCATCAAATTACTTGCAGTTTCTCTAATGTGCTGTACTCTCTCATCTCCAGCCCCTTTCCTCTGCCTGGAAAGCCCTCTCCACATATCTCAACCCACTCAATCCTTTTATCCATGGATAACTCCCCCTCAACTGTCAGGACTCAGCTCCCGTGTCACTCCTTTTAGGAAATCTCATTTGACACCTCCATCCTGGCCTGAATTTCCATCATTATTATCTGTGGAGTCATTCATATCTGTGGAGTTCTCTCTCTCTCTCTCTCTCTCTCTCTCTCTCTCTCTCTCTCTCATACTTGACAACAGGAACTATGTTTTAGACATTGCTATAGTGTCTGACATGTTGCAGGTATCTAAAACATGTTTTTCGAGTGAATGAAAAAAATGAATGTATGAGTACATCAGTGAATTGCAGTTGATAATGTTAAGGCAGAAAAACTTCATAGTTTCAAAACTGAACATTGAGCAATTGCAGACAGCTAGACGCTTATGGCAATTAGTAATAATCGCAGGTAGTACTTTTATCACGTTTACAAGTGCCAGGCACAAGCTCCTTATGTACGGGTAACCTCTAAAGTAAATACTTTTATTATCCCTGTTTTACATACAAGGTAAAAGAAGCACAACACAGTTACATAACTTGCCTGAAGTTAGTACCTGGTAGAGTTGAAAATGCAGTCTAGCTCCAGAGTTCATACTCTTAGCCACTCTGTATGATAGACACGAGGGGATGAGCTGCAATACCAGGAAGCCACCAGACCAGCATGGTATGTGAACATCATTATGAGAAATGGAAGCAGTCAAAGTACACCAATCGCAGACCCCGTATATTTGGAGAAATGTATTTCTAAGGATGTAGCCTGACTCCAGTGCTGTTTTTTCAGATTTCATTCATTCTTTTCCACTTCCCTCTTCCTTTTCCATTGTTCTTAATACATATCGTAACGAATAAAATTGCTTTCCTAATCCAAGATTCTAAACTGCAAATCCATGCAGTAGGAACGATTCCTGGATGACTACTTATTCTGGATAGACTTTTTACACTTTTTACTGTGTAATTTCATGAACTATTAAGCAGTGATGTCTTGAAGAATACAAAATAGCAGGGAGTTTGCCTTGATGCTTACTCCACCCACCTTTCAGGATCTGCCTGTTTCAGGGTCTTCACTCAACCAGAACATTACTGTTCCCACAAGACACAATAGTATCTCATATTCCAGGTGTTTTTTGTTGGGCTTCCGTTAGCTTCCACTCTTTTCAAAACTTGACTATTAGACAGATAGCTTCAAATTCCTATTTTAAAAAATTTCAGTTATCTAGATTTGAGGAAGCAACCACATGAGTGTGGCATATGGGCCTTAAAAGTAAAGTCATTAGCAGAGACCAAGGCAAACCAGAAGATAAACGCAAGAAGAATTGCCTCAGAAGCATTATTGAACTCAATTATGTTTACAGTCTCAGCAGTATGCTGTTATTCAGGTACTAACCAGTCAGCAGTTTCCAGTGCCACACATCCAGCCAGTCTGTCACAGGCAGCCCCAGGCTGGAAAGAGATGCAGTCTACCTAATTAACTTAGGTAACCCAGCGTCTCTACCTCCTGCTCTCTCACCTGCTTTCCAGGTTTCCGTTTTGGCAAAATCTTCAGCATTGCCCTGGCTGAGCTCTGAGCTGAAAATGGCAGTTCTGTCAGCCTTGGCTCCTTCCCACACATGCATAAAATGGGTCCTAAATACTGTATCTAATTCACTACCTGGCTTCTCTGTTTCCCTTCATTTCTGTGATTTCAGAACTGTTATAACTTGTGCCAGGATGGATACATCAATAGGAGAAGAGTTTTCTTTCTAATGCTTAACTACACTGGTGATTTCAGTTTAAGCTTCCTTTAACTTTTTGTGAACCCTGTACACTTTATGCCACATTGTGGACTCAATGCCTCTCTGAAAGTTATGAGTTTAAAATGTTTCATTAGGTATTGTCAAGAAGAGCTACTGGAACTGACCAGAAGAAACCATCAGATTAAGGAACCCCATAATGAGGGGGACTGAGACATGGTTTCTATTGGGATAGTATCTCTTACAAATATCTTAGGGATTTCCTGATCCAACTGTCCCCTGGCCCACCGGGGCCTCTTATATAGTTCTGTCAGTACAGACGGAAAAATTACTGAAGTGGTGAGTTTCTAGTTTTTTCAAATTACCCATATGATGGTATTGATATTACTCATGGTTTTAAAGTACTTTAAATGCCAATATTGATTTTGAGAATTTTTTATTATCAGTATTAATTAATTTGGTATTATAAAATTCAACCTTTCATCTACTACTGAGAGGTAATTTCACTGATCTTTGCGCAAAACCATTCGTTTCCCTTTCCTAGTCCCACCGGGTAAAACAAAACCTACATAATGAATGGAAATATTTCTCTCATCACACTGGTTACCCTCTTAGAAACTATCACCTCTTCAAAGTCTATACTTTGAGAAATCTCTTTGTTTTACAGTTCAAAGTGAATTCATCAGAGAGGATGCCAGTTTGGAGCAGAGGGCAATAAACACCTCTTAATCCACAGACCAGAAAAGGCATTAATTATAACAGAACGGTGCAAACCTCTCTAGTCGGCTTCAAAAGCATCTCGCATTTCGTTTCCATGGGGATACAATCCCTGCTTTACATACAAGGTAAAAGAGGCATTCATATTTTGGTCCCTATTGTTGAGAAGAGAATTATAATAGCCAGCAACATTTCTCAGGCTAAACCTATCAAAAGTTTATTCTAGCAAAAGTAACATATGATAGATTTAACCAGAAGCACAGACACCTTTCACACACACAGACACACGCGCAAAATCTCTAGGTCTTGATATTGATAAAATATGTATTAATATATGCTCATGCATATAATTCCATTTTTTAAAATTGATATATAGTCATTGTACATATTTTGGGAATACATGTGTTATTGTGATAACTGTTTACAAAGTATAATGATCAAATCAGGGTAATTGAGACATCCAGCACCTCAAACATTTATCTTGTCTTCATGTTAGATAGATTACAGTTCTTCTCTTCTACCTGTTTTAAGATACACAATAAATTATTATTAATAATTTCCCACCTATAGTAGTTCAAATAGTAGAACTTATTCCTTCTCTATAATGGTATTGTTTTATCACTTAACCAAGCTTTCTTCATCCTCTTCTCTCCCTTCCCTTCTCAGCCTCTGATAACCACCATTATACTCTCTATCTCCATCTCCATGAAATCCACATTTGTAGCTCCCACATATGGGTGAGAACATATGATATTTGTCTTTCTTTGCCAGGCTTATTTCACTTAACATAATGTCCTTCAGTTCCATCCACGTTGCTGCAAAAGACAGAATTTCATTCTTGTTTAGGGCTGAATAATGTGTTTATATATGACATTTTCTTTATCCATTCATCCATTGATGAACACTTAGGTTGATTCCATAGCTTTGCTATTGTGAATAGTGCTGCAACACAGATACCTCTACAATATACTGATTTCTTTTCTTTTGGATATATAATTGGTAGTGGGACTGGTAGATCATATGGTAGCTCCATTTTTAGTTTTTCGAGAGACCTCCATATTATTTTTCAAAATGGCTGTACTATTTTACAAACGCTTTATGAGTGCTCCCCTTTCTCAGCTTCCTCACCAGCATTTCTTACTTTTTGTCTTTTTTTATTTTTAATTTTTGTGTGTACATAGAAGGCATACATATTTAAAGGTTACATCAGATGTTTCAATACATGCATACAATACATAGTAGTCACATCAGAGTAAATGGTACCTATCATGTTAAGTATTTTATCCTTTGTCTTACAATTTAATCATACTTTTTTGTTATTTTAAATTTTGCAATTAAATTATTTTTTACTGTAGTCACCCTGTTGTGTTAGCATACTATATATTATTCATTTTTTCTAACTACCTTTTTGTACCCATTAACCATCTTCACTTTCCCATCACCCCCTCACTACACTTCCCAGCCTCTGGTAACCAATGTTATATTCTTTATCTCCATGAGTTCAATAGTTTTCATCTTTAGTTACCACAAATAACTGAGAACATGCAAAGTTTGTCTTTCTGTGCATGGCTTATTTCACTTAACATAATGACTTCCAGTTTCATCTATAATCATGCAAATGACAGGATCTCATTCTTTTTAATGGCTGAATAGTACTCCATGTGTACATGTACCACATTTTCTTTATCCGTTTGTTTTAGTTCATTTTTATACTGTTATGAAGAAATACCCAAGATGACTAATTTACAAAGAAAAAGAGGTTTAATGGACTCACAGTTCCACATGGCTGGGGGGCCTTATAATCATGGAAGAAGGTGAAGGAAGAGCAAAGGCATGTCTTACATGGCAGCTGGCAAGAGGGCGTGTGCAGATGAGCTGCTCTTTATAAAACCATCAAATCTCATGAGACATTCACTATCTTGAGAACCGCATGGGAAATACCTGCCTACATGATTGAATTACCTCCCACTGGGTCCCTCCCACAATATGTGGGGATTATGGAAGCTACAATTCAATATGAGATTTGGGTGGGGACACAGTCAAACCATATCATTCCACCCCTGGCCCCTCGCAAATATATGTTCTCACATATCAAAACCAATCATGACTTCCCAACAGTTCTCCAAAGCCTTAACTCATTTCAGGATTAACTCATAAGTCCACAATTCAAAGTCTCATCTGAGATAAGGCAAATACTTTATGCCTATAAGCCTGTAAAATCAAAAGCAAGTTACTTCGTAGGCACAAAGAGGGTACAGGCAGCAGGTAAATACAGCCATTCCAAATGGGATAAATTCACCAAAACAAAGGGGCTACAGTCCCCTTGCAAGTCTGAAATCCAACAGGACAGTCAAATCTTAAAGCTCCAAAATGACCTCCTTTGACACCATGTTTCACATTCAGGTCATACCAATGCAAGAGTTAAGCTCCCACAGCCTTGGGCAGCCCTGCCCTTGTGGCTTTCCAGGGTATATCCCCACTTCTGGCTGCTTTCATGGGCTGACATTGAGTGTCTGTGGATTTTCCAGGCACACAATGCAAGCTGTCAGTGGGTCTACCTTTCTAGGGTCTGTAGGACAGTGGTCCTGTTCTCACAGTTCCACTAGGCAGTGCCCCAGTGGGGATTCTGTGTGGGGGTTCCCACTCCACATTTCTCTTTCATGTTGCCCTAGCAGAAGTTCTCAATGAGTGCTCCTCCCCTGCAGCAAGCTTTTGCCTGGACATCCAGGTATTTCCATACAACCTCTGAAATCTAGACAGAGGTTCCCAAACCCCCATTCTTGATTTCTGTGTACCTGCAGGCTCAACACCACTTGGGAACTGCAAAGGCTTGGGGCTTATACCCTCTGAAGCCACGACCCAAGCTCTACCTTGGCCCCTTTTAGCCATGACTAGAGCAGCTGGGATGCAGGACACCAACTCCCTAGGCTGCATATTGCAGGGGGGCCCTGGGCCTGACCCATGAAACCATGTTTTCCTCTTAGACCTCTGGTCGTCTGAGGAGAGGTCCTACTGCAAAGGTCTCTGGACACATTTTCCCCATTTCCCCATTTCCCCATTGTCTTGGGGATTAACCTTCGGTTCCTTGTTACTTAACGCAAATTTCTGCAGCAGGCTTGATTTTCTCCACAGGAAATGAGGTTTTCTTTTCCATTGCATTGTCAGGCTACAAATTTTCCAAACTTTTATGCTATGTTTCCTATTGAATGCTTTGTCACTTAGAAATTTCTTCCACCAGATACCCTAAATTATCTCTCTTAAGTTCAAAGTTCCAAAGATCTCTAGGGCAGGTGCAAAATGCTTCCTGTTTCTTTGCTAAAGCATAACAAGAGTCACCTTTGCTCCAGTTCTCAACAAGTTCCTCATCTCTATCTGAGACTACCTCAGCCTGGACTTTATTGTCCATATCACTACCAGCATTTTGGTCAAAGCCATTTAACAAGTCTCTAGGAAGTTCCAAACTTTCCCACATCTTCCTGTCTTCTTCTGTGCCCTCCAAACTCTTCAAACTTCTGCCTGTTACACAGTTCCAAAGTCACTTCCACATTTTCAGGTATCTTAATAGAAATACCCTCGCTCTGCCAGTACCAATTTACTGTATTAGCCCATTTTCATGCTGTTATGAAGAAATAGCTGAGACAGGATAATTTATAAAGAAAAAGAAGTTTAGTAGACTCACAGTTCCACATGGCTGGGGAGGCCTCCCAATCATGGCAGAAGGCAAGGGAGGAACAAAGGCATGTATTACATGGAGGAATGCAAGAGGGCGTGAGCAGGGGAACAATCCTCTGTAAAACCATCAGATCTCATGAGACTTGTTCACTATCATGAGAACAGCACAGGAAAACCCCACCCCTGGAACCTCCCACTGGGTCCCTCCCAAGACATGTGAGGATGATGGTAGCTACAATTCAAGATGAAATTTGAGTGAGGACACAGTCAAACCATATCACCATTCATGTGCTTGATGAATGGACACTTATATTGCTTAAAAATCTTGACTATTGTGAATAGTGCTGCAATAAACATGGGAGTGCAGATATCTCTTCAATATACTAATTTCCTTTCTTTTGGGTATATACCTAAGAGTAGGATTGCTGGATTGTATGGTAGTTTTTCTTTTTTTAGAAATTTTTAAAGATTTTTTTAGAAACCACAATGAGATACCATCTCACACCAGTTAGAATGGCAATCATTAAAAAATCAGGAAACAACAGGTGCTGGAGAGGATATGGAGAAATAGGAACACTTCTACAATGTTGGTGGGACTGTAAACTAGTTCAACCATTGTGGAAAACAGTGTGGTGATTCCTCAAGGATCTAGAACTAGAAATACCATCTGACCCAGCCATCCCATTACTGGGTATATACCCAAAGGATTATAAATCATGCTGCTATAAAGACACATGCACACGTATGTTTATTGCAGCACTATTCACAATAGCAAAGACTTGGAATCAACCCAAATGTGCATCAGTGACAGACTGGATTAAGAAAATGTGGCACATATACACCATGGAATACTATGCAGCCATAAAAAAGGATGAGTTCATGTCTTTGTAGGGACATGGATGCAGCCGGAAACCATCATTCTCAGCAAACTATCACAAGAACTGAAAACCAACACCGCATGTTTTCACTCATAGGTGGGAATTGAACAATGAGATCACTTGGGCACAGGAAGGGGAACATCACACACTGGGGCCTATTGTGGGGAGGGGGGAGGGGGGAGGGATAGCATTAGGAGATATACCTAATATAAATGATGAGTTAATGGGTGCATCACACCAACATGGCACATGTATGCATATGTAACAAACCTGCACGTTCTGCACATGTACCCTAGAACTTAAAGTATAATAATAATAAAAAAGAAACCTCCTAATGTTCTCCATAGTGGTTATATAGTTTACATTCCCTTTACAATGGACAAGAGTTCCTTTTTCTCCACATCCTCCTCAGCATTTGTTATTGCCTGACTTTTGGATACAAGCCATTTTAACTGGGGTGAGATGATATCTCATTGTAATTTTGATTTGCATTTCTCTGATGACCATTGGTGTTGAACACCTTTTCATTATACCTGTTTGTCATTTATATGTCTTCTTTTGAGAAATGTCTATTCAGATCTTTTCCCCATTTTTCAATCAGATTATTAAATTTTTACCTATAGAGTTGTTTGAGTTCTATATGTTCTGGCTTGAATCTCTTGTCAGATGAGTAGTTTGTAAATATTTTCTTCCATTCTGTGGATTGCCTCTTTATTTTTTAAATTATTTTCTTTGCTTTGCAGAAGATAGTCTACTTAATCCCATTTTTTTCACTTTTTCTTTGGCTGCCTGTGCTTGTAGAGTATTACTCAAGAAATGTTTACCTACTCCACTGTCCTGGAGAGGTTCCCCAATTTTCTCTTTTAGCATTTTCATAGTTTGATGTCTTATATTTAAGTCTTTAATACATTTTGATTTGATTTTTTATTCCTGGAAGAAATAGGGGTCCAGTTTCACTCATCTGCATATGAATATCCTGTTTCCCAGCTCCATTTATGGAAGAGACTGTCTTTCCCTGATATAGATTCTTGACACCTTTGTCAAAAATGAGTTCATTGTATACGTATGGATTTATTTCTGGATTCTCTATTCCATTCTACTGTCTATGTGTCTGTCTTTATGCCAGTACCATGTCGTTTTGGTTACTATAGCTTTGCAATATAATTGGAAATCAAGTAATATGATTACGCCAGTTGTATTGTTTGTTTGGTTTTTTTGTTTGTTTTTGCTTAGGATAACTTTGGATATTTGTAGTGTTTTGTGGTTCCATATAAATTTTAGGTGTTTTTTTCTATTTCTGCAAAGAATGTCATGGGTAATTTGACAATCTATAGATTGTTCTGGATAGTATGGACATTTTAACAATATTAATTCTAATCCATGAACATAGAATATCTTTCTATTTTTGTGTCTTCTTCAATTTCTTGTATCTGTTTTATCATTTTTATTGCAGAGATCTTTCACTTGTTTGCTTAAGTTAATTTCTTAATATTTAATTTTATTTGTAGCTATTGAAAATAGGATTATTTTCTTTTTCTTTTTTTTTTTTTTTTTTTTTTTTTGGGAGTTTTACTCTTGTTGCCCAGGTTGGAGTGCAGTGGCGTGATCTTGGCTCACTGCAATCCCCACCTCCTGGGTTCAAGCAATTTTCCTACCTCAGCCTCCTGAGTAGCTGG
The DNA here is from genome assembly GCF_000951045.1 of Mandrillus leucophaeus. Lineage (NCBI taxonomy): Eukaryota > Metazoa > Chordata > Mammalia > Primates > Cercopithecidae > Mandrillus > Mandrillus leucophaeus. The sequence goes on along the minus strand of NW_012103177.1, from coordinate 63,723 downwards.
GATTACAAGCATGCACCACCACACCTGGCTAGTTTTTTGTATTTTTTTAGTAGAGACAAGGTTTCATCATGTTGGCCAGGCTGGCCTCGAACACCTGACCTTAGAAGACCTGCCAGCCTTGGCCTCCCAAAGTGCTGGGATTACAGGTGTAAGCCACTGCACCTGGCCCAAGATTATTTTCTTGATTTATTTTTCAAATTATTATCTTTTGGCATATAAAAATGCTACATTTTTATTTTTTATTTCAGTAATTTTTGAGGTACTGCCGGGTGTTGGTTGCATGGATCAGTTTCTTAGTGGTAATTTCTGAGATTTTGGTGCACCTGTCACCTGAGCAGTTTACACTGTACCAAATGTGTAGCCTTTCGTCTCTTACCCCTCTCATACCCTTCCCCCTGAGTTCCCAAAGTCCATTATATCGTTCTTATGCCTTTGCATCCCCATAGCTTAACTCGCACTTATGAGTGAGAACAAATAATATTTCTTTTTCCATTTCTGAGTTTTTTCACTTAGAATAATGGATTGCAGCTCCATCCAACTTGCTGCAAAGACATTTTTTCTTTTTTATGGCTGAGTAGTATTCCATGGTGTACATATATACCACATTTTCTTTATTCACTTGTTGTTCAATGGACATTTAGGTTAATTCCATATTTTTGCAATTGGAAATTGAGCTGTTATAAACATGTGCATGTGCCTTTTTCATTTAATGACTTCTTTTTATTTGGGTACATATCCAGTAGTGGGATTGCTGAATTGAATGGTAGTTCTACTTTTAGTTCTTTAAGGACTCTCCATACGGTTTTTTGTGGTGGTTGTGCTAGTTTACATTCCAACCAGCAGTGTAAAAGTGTTCCCTTTTCATGACATCTATGTCAATATTTATTATTTTTTTACTTTTTTATTATGGCAAATCTTGCAGGAGTAAGGTGGTATCTCATTGTGGTTTTAACTTGCATTTCCCTGATAATTAGTAATGATGTTGAGCTTTTTTTATATGTATATTGTATTTTAAGGATTGCTTATTTATGTCTTTTGCCCACATTTTGATGACATTTTTTTTCTTGACACTTTGTTTGAGTTCCTTGTAGATTCTGGATATTAATGTTTTGTCAGATGCATAGTTTGTGAATATTTTCTCCCACCTTGTGGGTTGTCTGTTTCCTCTGTCGATTATTTCTTTTGCTATGTGGAAGCTTTTTAGTTTAATGAGGTCCCATTTATTTATTTTTATTTTTGTTGCATTTGCTTTTGGAGTCTTGGTTATGAATTTTTTGAATAAGTCAATGTCTGAAAGAAGTTTTCCAATGTTGTCTTCTAGAGTTTTATGGTTTTAGGTCTTAGATTTAAGTCTTTGATTCATCTCGAGTTGATTTTGCTATAAGGTAAGAGATGAGGAATCCAATTTCATTCTTCTACATGTGGTTAGCTAGTTTTCCCAGAATCATTTTGAAGTGGATGTCATTTTCCCAATTTATATTTTTGTATGCTTTGTAGATCAATTGGCTGCAAGTACTTGGCTTTATTGCTGGGTTCTCTATTCTGTTCCATTGGTCTATATGCTATTTTTATACAAGTACCATGTCGTTTTGGTGACTACAGCCTTGTAATATAATTTGAAGCCAAGTAACGTGATGCCTCCAGATTTGGTCTTATTGCTTAGTATTACTTTGGTTGTTTGGGTTCTTTTTTGGTTTCATATGTATTGTAGAATTGTTTTTCCTAGTTCTGCGAAAGATGTTGATGATATTTTGATGGGAATTGTATTAAATCTGTAGATTGCTTGGGGAAGTATGGTCATTTTCATAATATTGATTCTACCCATTCATAAGCATAGGGTTGTTTTTATTTGTTTGTTTCATCTATGATTTCTTTCAGCAGTATTTTATAGTTTTCTTTGTAGAGATCTTTTGCCTCCTTGGTTAAGTATATTCCTAAGTTTGTTTGTTTGTTTTTTTGTTTGTTTGTTTGCTTTTTTGCAGCTGTTGTAAAAGAGATTGAGGTCTTTTTAAATTTTCATTTTTTTTTTAGTTCTTGGGTACAGGTACAGGATGTACAGTTTGTTACATAGATAAATGTGTGCCATGGTGATTTGCTGCACCTATCAACCCATCACCTATTAAGCCCAGCATGCATTAGCTATTTTTCCTGATGATCTCCCTCCCACCCACCCCAACCTTCAACAGACCCCAGTGTGTGTTGTTCCCCTCCCTCTGTCTATTGTTCTCATTGTTCAGTTCCCACTTATAAGTGAGAATATGCCATGTTTGGTTTTCTGTTCTTGCATTAGTTTGCTGAGGATAACGGCTTCCAGTTCCAACCATGTCCCTGCAAGGGACATAATCTCATTCTTTTTTATGGCTGCATAGTATTCCATGGTGTGTCTGTACCATATTTTCTTTATTTGGTCTATCACTAATGGCCATTTGGGTTGATTCCATGTCTTTGCTATTGTAAATAGTACTGCAATGAACATACACATGCATGTATCTTTGTAATAGAATGACTCATATTCCTTCGGGTATACACCCAGTAATGGGATTGCTGGGTCAGATGGTAATTCTGGTTCTGGATGTTTGAGGAATCATCACACCATCTTCCATAGTGCTTGTACTAATTTACATTCCCACCAACAGTGTAAAAGTTTTCCAATTTCTCCCCAGCCATGACAGCGTCTGTTGTGTTGTGATTTTCCAATAATCATCATTCTGACTGGCGTGAGATAGTATCTCCTTGTGGTTTTGATTTGCATTTCTCTAACGATTGGTGATGTTGAGCTTTATTTCATATGTTTGTTTGCCTCATGAATGTCTTCTTTTGAGAAGTGTCTGTCCATGTTCTTTGCCCACTTTTTAATGAGTTTGTTTGTTTTTTCTTATAAATCTGTTTGAGTTCCTTGTAGATTCTGGATATTAAACCATTATGACCTGGATATATTGCAAAAATTTTCTCACTCTGTAGCTTGCCTGTTCCCTCTGATGATAGTTTCTTTTGCTATGCAGAAGCTCTTTAGTTTAATTAGATCCCATTTGTAAAATTTTGCTTTTGTTCCAATTGCTTTTGGTGATTTCACCAGGAAATCTTTGCCTGTGCTTATGTTATGAATGGTATTGCCTAGATTTCCTTCTAGAGTTTTTATAGTTTTGGTATTGAGTTCTTGATTTGATTCTTAGCTTGGTCTTTGTTGGTGTATAGCAGTGCTACTGACTTGTGTATATAGAGGTTGTATCCTAGACTTTACTGAATTCATTTATCTGATCTAGGAGCTTTTTAAATTAGTCTTTAGGGTTTTCTAGGTGTACAATCATATCATCCATGAACAGCAACAGCTTGTCTTCTTTTTTAATTTGGATGCCATTTATTTCTTTCTCTTATCTGATATCTGTGGCCAGAAAGTCCAGTACTATGTTGAATAGAAGTGGTAAAAGTGGGCATCCTTGTCTTGTTGCAGTTCTCAGGGGGATGCTTTCCCACTTTTCCTTATTCAATATGATGTTGGTAGTGGGTTTGTCATATATGGTGTTTATTACTTTGAGGTATGTCCCTATTATGCCTATTTCGTTGAGGGTTTTAATCATGAAATAATGTTGGATTTTGTCAAATGCTTCTTCTGCATCTATTGAGATGCTTATATGATTTTTGTTTTTAATTCCGTTTGTGTGATGTGTAACATTTATTGATATGGTAAATCATACCTGCATCACTGGTATGAAACCCAGCTGATCAGGATATATTATCTCTTTGATATGCTCTCAGATTCAAAGAATTCAGAGAATTTTTGCATCTGCGTTCATCAGGAATATTGATCTGTAGGGGTGTTTTTTCTTGTTATGTGCTCTTCTGGTTTTGGTAATAGGATGATACCGGTTTCATAGAATGACTTAGGAGGATTCCCTCTTTCTTTATCTTTTAGAATAGTCTCAGTAAAATTGGTACCAATTCTTTTTGGAATGTCTGATAAAATTCAGCTGTGAATCCATCTTGTCTTAAAATATTTTTTGTTGTCAATTTCTTAATTACTGATTCAATCTTGCTGCTTATTTGTCTGTTCAGGATTTATATTTCTTCCTAATTTAATCTATGAAGGTTGTGTATTTCCCAGATTTTATCTGTCTCCTCATAATTTTCTATTTTGTGCATGTAAAGGTGTTCAATGTAGCTTCAAATGACCTTTTGTTTTTCTGTAGTATTGGTTGTAATATTTCCAGTTTCATTTCTAATTGAGCTTATTTGGATCTTCTCTCTTCCTTTATTGGTTAAACTCACTAATGGTCTATCAATTTTTTTTATCTTTTAAAGAACCAGTTTTTTGTTTCATTTATCTTTAGTATTGTTTTTTGTTTGTTTCTGTTTTATTTAATTCTGCTCTGATCTTTGTTATTTCTTTTCTTCTGTTGGGTTTGAGTTTCCTTTGTTCTTGTGCCTAGTTCCTTAAGGTATAACATTAGGTTCTTTATTTGTGCTATTTCAGACTTTTTGATGTGGGCATTTAATGCTAAGAATTCTTATTTGCTTTTGCTGTGTCCCAGAGGTTTTGATAACTTGTGACACTATTGTCATTCATTTCCAAGAATTTTAAAAATTTTATCTTGATTTCATTGTTAACTCAAGTCATTTGAGAGTATATTATTTAATTTTCGTGTATTTGTATGGTTTTGAGTGTTCCTTTTAAAGTTGACTTCCAGTTTTATCGCACTATCATCTGAAAATATACTTGATATGATTTTGATTTGCTTAAATTTATTGAGACTTGTTTTGTGGCCTATCATATGTTCTATTATGGAAAAATGTTCCATGTGCTCATGAGAAAAATGTATATTCTGCAGTTGTTGAGAATAATGTCCTGTAAATATCTGTTAAGTCCCTTTGTTCTGGGGTATACTTTAAGTCCATTGTTTCTTTGTTGGCTTTCTGTTTTGATTATCAGTATAGTGCTGTCAGTGGAGTACTGAAGTAGTCCACTATTATTGTGTTGTTATCTATCTTATTTCTTATGTCTAGTAGTAACTTTTTTATAAATTTGGGATCTCCACTGTTAGGTGCATACAAATTTAGGATTAAAATATCTTCCTGTTGGACTAATTATTTTATCATTATATAATGTCCTTCTTTGTCTTTTTTATTTTTGTTGCTTTCAAGTCTGTTTTGTCTAATATAAGAATAGCTACCGCTGCTGGCTTTTAGTTTCTATTTGTGTGGAATATCTTTTCCACCTTTTTACCTTAAGGTTATGTGAGTTCTTATGTTAGGTGAGTCTCTTGAAGACAGCAGATATTTGATTGGTATTAATAGTATTTTACACATTCTACCATTCAGTATTTTTTAAATGGAGCATTTAGGCCATTTACATTCAACATTAATATTGAGACATGAGTTAATGTTCTATTCATCATGTTAGTTGTTCCACAGATACTTTGTTTTTTCATTGCGTTATTGTTTTATAGACCTTGTGACAGTTATGTTTTAAGGATGTTCTATTTTGGTGTATATCAAGCTTGTGTTTCAAAATTTAGAGTTCCCTTTACCATTTCTTGTAGTGCTAGTTTGGTAGTGGCTAATTCTCTTAGCATTTGTTTGAAAAAGACTTTTTCTCTTCTTCATTTATGAAGGCTAGTTTTGCTAGATAGAAAATTTTTGATTGACAATTTTTTTTAAGAAATTAGGCTGGGCATGGTGGCTCACGCCTGTAATCTCAGCACTTTGGGAGACTGAGGCGGGTGGAACAAGAGGTCAGGAGATCAAGACCCTTCTGGCTAACACGGTGAAACCCCATCTCCTCTAAATATACAAAAAATTAGCCAGGCGTGGTGGTGGGCACCTGTAGTCCCACCTACTCAGGAGACTGAGGCAGGGGAATGGCGTGAACCCAGGAGGCCAGAGGTTGCAGTGAGCAGAGATCACACCACTGCACTCCAGCCTGGGCGACAGAGCAAGACACTGTCTCAAAAAAGAAAAGAAAAGAAATTAAAGCTAGAACCCCAATCTCTTCTGGCTTGTAGGGTTCCTGCTGAGAAATCTGCTATTACTCTAATAGATTTTCCTTTCTAGTTTACCTGCTGTTTTTGTCTTACATTACAGCTCTTAAGATTACTTCCTTCATCTTGACTTTAGATAGCCTAACGACCATGTGCCTTGGTGACTATCTTTTGGCCACGAATTTCCCAGAAGTTCTTTGAGCTTCTTATATTTGGATGTCTAGATCTCTAGCAAGGACAAGGAAACTTTTTTTTTATTATTCCCTCAAAAAAGTTTTCCAAACTTTTAGTCTTCTCTTCTTCCTCAGGAACACCAATTATTTTTAGGTTTGGCCATTTTACATAATCTCATATTTCTTGGAGAATTTATTCATTTTTTAAATTCTTTTTGTCTTTGTTTGGATTAATTTGAAAGGATTGTCTTTGAGTTCTGAAGTTCTTTTTTCTACTTTTTCTAGTCTGTTGTTGAAACTTTCAACTGCATTTTGTATTTCCCTAAGTAAATCTTTCATTTCCAGAAGTTCTGACTGTGTTGTCTTTATTATATCTATTTCTCTGGAGACTTTTTCATCCATATCCTGTATTTTTTTTAAATTTCTTTAAGTTGGTTTTAACCTTTCTCTCGTATATTCTTGGGTAGCTTAATAATGGACCTTCTGAATTCTTTATCTGGCATTTCAGAGTTTTCTCCCTGGTTTGGATTGATTGCTGGGGAGCTAGTGTGATGTTTTAGAGATGTTATAGAACCCTGTTTTGTCATATTACTGGAATTACTTTTCTAGTTCCCTCTCATTTGGATAACTATTTCTTCAAATTGTACTTGAATTTATTTTTGATTGGACTGTGATTTTTTAATTTTTTTAACATTTTCTTCTTCATGATTGAATTTTAATGTTTATAACTTATTTTAGCCCAATTTGATTATTGGTGCTTTTAAGTATGAAGAATCTGTATGATTTCCTTAGTTATAGAGAGTGTTTGTGCACTGACTTTCCCAGATGCTGGTTGTAGTAGTTATGTACTTGGTGCATAGGCAAGTTCACTGTCTCCTATAGGGTTGGCATAGTTGAGATCACTTGAAGTTTATCTTGTTCTCTCATTGTGTACTATTCATTTTTTTTCCACAGTATTTTTTTTACAGAGTTGATGATTCACGCTTCAGGCAAATAAGGGCGGTATCCCTGAATAGGCACTGGTTGTAGCTAAGGCAGATGGGTAGATGTAATACCCAGTGGTGGTAAGAGGTCCCAGCCTTGATGAAGGTGGTGGGAGGAGCTCTCAGATGTGCTAAGGTTTTATCAGGGTGAAGAGTGGGAGCTACCTCAGCTCCCTGCCAGGCCAGGAGGAAAGCTATCCGCCTCACAGCCTCACTCCTGTCACAGTGTTCCAGCTATTCAGATGAGACAGGCACCTCTTTTCATCTGTAGGAATGTTGATATTCCAAGTAGGGAGGAATTGTGACTCCGCCTCTCACGTAGGCCTGAATCTGGGGAGTGCTCCTCCTGCGGGGCTGCAATCACCCTGAACTCTTCCAGGAAGATTGTCCATAGGTGCATCCACACTGTGTTCCCAAGGGAGAAGCTCCAGATGTGTCTGAAGTGGTGTGCCAGGAGGAACAAGAATCCCTTTTCTATAGTCCTTCATGATCATAGAGACTGCCTATCTGTTGGGGTAGAGGTATACTTTCTCTACTGCACCCAGCACTGCAATTGTGTCTCTACTGTGAGAAACTTAGCACCAGCAGAAAGCTCTGAGACTCAAGGCCTGCTGTTCAGATTATTTTTTCCCACAGGGTGATCCCTTGATGTGGTGCTCTGCCCCTTTCTCTAGGAATAGGGCTTCCTGAGAGCCAGACTGCAGTGATTACTATTGCTCCTCTGGGTCTAGCCACCCAGTGGGGTTACCTGGCTCTAGATTGGCACTGGGGAATGTCTGCAAAGGATCCAGTGAAGTGACTTGTCTTCAGGTCTCTCAGCAGTGGATACCAACACCTGCTCTGACGGAGGTGGCATAGAAGTAACCTAGACTCTGAAATTCCTTGGTTGTAGATAGGCTTAATGTGCTAGTGTGTTGGTTTTCTCCAAACTTGGTTATGCTAATAACAGCAAACTTGCCACATGGACAGACTCAGTACCTCTGGTTAGCCAGGGTGTTTCAGGCAGTAGTGTTAGCAGCTGTTTTTTCCTTCCTGGGCACAGTGTTATTCTGCCAAAAGGTGCTGTAATGGCCTGAGTTGGTGACCTCCAGCCAGGAGTTGGCACCTGCAAGAGATCACTAGTTGTGGTAGTAGCAGTGGGATTTTGAGCTTGCCCTAAGTTGTCCATGGGAAGTATTCTGGTTTCTGAGGCAATGGGTGGGGTCATAAAACTCCGCAAATTTTATGATGTCCTTTATGTTCAGCTACCAGGGTGGGTAAAGAAACACAATCAGGTTGGGGAAGATTTACGTGGGCTGAATTCACACTCTCCTTGGGCAGGGCCTGATGTAGCCCCTGTTGGGGATGGGGGGTGGTTCTCAGGCTACTGGGGGTAATATTCAATGGGGGAGTGTAACTGCCTCATCTATGCAGAAAAGTTTGCAAAAGGAGTGGGGAATAGCCAGGAGCATCAGGCCTTACCCAGCTCCCACACAGTTGGTGAGGCCAGTCTCACTCCTGCAGTGCTCCACTCAGCCCCAGATTTAGATCCAGGCAGCCTGTGCACAAAGCTCAGACCTGCCCCAGGCCATAAGCTTCCCCACACAGACAGCAAGCAAGGCTTTCAGGTTATGCTCCTCCCCATTTGCCCATGAGACCAGTTGTCCAACTCCTGCGCTGGTTCATATCTGCAGCACACTTCATGCTCACCCCCGGATTCTGTTCAAGGGAGTTCATTCCTACTCAAAATTATATCACAAAAATGTAATTGGGAGCCTCTTTCAACCTGCGACTCCTCCATGAGTTGGTTGGCTGACTTCCCAGAGAGCCCCTGTGAGATATAGTCAAGAATGGCGAGGGAGAGGTTAGGAAAATGGTGGATAAGAGGCAGGACTAAATTGCAGCTCCCACTCAGAGGGACAGAGCAGCATGTGGAGACTCACATTGTGAACTTTTGCTCCAAAAACTACCACAGGAACATGGCAGAAAAGCCAGCCGAGATAAACCACAGACATTTTAAGGAAGTGAATTACTACTACAAGCCCCAGGAGACAACCCAAAAACTATGAGAGCCCATAGTGTGAAAGTGTGAAAGGGGGATCATCTACTCTTGAACACACATCCTCACTGGGGAACCTGAAGGTCCAGATCACAGAAGGAAGATTTGACCTTACCTGAAGCTGAGACAATTTTAGAGAACTGAGTGAAATACAGAGGTACAGGAAGCAGTGGGAAGAGCCCTGTGGGTTCACAGTTTCCAGGAAAGCCACTTTTGACTTTGTCTCACAGAGGTCCTTAAGGAGAGCTGCTAGAGGAACTGGGAAAAGACCACAGGCAGAAGGAAACTTTCAGCTGAACTTCGTAACAATATTGACCAAACTTGAAGTTTTCTGGAGAGAACTTGGGGGAGGGAGTGAATCAGGCATGCAGACACAGCACAGAAGCCTCGACAGGTGGAGAGGCAGGAAACCTGAAATCCTTGTTTGCTTTCACAGAGGGGAGGCTGGTTGCCTGGGGCAAGATCTCAGGTCTGCTCACCCACTGCCTGGAAATAGGCTCGGTGCTATTGTGGGGAGCATGGTAAGAGTGAAACTGGCCTTTGGGGCTGTGTGAGAGCTGTGTGAAGCCTGTAACTGCTGGCTTTCCCCACATCCTTGGAAACCTGCATAACAGAGCAGAGGCAGCCATAATCACCCTGAGAACATAACTCCATTGACCTGGGAACAACATCCCCATCTCCCACAGCAGCAGCAGCAAGCCTCACCCAAGGAGAGTCTGAGTTCAGACATGCCTAACCCAGCCCCCACCTGATGGTCTTTCTCTACCAACCCTTTTAGCCCAAGAAAAAGGACATATTATCTTGGGAGTTTCAGGGCCCCACCCCACCACCTGATCATTTCTCTGTTACCACAGCTGATGCTCTCTTGAAAGTGCCACCTCCTGGCAGGAGGCCAACCAGCCGAAAAGTAGTTCAACAAACAAAACTAAAAAGAAGGGCCCTCATAAAGTCCATTTTACTCCCCTGCCACCTCCATCACAGCAGGTGCTGCTATCCATGGCTGAGAGACCTGAAGACAATTCACATCACAGGACTCTGTGCGGACAACCCCCAGTACCAGCCTGGAACCCAGTAGCTCCTCTGGGTGACTTGACCCAGAAGAGAAATAACAATCACCACATTTTGGCTCCCAGGAAGCCACATTCCTAGGAAAAGGGGGAAAGTACTACATCAAGGGAGCACCCTGTGAAACAAAAGGGTCTGAAGAGTAGCCCTTGAGCCCAGATCTTCTCTCTGACATAGTCTACCCAAATGAGAAGGAACCAGAAAAACAATTCTGGTAATATGAAAAAATAAGGTCCCTTACCACTCCCAAAAGATCACACCAGCTCACCAGCAATGGATCCAAACCAAGAAGAAATCCCTGAATTGCCAGAAAAAGAATTTAGTAGGCAAATTATTCAGCTAATCAAGGAGGTAGTAGAGAAAGATGAGATCCAACTTAATCAAATCAAAAAAAGATACAAGATATGAAGGGAAAAATCTTCACTGAAGTAGATAACATAAAAAGCAATTACAACTTCTAGAAATAAAGGACACACTTAGAGAAATGCAAAATATACTGGAAAGTCTCAGCAATAGAATCAAGCAGGCAGAAGAAAGAATCTCAGAGCTCAAAGACAAGGTTTGTGAATTAACCCAACTCAATAAAGACAAAGGAAAACAAATTCTTTTTTTAAATGAACAATGCCTCCAAGAAGTTAGGGAATATGAAATACACCAAAATAGAACCTCCTTAAAGCATAAATCTCACAAGACCTATAAAACAAAAACATAATAAATTTTTTTAAAAAGTATTCAAAGCTTAACCTAAGGATAATTTGTGTTCCTGAGGAAGATGAGAAATCTAAAAGTTTGGAAAACATATTTGAGGGAATAATTGAGGAAAACTTCACCAGCCTTGCTAGATGCAAGAGATCTAGACAGCCAAATACAAGAAGCTCAAAGAACACCTGTAAAATTCATTGCAAAATTATTATCACCTAGGCGCATAGTCATCATGTTATCTAAAGTCAAGATGAAGGAAACAATCTTAAGAGCTGTGAAGAAAAAGCACTAGGTAACCTATAAAGGAAAACCTATCAGATTAACAGCAGATTTCTCAGAAGAAAGCCTACAAACTAGAAGGGACTGGGGCCCTATCTTCAGCCTCCTTAAACAAAACAACTATCAGTCAAAAATTTTGTATCCCACAAAATCTGAGCTTCATAAATGAAGGAAAGATAGTCTTTTCAGACAAATGCTGCAAGAATTTGCTACTACCAAGTCAGCACTGCAAGAACTGCTAAAAGGAGCTCTAAATCTTGAAAAAAAATCCTTGAAATACACCAAAATAGAACCTCCTTAAAGCATAAATCTCACAAGACCTATAAAACAAAAACATAATAAAATTTTTTAAAAAGGTATTCAGGCAACAAATGGCATCATGAATAAAATAGTACCTCACATCTCAATACTAACATTGAATGTAAATGGCCTAAATGCTCCACTTAAAAGATACAGAATGGCAGAATGGGTAAGAATTAAGCAACCAACTATCTGCTGTCTTCAAGAGACTCACCTAACACATAAGGACTCATATAATCTTAAGGTAAAGGAGTGGAAAAAGATATTTCATACCAATGGACACAAACAGCAAAAAGAGTAGCTATTCTTATATCAGATAAAACAAACATTAAAGCAACAGCAGCTAAAAATGACAAAGAGGGACATTATATAATGATACAAGGATTTGTCCAACATAATCCTAAATATCACAATCCTAAATACATATGCACTTAACACTGGAGCTCCCAAATTTATAACAGCAACACAATAGTAGTGGGGGATTTCACTGCTTCACTGACAGCACTAGACAGGTCATCAAGACAGAAAGTCAACAACAACAACAACAACAAAATGGATTTCAAGTATACCCTAGAACAAATGGACTTAACAGATATTTACAGAACATTCTACCCAACAACTGCAGAATATACATTCTATTCATCTGCACATGGAACATTCTCCAAGGTAAATGATATGACTGGCCACAAAAAAATCTCAATAAATTTAATGAAATTGAAATTATATCAGGTACTTCTCAGACCACTGTGGAATAAAATTTGAAATCAATTCATATGGAAGCAGCCTAAGTGCTCATCAGCCAATGAATGGATAAAGAAATTGTGATAAGTATACCATGGAATACTATTCGGTCATAAAAAGGAGCAAAATAATGACATTCATTAACCTGGATGGAATTGGAGACCACTATTCTAAGTGAAGTAACCCAGAAATAGAAAATCAAACATTGTACTTTCTCACTCATAAGTGGTAGCTAAGCTATGAAGATGCAATGGCATAAGAATGATACAATGGACATTGGAGACTTAGGGGAAAGGGTAAGAGGAAGGTGAGGGATAAAAGACTACAGCTGTGACAAATGTTTGTTGCTTAAGCAACCCAGTTTACAGTATTTCATTACATCAGCCTGAAATGACTAAGACAATCAGGGAGTACAGCTTGTCCTACAAACCTTTCTATTTTAAATCGTTTCTGTTATTGTTGGGTTTTTTTTGTTTAGTTTTTAGAGACAAGGCATGGTCTCACGTTGTTGCTCAGGTTGGAGTTCAGTTGCACAATCATGGGTCACTGCAGCTTTGATCTCCTGGGTTCAAACAATTTTCCAACTTTAGCCTCTTGAGTAGCTGAGACTACAAGCAAGCACCACTGTGCCCAACTAAGTTTTTCATTTATTTGTAGAGATGTGGTTTTATGATGTTGTTCTAGCTGGTCACAACCTCCTGGCCTCCAGCCATCCTCCCACCTTGGCCTCCCAAACTGTGGAATACAAGCATGAATCATCATGCCTGGGCTATAAATCACTTTTGATAGAAATACTGAGTATCTATCACCTTGAACAATCTATCACCTTGAAAAGCAAAGCAGGACAAAGCAAACTTAATAGAAGCATGAAAAAAAATCTAAATTTTCATCTACTATTTCTTCCAACATTGTTTTGTGCCATTAGTGGATCTTTGCTCTCCTCCAAAGATTCCAAGTACAGACATTTTAACTGTGTGTCATATGTATTGTATGCTCTTTCCATCCTTTTTTCTCTCTCTGCTTCAGTCTGGATATTCTTTTGACTATTTTTCAGTTCACTAATTTTCTTTATAACTGCATCTAATCTGCCATTAAAGCTATAAGTTAAATATTTAATTTTATTTTAGTTTTAAATTTTCATTCAATTCTTGCTAAAATTTTTAGTCCTCTGATTAAATATGTCAACTTATAATTGAATGTCTTAAATATATTATCACAGTAATTTGTACATTTGTGTCTGTTATCTTTAATATCTGCATCTTGTTGTGATATATTTAGTTTTTTCCTTGGTTTTTAATCAGTTATTTTTACTTCTGTGTTTCATTGTTTCTTATTGTGTCAACATTATATGTGGAAATATCTAGAAATCATTTGAAAATGAAATTTTTTTTTCTTCATCCACAATGAATTTTGTCTTTGACAAGAATAAGTCCAGAAGTATATCCCCTCAAACTAATCACAGATGGAAATGATTTTCAGGTGAGGTCAGGCTTTGTGAGATCTAGTCTCTGTTATATTTACGCTTATTTTCAAAATATAAAGCTTTTCAGTGTTCCAACTGAAAGCCTAGTTTATTTACTAGAATACTTACTTATTGCCCTAATTCCAATGTTTGGAATTTGCCAATATATGAGATGCCTAGAAGTTCTGTATAGCTTCTAAGCCTCTCAGTCACTCTTTTCAAACTGGCGAGTGCATTGAAGGAGAAAGGTAAGACTAGTGTCTAACACACACCTCCCTGGTCTTTCTTTTCATATCATAGCCTTGCAAGCCATCACTAACAAGATAGCTCTGCTAGTGCCTTTTGTCAGATTTTTTGTTCATAATTTTCCAACTATTTTAGTCATTTTACAACTAACTGCTTAGATGTTCTTCAGTGGTCCAAATAAGCTAACTTACCATTTCTGGAAGTGAAACCCTTTCAAATAGCTTATTGTTAAAAGATAATAAAGGGAAAAAAATGTTTGGAACACAGAGTAGCAAAAAGTATTGTATAAGAAGGTCTAAACATGTTAATTAGGGGACAAAAAGTTAGAAAAATCACCTACCAAAGAAAGAGAAGTTTAGATGATACAAATGATAAAAAGGCAAAGGTGAAATACTCAACCTATGCATAACAGGAATTCAAAGAAAAGATGAACAGAAGAAATTAACAGTTCAGCAATTAATCAAGGAAAGCTTTTCCTCACTGAAGAAAAACATGGGTCTGCAAATCAAAAGATTAAAAATTTAGAGTTCTAGGCATAATTAATTTTAAAAGATGTATATTGAGATATATTCTGATGAAGTATCTGAACTTGGAGACTGGAAAAAAGAAAATAGAAAAACCTTCCATGAAAGCATTTTATTTTGGAAATAGTACAGAAAGAATGATTTTTTTCATGAAGCTATTACTTATTGTTTTCTTACATAAAAGACATGAAAATTTAGCTTCATTTGCATCTCTACAATAATGAAAGCCTATATACTAAATTGACATCTGAGTACATCAAAAGTTTCTTTAGATTGATAACTACTGCTTGGTAACAATTTAGTGGTTGTGTTTGGGAAGAGCTATCATCATCTTTATTGTCAAGTTTATTATGAAAAACTTAGGGATAATGTCTTCATCTACCATAATCTATGATGATTTCATATTGTTCTGATTTTTCTTACCATGCTTTGTACTTTCACTCTGTTCATGAATGCACTTCACAGATTCAGGTTCTCATCAGAAATAGGATTTTTATGTTTATTTTAAAAGCCAAATGAGTAAGGTAAAGGAGGACAAGTAAAATAATAAAAATGAATAATTGAGGATATTTATCTGAAAAAGTAACTTTGGTTGAAAATGGAAGGAAGCAATGTCATATGATTCTAAATAAGCATTTAATAAAGCACAATTGCAGCACAAATTTGAATGGATTCAACGGATAATGCTGAGTTTTTGTTGGTTGAGAGTTAGCTAAAGTGGGAAAAAGAAGTAATGTTTTATAAGTGGTAACTTTTATTTAAGAATTTAAAAAGCAGCATATGCATCTCCTCAGACTTGGTAAACTATTACCCAGCCCTGTTGCTCTGTCTAATAGACTTGCCAAAGCCATGGGTGGATGAATGAGCATAGATTTTTAACATCATGGTATGTCCCGCTTTGTTTTACCCAGTATACTAATCTAACATCAGTCGTTTTCTGGAGTACATAAAAGACCAAATTTTTCATATATGCTTTGCATATATTTTCTTTTTAAGTAATATCTCTTTCTCTTTCACACACATACAGTGTACACAGATATATACAGATGTACACAAAAAAACTAGAACTAGAATTCTGCTGATTTCCATATATATATGTATGTTTGTCATATATATGCACATGTATATTATATATAGATGTATATATGCATATACTCTACATATTTAATCTCAACAAAGATTCAACAATACTTTTCCAAGTCTCTAGATAAAAGACATTCCAGTAAAACAAACTATTCTTTACTGTCTAAAATAGACATAGGCAAGTTACAACTCAAGAGTATGTAACCCCTGTTCAAGAAATCTTGTTCTACATAATTTTTGTTTAAAGGGTTAGGAGATAGCTGGTTGTTGTGGTGCCTGTCTGTAATCCGAGCTACTAGGGCACTAAAGCATAAGGAGCTCTCGAATCCAGGAGTTCGAGACAGCAGTGACTTATACTTGTGTCTGTGAATAGCCACTGCACTCCCACCTGGGCAACATAGTGAAAACCCATCTCAAAAAGCAAATTTTAAAAAGAATTAAAAGGACAGGAAAAAATGCTACAAATAAAGCCTAAATTTAAAAATGATTGAAACAGCATTATGTGCATCTAAGAGCTGAATAATTAAGAGCAACAATGCTAGAACGAAAGTGCTTAGGCTTGAATTTCAGCTCTGCAATAAACATTCTCTCATATTCGACATTGATTAATAGAGAGAAAGGGCTTCAAATATGGTATAAAGTGTCAAAAATAGCCACTTGTACAATAAAAATAGAATGTAGACCTCCCAATTCACCAGAAGAGAAAAACAAGCCAACACAACGGAGAATCCAAATGGGCAAAACAGGAAAGAAAAAAGAGAAACTGGGAAGTCTGAAGAATAGAAAGCATATAACAAGTAAAACAGAAGAAAGTCTTTTCCTCATCCTCATGCCACTACCCCACCTTCCATTTCTGATTCCTAGAAAATGTCAAACTCCTTCCTGATTTCCGTTGCATATCTAAGCAAGGAGAATAAAAGTAGGCATTTGGTATTGCAGCTAAACCTAAAGAAAAAGACAAAGGTGCTCCTAGCATAATAATGCACAGAACACGTGCACTGTGCTGTATCTATGTGGTATGTCTGATTGCTTTACAGCTTCCTCCCCCACAGAATCCAAAATACAACCACCCCCACACAATCCCAGACCTATCTAAAATAGAAACAGCTGGAAGTAAATAATAATTCCTCTGAGGCTGAGGAGAAAACTGTAATCAATGGTCACCGAAGGTGAGAAAGAAAAAGCAGAGAAAGTCAAAAGAAGAAGGAGCTTTGAATTTCCTAGTGACTAGGAGAGAGGAAGCATCACAAGGCAGCTTTGGAGCTGAGCCAGAAGAGCTGGAGGAGCGAGAGCAGTAGGAAGAGAAGCCACTCCTAAATCCTCAACCCCACCGGACTCTGTATGTGATGGAATGTCGACTCCAGGCTGAAGTTCTGCTATATGCAGTCCACTGAATCTTGTACTTGTTCAGTTAAGCGTAAGGGCATTTAGTATTGAAACGTTCCACCCCTCCTGGCTACTAATAATAAGAATCTCAAAATTAGACGCAGGAAAGATTTCACAGATAAATAAGGCTGTACCTTTATGATGAAAATCTTTAATTTACTTATGGGCCTTTGAACAGAGTGTGCCTCCTTAGTGACTGCACACCCTTGTATTAAGACATAGTACATTCCTCAATCACTTATCCAAATGTTCAACAATTGGCCATTCAGCTCCACTGAATAGGAGTCTTCCAGTAGTCAGGGAAACCAGTTTAGAGAGCTCAGCCCTCTGGGGCGTTAAAGGCTCTGCTATCCATCTTGAGTCTCTCCTTTGGGTGAGCTTGACCCGTCCTCAATTTCTGATACTTCTTTTCTGTATTAGTGACCAATCCTTACCCACTGGAAGGCAAAGCTAAACATAACACCAATGCCTTGATGTTTTTATTTTTCTCCACTTTCAATGCCCTCCGCAGTATCAGGGCAACCAGTGGAAATTATTTCCTTAAGTGTGATGTTGTCATGGCCCTAATAGTAAGCTTCTCCATGAAAAACAGCATCAGTAGCCCCTACTGATGCTGTTTTGAAGTGATCTATCCTAGACACAGCTGTAGTTTGATTTAGACTTGTCAAATAAAATGTATTTGAATCTATGTGATTTCATTTTTTAAATCTCTTTATTATGACTAAATGCAATCTGGCATTCTGAATTGGATCCTGAGACAGTAAAGGAGAAAAAATGGTGATATCTGGATGAAGTTTAGAATTCAGTTAAAGTGAAGTATCATTAGTTTTTTGACAAATGTACCATGGCAATATAAGGTGTTAACTTCAGAGGAAACAGGATCTCTCTGTATTGTGTTTGTATTTAATTTTTCCTTAAATCTAAAATTATTCTACATTAAAAGTTTATTTTTTAATAATCCCTTAACACATCAGGTCCAAGAAATAGACAATTTGAAGCCCTTTGTAGCAGTTGGAGAAAACAGGTAAAATAAGTCACATTGTCTTGCACACAACAAAAGTCTTTAGAGAAGAGACAGCAGTTAACCTCTCTTCAGGCAGACTTTTCATAGATCAAGATTTAACCTGCATTTAAATCTCATGTAGACATTTTCTTGTATTCTCTGTTTTAATTTTTTTTTTAATCAACTTTCTTCTAGTAATGGAGAAGTATTTTAATTTCAAAAATTCTCTAGGAGCAAAATAAATACAACAATCCAGAGGGATGGAACCTAGTCATCAGACCGCTCGTGAATAAGATTTCTCATTGCCATTTCACGCCCACTAACAAAACTCTCAGGCATAGCTAATATAACAAAAAGACCAAATCTACTTGTTATGCAATATGTGTAAATGGCTTATATTCCCTCTGAGAACTAAAAACAAAATCCTAAGGCCCCCAACCAACCATATAGACTCCCTCTTGGCCAATGGGTCCCCAAAGAAACCTTAAAAACTGAGTTCCCAGCGATGACTTAACAGGGAGCCAGACATGCCTCATTTATACCCCTGCCCCTTTGTGGCTTAGACGCAACTAACCAGCATTAACATTAAAATAGAAATCATAAGACTGATGATGGAACAGACTCCTTGTGGCAATAAGATACCAAATTATAAACAAGACCTAAGCTCATGCTAGGCAAGAGTTAAGTCACACTCCCATCCCCCATACTTAATAAACTGTGTGCTAACTGCCACAAGGTTTCTCTTTTTCTCTAGCGACTAAACAAAACTGGCTTCAAGATAAGCAATATATTACCAATCACAACTTATTCACCACCAGACACTGACTGACCTCCTTCCCTGTTCCACAAGCCATAACTACAGCTTTGATTGGACAAGACTGATTTCAGTAACTTTCTTCTGATAAGAGGCCATCAACCACGGACTGGTTCTGGCAAGTTTACAGAAGATGCACACTGAGTGCCTTCATGTCCCTGCTTCACCTTTTGATGTGTAAGGCCTAACCGTAATACATTTAAATGTTAAGTCTCCACCCCAAAGTGAACATGAGACATACATAGCATACATATTTCCTTACTTTCCTGTGTACATTCCCCTGATCATGAATATTAATAACTATTCCTATAGCCTGTTTAATATATATATTTAGCCAGCCCCTTCAGCATAAATTCCTGTCTCACCTTTCCTCCCTTGAAGTGCTTGTTTTCAGTCCCTGACAGAGTCCCACTTCCCAACCTACAGGTTATAATCCTTCTTAAGAAATAAATATAACCTTTTCTAAATTTATAGGCCTCATGATTTTATGTTGAGACCTCTTTAAAGCACAAAGATGCTTAATTTGAGTCCAAAAATAAAAACCAACTAAATACATTTCATAAGGAAAAAAAAAAAAACACACAGAGGGACTTTTGGCTGAAAATGGCATAATGAGTTCACACTTTGAAAACTGTCTCTGTTCCAAAGATGTACAAATGGCAGGAAAATAATATTAAAAGAAGAAAATTAAACAACTTAACAGTTAAAGATTATGATGGTCTAGAAATGGACAGAAAAGCACAATGATCAATAGAGACCAAATGTACAGAACGGGTAGGCTCTGCAGCAGAAGTTGACAGTGGGAACAAAGGAAACTAGAAGACCGCCATCCTCCATGTAAAACCAGTGCCAGGCTCATGTTTTTTGGAAGCCAAAGTCTGGGTTTGGCTGCAAATCCTGAAAGAAAGCTAGAAAATAAAGAAATATTATTATTATTAAAATAAGGAAAAAATCTTATAGAGTGCCACCTGAGATTGTAGTTCTATTTAGGGAGGCAGAAGAGTTAGAACAGCACTTGATCAGGACATAAGGCCAGCAATCTTTCTCTCTCCCACAACTTTTCTCTGTCTACAGCATTCCAAACATCATCGTGGAAAATCAGTATTAAAAAATTTCAAGACCTGGTTTTGGATTAGGAATCAAGAGGCAGAGTGGAGGCAGCAGCAATACCATTTCTCAGAGATGGGTAAAGAAAGCAAAGAAAAGAAAAATCTCCCACTGAAAATTAATGTCACATTCCCCCAAAAAATAATCCATGATACATCTATGGTAGGCAGAATTCTAAGATGACTCAAGATTTCTACTTCCTGGTTGATATATCCTATGTAATTTTCTCTTTTTGAGTGTAAGCAGAACCTATGAATATGATTAATGGCACTTTGGTGATTAAGTTACATTATATGGCAAAGGTGCAAACACTTTGCAGATATAATTAAGTTAAATCAATTGACTTGAGATCATGAAAAGAAAGATAATCCTTGATGGGCCTGACTTAATCAGGTGAGTTCTTTAAAAGAAGTCAAAGCTTCTATGTCCTGTTGGACTTGAAGAAACAAGCCAACATTAGTTTTACAGCTGCAAGGACATAAATTCTGCTAACAGTGACTTGAGCTTGGAAGAGAACTCCAAGTCTCAAAGGAGGCTTCAGCCCTGCTGGACACCTTAATTGCAGCTGGTTAGATTCTGATCTAGATGTTCCTGCATTTCTAAAACATGAAAAGTGTAGGATAATAAATATGTGTCATTTTAAGCCATTTCATTTGTGGTGACTTTTTAAACAGCAATAAAAAAATAGAAATTCCAGCACTAGGAAAGGCAACCAACAATATTAATAACTGGTATAGGAATTCACTCCAGGTGAAATTCATCCCATAAAATAGTTTGACAAAGACTTTAAAATACATTGCAAATATTCAACGGGATCAATGAAGGCATCACTTCAATTAAAAGCAGAAGAAAACAGAAAACTGAGGACTAGTAAACAAAAACAAAATAAGAACATGTAAATTTCAAGATACTGTAAATATAAAATATAGCAATTGGAGTGAAATATGCAATGAGGAATAAAGTAGTTTACGTAGTCGAAATGATAATAAGTAGGCTGACAATACTAAGAAACTCATTAGAATGCAGAGCAGAATCAAAGAGGTTTATAAAAACATGAAAGAAACTAAGATAAAAATTTATTTGTGAGTTGATAATAGGAGGTTATACTCAAAAACGTTAAACAATACTAAAAATATGGTAATGAATATTTAACAGATAAAGCATAACAAGACCCTTATTATAGTCAGGGGGAATATAAAATAATGAACTGTAGATGGCATTCAAAATAATATAAATATTAACCTTAAATCATAGAAATAATGCATTTCTTGTACCATGGCAGAATATATAACCAGAAAAGATCTGGGTACAGTGGTTTATGCCTGTAATCCCAGCTACTTGGGAGGCTGAGGTGGGAGGATCCCTTGAGG
>NW_012103177.1:38918-41537 GCF_000951045.1 Mandrillus leucophaeus | reverse complement strand
TGTCTGTGAAAAAGTTCTAAGTCTAGTGGCAAAAACTTGGTATGAGTCACTGGAATGGGATTATAAGACCATTTAGCCAATTCTAGCTCTCAGATCCCCCAATCCCTTAATTGGAGAACTTGAAGAAGACCCTGCACATGGCCACAGATGTTTACTAAAATTCTTCCAAGCCTTTTCCAAAAAAACACATGGCTGGGTACCAGGGTAACTGTACACTGAGAAAAGGCAAGTAAATATTCAGATGTTGAAAGATACTACTCTGACCTGATGTTGACCCACAAAGACCAGAAAGGCTACCCTTGTCAAACAGTAGAGTCTTGTGGAGGTCAGGTGATAGATGGAGTTTTGGTTTTAGTCCATCCACAGTAGATCCACTGTGACTGTACACCCATTCTGTGGTTATTTTCTTCTGCACATTGGTTCTATAATCAGTGGTGTCAGAGCTGTTACTGTAAGAAGCCAGATTCATTGCTCTCTACTGGTTTCCCCATCCCCCAGCCTCACCTCATTTAAAGCAATACTACATCCATCCCTGGATGTTGCAGAGAATAATACCACCATCAAAGTCATGAAAGGTGAAGAGGTGAAAATTTCTATTATATCCTCTTTTTGCTCCCCTATTTAGATGTGCAAAAGACAGATGTATGTTCAGGGATGTCTATACATTATCATAAACTGAATCAGGTTGTGACACCCATTGCAGCTGCTATTTCAAATGTGGTGTCACCATTGGAGCAAATCATCACTGCCCTTGGCACCTTTTATGCAGTCATTGACCCAGCAAAAATTTTCTTTTCTATAACAAGAATCAAGAAAATTAGAAACGATTTGCCCTCACTCTTTTAACTCAGAGCTATGTCAGCTATCCAGCTCTCAGTCTTAATATATCCTAGAGGGACTTTGATTGCCTTGATATTCCACAAGCATCATACTGGTTCTTTACATTGATGGTAATATGCTAACTGGACCTGGTGATCAGGAAGTAGCAAAAAATAGATGCTTTTGAAAGATGTATGCATGCCAGAGGGAGGTGAGATAAATTCCATAAAAGTCAGAGACTTGCACATAGAAGACGTTTTATATATAGAAGACTTGCACATAGAAGATCACCTCTCTAAAATGACAGAAAGTTTGGCTGCACTTGGCAATCCCACTGTGAAGAAAGAGGCACAGTGCTTGGTAGACCTTTTTAAATTTTGTAGAGAATATATACAACATTTGGGTGCACTGCCCCAATCCATGTGAAAGGTAACATGTAAAGCACCCAGCTTTAAATGGGTTCCCAGGAAAGAAAAGGCTCAACATTGAGCACAAAGCTGTGGGGTGAGTGGCCTTGTCATTTAGGCTTTATGAGCAAGCATACTGGATGATACTTGAGTTGTATTTGGTAGAGAGAAGGATTAATAGAAACATCACAGCACAGACTCTTAGGATTTGGGGGAAAGGACATGCTGTTTTCTTCCAACAACTATCCTTCATTTGAAACCAAATCTCCACCTGGAACTGGGTCTGACAGAGGCACAAGACATCGTGATGGGAATCCATGGTTCCATAGTCACAAGGTGTCTAGCCCTTACACCATGAATTACAGAACCAGGACTTCCATCATGAGCTGGACCTTATTTAATGTGCCAAATTGTAAAGTTAGAGATGTGTAGCAGCATTGCACATTTCAACTGAAATGGTACACTCAGGACCAGGTTGAAGATGGTCTAGAGAGTCTAAGTAAATCACATGAGCCAGTGAATCAGACTCCATAGGACATACCCTGATTGCCTTGACACTTTTCCCTCATCAACATCTATGGACTCATAAGTAGTTCCTTAAAGCAGGTAGATAGAGGAGGGAAAAGCACAGGTCTTGCTTAAGGATAACTCTACAAGGTGTTCTGTCACCAGCCAAGAATTTAACACTGTTTTATCATAGTCCTTCCTGCTTAGGGATTTTGAGGAAAGAGAGTAGTGGAAGGAAATCCACTGAGCAGAACTTCAGGCATAATCTATGGAGCATAAAAGGGAAGATAGAAAAGTATAAATCTAAACTAATTATTGGTTAATGGCTAATAGGTTGGACAGCTGGTTAGTGACCTTTAGAAATGTGAAGTTTGGTGACAACAAGATCTGATGGAGAGGTACATGGATGGATGTCATGGCCATGAAAACTTATTGCTCAGCTTTACTGCTGTGGGAAGTGTAAATGACTGACAGCTCAAGCTCTTGCCCTTCTGGCTCCACCACCACCGTCTGCCCAGGCCACACTTCCAATGGGCTACATTTAGTCAATGACTTTACACAGTGGGCACACTGATGCAGGCTCATTCCTGAAGACACGAGACTTTTTAAATGAAACACTTTGGCTCAAGGACTTTTCATCAGACTGGACAAAACTTTTCAGAAATTCTGTTGCAGTCTGAAACTCTTTATATACATTGCGCCTTCCTTGTCACTCCATTTCAGAGATGTCAGAACTGCATTGAAGGCTTTTTCCATCTTCTCTGGTTCTCTCCCTTATTTTCAGAGCTATTTTCCCCAATAAATCCCTTGCATGTTGTGGTAGCCCCCCAAAGATATCAGGTCATAATTCCTAGAACTTGTTAATGTATTTTATTTGGGAAAAGGA
>NW_012103177.1:34568-36757 GCF_000951045.1 Mandrillus leucophaeus | reverse complement strand
AATATTTAACAGATAAAGCATAACAAGACCCTTATTATAGTCAGGGGGAATATAAAATAATGAACTGTAGATGGCATTCAAAATAATATAAATATTAACCTTAAATCATAGAAATAATGCATTTCTTGTACCATGGCAGAATATATAACCAGAAAAGATCTGGGTACAGTGGTGTATGCCTGTAATCCCAGCTACTTGGGAGGCTGAGGTGGGAGGATCCCTTGAGGCCAGCAGTTCAAGACCAGACTGGGAAAAATAGTGAGACCCCCTATCTTAAAATATAAATACGAACATGTTTAATTATATATAAAATATTATATATTTACATACTATTAAGTTAATATATATAATCATAAAAGTTTAAATATATTAAATCAATTTATAAATATATATAATCATAAAAGTTTCCAAATACAAAATACCTGGAAATGCTGGATAAAATTTAAAGTGTGGACTTAATAGTGGCTGACACAAAGAGAGGATAAAGATAGATGCCAGAAATTGGCATTCTACAGAGGACAGAGTGAGTGTGGAGGTTTTGGGAGATAATGTCGAAATGAAACTACTATGGGCGATCTGCTTAGCCAAATCTAGCCATTCCTCTTGGTAATCAGGAGGACATCCCCTTGACCAAGATATTAGGAAATGCACCAGGGTGGAGAAGACCAACATTCTGATTTTTTTTTTTTTTTTTTTTTGAGATGCAGTCACTCTGTTGCCCAGGCTGGAGTACAGTGGGGTGATCTCAGCTAACTGCAAACTCTGCTTCCTGGGTTCAAGCGACAGTCTCCCAAGAAGCTGGGATTACAGCCACATGCCACAACACCCGGCTAATTTTGGTATTTTTATTAGAGATAGGGTTTCACCACGTTGTCCAGGCTGGTCTCCAACTCCTAACCTCAAGTGATCCACCTGCCTCGGCCACCCAAAGTCCTGAGATTACAGGCATGAGCCACTGCACCCATCCTGCAACATTCTTAAAAAGTTTGATGGTGCCGTTCTTTTTAGGCTAGAGATGATGGTTGCAGATGCCTTCATAAAATTAGGCTCCCTGGTTTCATTTCCAGATGGATAGAAACCAGGTGGCAGTCTTTAATCATCAGCGACAAGCTGTGTGCAATTACCATAATAAGCCAATGGGGTGGAGCAGTAATCAAAGTGTTTTAACCTAACGGGATCTCTGGTGGTAGCTAATTGAGTATGAAGATCCCTAGGAATAAAATAAATGGGCAGCTATCAAAATACTATTTGACATGTGTCTGTGAAAAAGTTCTAAGTCTAGTGGCAAAAACTTGGTATGAGTCACTGGAATGGGATTATAAGACCATTTAGCCAATTCTAGCTCTCAGATCCCCCAATCCCTTAATTGGAGAACTTGAAGAAGACCCTGCACATGGCCACAGATGTTTACTAAAATTCTTCCAAGCCTTTTCCAAAACAACACATGGCTGGGTACCAGGGTAACTGTACACTGAGAAAAGGCAAGTAAATATTCAGATGTTGAAAGATACTACTCTGACCTGATGTTGACCCACAAAGACCAGAAAGGCTACCCTTGTCAAACAGTAGAGTCTTGTGGAGGTCAGGTGATAGATGGAGTTTTGGTTTTAGTCCATCCACAGTAGATCCACTGTGACTGTACACCCATTCTGTGGTTATTTTCTTCTGCACATTGGTTCTATAATCAGTGGTGTCAGAGCTGTTACTGTAAGAAGCCAGATTCATTGCTCTCTACTGGTTTCCCCATCCCCCAGCCTCACCTCATTTAAAGCAATACTACATCCATCCCTGGATGTTGCAGAGAATAATACCACCATCAAAGTCATGAAAGGTGAAGAGGTGAAAATTTCTATTATATCCTCTTTTTGCTCCCCTATTTAGATGTGCAAAAGACAGATGTATGTTCAGGGATGTCTATACATTATCATAAACTGAATCAGGTTGTGACACCCATTGCAGCTGCTATTTCAAATGTGGTGTCACCATTGGAGCAAATCATCACTGCCCTTGGCACCTTTTATGCAGTCATTGACCCAGCAAAAATTTTCTTTTCTATAACAAGAATCAAGAAAATTAGAAACGATTTGCCCTCACTCTTTTAACTCAGAGCTATGTCAGCTATCCAGCTCTCAGTCTTAATATATCCTAGAGGGACTTTGATTGCCTTGATATTCCACAAGCATCATACT
>NW_012103177.1:26249-32562 GCF_000951045.1 Mandrillus leucophaeus | reverse complement strand
TGGTTTGGTTTAGAAAGGTGGGACAACTGGAAGAGGGAGTGGGTGGTTTCCAGGTCATGGGTAGATTCAAATATTTTCTGATTGGCCATTGTTGAGCTATTATCTAAAGACCTGGAATCAAAAGAAATGTATGGGTTACCATGAGGGGCTGTGAAGACCAAGATTGTTATCATAGAGATAAAGTCTGCAGATAACAAGCTTCAGAGAGAATAGATTGTAAATGTTTCTTATCAGATTTAAAGAATCTGTTCTATCAGTCTTAAGGTCTCTATTTTTAATGTTAATGCTGGCTAGTTGGCCCTGAATTCCAAAAGGGAGGAGGGTATAATGAGGGCTGTTCCACTGCCCTTTCCCATCATGGCCTAAGCTAGTTTTTCAGGTTAGCTTTGGAATGCCCTTGGCCGAGAGGAGGGATCCATTCAGATGGTTGCGGGCCTTAGAATTCTATTTTTGGTTTACAGTGAGGACTAGCAGAGACAGAGAGAGAGAGAGAGAGATTTTAAGACTCTGGTGATACAAAGGCACACCAGCAGCTGGCAGAAGCTGGAAAAGACAAGGAAAAGATTCTCCCCTAGAGCTTTTGGAGGGAGTGCTTCTTTTCTGACACCTTTATCTTGACCAGTGAAACTAATTTCAGACAGAAACTGATTTTAGTTCTGGCCTCCAGAACTAAAATAAATGTGCTGTTTAAAACTACTAAATTTGTGGTCATTTGTTAGAGCAGCCAAATGAAACTAATACATGTCTAGTTCTTTCTTGGTGACTGCCTCTTGAGCATCTGAACAAATACAAATGGTGCCTGCCACTTGTGGTCCAAGAAAAACAGTTTGACGGGGTGTGGGAACTAGCTCACTCACTGCCTCATTAAAAGGGTGCCATCCTGTGTGGTATATGAGGCAGGGTAGCCCTTGGCATCAGAATGCTGAATTGCTAAAGGTCACCAACGGTACCTTGGGAAGACCTTTAGGTATCAATGTCTGTATTGGTACAGATATTGCTGTAAGGGCAGCAATGTCTGTAAAGACGAGAGAGATTGGAGGTTCCTGCTACAAAGGAATAAACTACAAAAGAATAACAAGAAACTGAGGGCTGTCGTGAAATTAAAGGCTAAGTGTGAAAGCCATTAGCCTGTTTAATAGCTTACAAAATGGAAGACAAGACATTAGTGAGCAGCGGATTGCAGATCTGGAAAGTTAAATCACAGAGACCTACAGATGATTCAATACTCAGTTGAGGAAGATGTGTTGCCCTAGGATCAGGGCCCTGGGTAGAAAACCATGAAACACAAACATGAATCCTTTCACTGGAGATGCTGTAGAGGTTCCACCCCTGCAAAAAACACGGGTATTCCTCTTGGGAGATGTCCTTACTTTCTCTCCTGGATAGCAGCTTTATAACTAGAATAAATCTGAGCATAACCTGCATGGGTACATGTTAAGCCTGATAAGGAAGTACGCTATAAACCAAAGAAGCTACAAGAAATATCTATCTCTTACCAGTGAGAGACAGGAGAGTGCCTCTGGTATTGCATTTACAGGGGACTTGGTCAAGAAGGCTGGTATATACGACTGCATAAACAAAGATGTATTGACTTGGATCAATTCCTCCTGACATAAGATTTAACCACCTGGCAGGAACCTCACGGAGTGGGTACATTTGTTGCCAGAGTGGCTCTTGGAAATCTGAGGAAAGTGACAGCCCATGTTGAGTGAGGTGGAAATGTCAGAGTCACCTGACAGGTGGTAGAGGAAAGAAGAAAGAGGCTGAGAGAAGTGGGAATGCTAGACAAGACGTGGAAGATCAGAATACTGACCACAGAATTATGTTTCACTGGGAGAATGGAACAGCAAGTAACACACTGTCCATCAGGAATGCGCTGATACATCACTAAGAAGCTCTGTGGTGGCTGCCTTTGCCGGCCGGGGCTGGTTATGAGAGAGGTGGTCATAGAGCTGGGTTCATTCATGTCTGTGGGGGAAGAGAGGACCCTGTAACAAAAAATAACAGTTCAGGTAGTGATACTAAGCCACCAGAAACACCTTAACTACAAGCAAGGTCAGAGGGTAATCTAGAGGCTTTGACTTTCAGGGATTTCTTAAGAGAGCTTTGTACCTTGAGGAGAAAAACAGACATGCGACTAACAATGGTGCTACTTAATGTCTACAATCAGAAAAAGGTAGCAATGGAAGAGCTGGAAACTGAGGGTGGTCAGCCCAACAAAATGTTACACTTCCACTCAGTTCCCAAATCTGAGTCACTTTTTAGATTCAGAACACATTAACCTAAGAAGTGCTCTAGATTATTCAGTCCTACTTTAAAGACACTGAGATACAGGCAAGATAAATCACTGTCCCAAGATTACACAGCTAGGGTATTAAGGAATAAAAGAAAATAAATTTGTAATACTTACAATAAAAGTTAATATGTAAAGGAATGAATAATGAAGATTAATAATCACAAAAATGTACAAAAGAGTACAAGTGATTAGTAAGTATATGAAAACATTATTAAAGGAAGGAATGCAAATTAAAACAATGTGCTATCATATTAAACTTGATTAATAAATATTTAATAATATGCTAAGCTAAAATTCAGAAGTATATAAACTGGTACATCATTTCTGGAGGTCATTTTCATTGTATTTATAAAAGCTTAAACTTGGGAGGCTGTTTGACCTATAAATTACACAATTAGGAATTTACTCTACACGAATCATCAGGCATGTGTGAAAGAGTTTATGTACAAGGACAATAACAGCATAAAATATAGCCATGGAAAAATTTTAAAGTAGCCTTTAATGTTTAAAAAAGGATTGGAAAAATATTATGATATATATATAAACACACAATAGAATAATACAAAGCCATTAAATAATATTGAGTAATATTTAATAACATGAAAATTTTCACGAAACATTGTTAGGTATGAAATAGTAAATTAAAAATAATTTTTATATTGATGTACAAAAACAAGTGAAAATGAAATAAGGATTCATAGAGCTGGGGGTGAATGAAATTAGTTATGGCAATACCCTCATTAACCCAGAAAAGCTAATACTTAAAGTAAAAACAAAGGAAATAGAATGTTGAGAGCAATTTTGCTCTCCCCAAAAATATGTGTGTGTGTGTGTGTATGTGTGTATAAAGATTCATAAATTTTACACCAAAATGTTACTGTTGCTTATCTTTCTATCTTGCAATTATGCGTAAAGAACTACTCTCTTTTTTTCATTACTTTATCAATGAACATGTAGGAACAAACAAGAAATGTTATTATTAAAAAAATTCTTCAAAGAATAATGTTTGATTTAAGTCCCCCATTCCAAAATGCTTCACAAGATCTACCTGTATGTACCTGACAGTTACTAGGTGGGCATTCATTAACATTCACACAAATCCTTTAAGTTCACCATTAACTTAGGATGTAATTTAACTTTTTGTTAAGATCTGAAACAATCCCATTGCACGAGTTAGGGAATGAGCATACAAGAGTAAAATTGAAAAATGGAATCAATAAAACTTACAGTAGAATTTATGTGACATATTTAGCTATATACACAATTATTAGTTTGCTGCTCAACAAATAAACCTAAGTTAAAATTAGGTCACAAAAGTAATTAGTATTTTTTGCATAGCCAAATTAAACCTTGATTTTCCCCTCCTTGTTTTATATTCATCAGCACAGATTTCAAGTTTTCCCCAGTAGTGTTTACTATTTGGTTCTCTTCACCCTCATCATCAGTATAGTCACCTTCACACTGACACTGACACATTAGAAAAACCAGGGCCCACAGTTCCTGCAGCACTGACTCCCACTGCACGCCCTACAGTTGATATAATTTATGTTCATAGCCCATCAGTGCAGGCCCAAGACCACAACCTGACCACAAGTCTTTGAGCATCTATCTGGTACCGGTACCACTAGAATGACATGTCTAGGAGCTCTGAACAACAGAGGACTTTAAGGCCCTGGGAACTTTGGAGAATGAGGCCATAGCTTACATGCCCTAGGTCAGTTCAGTAAGTACAGGCAGGTGGGTGGGGGGGTGGGTGTGGGAGAAGGTAGAATGAGCAATGGTTCTGCATCTCTAGCACTTGAGAATCCAAGGACTGTGAGATCAGAAAGAGAGACCTGCACTAAGGAACATGAAAGACAGCGGCTAGCTCAGGGAACTTACTTTTAATCCAGACTTCTTGGCATTCTAAAAGACTATAGTGGTGTTACTCTCCTGGTCAGTCTTAAACCCCAGTTTAACTCAGGGATGAAGCAGAAGCTTGCCAAAAATATTTCTAGCCATTCATGTCTAAAATTATGTTCGTAAACACAAAGAAAGCTTTTGTCCTCCAATGAAAGAAACACAATAACATACTAATACCAGGGAGAGTTTAACCACAGAATAAATAGAAATTGTATATAGATTAATAGAATTCCAGGTTTGGACCTTAGAGATCAATTATAGCAACATTTTCTGATAAACACACTGAAACCGAGAGAAGCAATATTATAAAGAGTATAAATATATTGCACAATAATTTACTAAATCCCAAAACACTGAAACCAGAAGTAAGCTGGAAATTTTAATGAGGCTGTTTTAGGACAAAAATAACAGATGCAAATTTTGTGTACTGATGTGTTAATTTAATGGAATCCGTAACCCCGCAAATGTTCTTGAAAAACAAGGCTACAGATAATTATAAAATGATAGACCTCCAGTGGAGTATTGGATAAATGTAGAGACATTTGAGATTAATCTTATGACATAGTCTAAAGACTTCTGTTCTGAACAAGGGTCAGAAGATGTAGGCTCTTTTCCTGTTTCACTAATCCAAAGTATGGTGCTGGACAAGATAATGGACTTTTTCTGAGCTCCTCCAGTTCTTCATATGTAAGAGAAAGAGCTGAATACATGATCTCTAAAGTCCCAGATTCCACACAGTACTGTAGAAGTCACACATTCTGCAAATTTCTTGAGGGCTACATCCACAAATATTAGACTGTCTACACCTTTGCTCTTATCCACTAAGCATCTCTTATAACTTTCATGTGATCAAAAAAACTTTAGATCATTTTTAATACTTTTACTTTTTCTCAGAATTGCCTTAGATCTCATATTGTAGACCCTAAAATAATGTATAATGTAAATTTCTCATACTAACTTAATACATGCTATGGAGTGATAAAATGCTAATAAAAATGATGAAAAGTGTCCCACAAGGAAGAGACAACAGAAATACAGTAACCACTTACCCCTTAAATGATGAGATTATAAATTACAGAGTTGGCCTGGTTCAGGCTAAAGATTGAAAGCAAAATTTTTAAAAATTCCCTCTCCAGTTACAACCGATAAGACAAACTTCTAATAAACACCAACTTTGAGCAAGATTCTGTTTCGTTTATCTAGTTGATTAAAGTCTTCTTCTCCTTCATAAATCACAACTTCTGCTTAACGTACAGAATCATACCAGGACTTAGAAGAACGTTTTTATTTATTCCCTTGAACCCCCATGACAAAAGGCTTTGAAAATGGACTTTTGACACTTAACGTTGCCAGATGTTCCGCCTTGCCTTCTTTATACTATTTCTAGTAGTCAAGGAGACTCCCCATAAAGTGGCTGGTACAGCACTTATTCATGTAACATTTCTGTTCCAGAAATGAACATGCACAGAATTTAGCCTCTGGTGCACAGGTTTAGTTTAGGCCTGAAAGAAAAGAATTTTTTTTCTGAGACTATTGGAAAGAAAAATGTCTAATTTCATACCATTTCTTCAAAGACTGAGTATTATTCATTAAAATACTCAACCATCTGGAAAAAATAATAATTGCAGTGCTGGAGGCCTTTTTAAAAAAATAACAAATCATTCCAAGTTTAAAGAAAGACAATGAATAGGATTCTTGCTTTCTTGTTAATTTATCCAGCAATATTAGAGTTTCAAGCACATTCGTTTCCATCAAGCATCTGACCTCCCCAAAGCCTGCTGCATTCCCTGACATATATCAAGAAATAGCTCGGATTTTTCAGCTTTCCTCGTTTACAGTTTCAGGGCAAGATCTGCCATCGATTTTGGGGTATGACTCTGATTGATTACAGTGAGTGTCCTGCACACAATTGGGCAGTACAAAATGATCCCTAGGCTAGCAGTCTGTGCTCCTCCCATAGAGATATGTTATAGTTTCCAATTCCAAACATTTCTGTTTCCTAAATCCTCTCCTCAGATCTTCAGAGTTTTCTCCCTATCTCCTTTAATATATGGAAGCATACATTCTAAAACTTGGGTAAACCATTTTTATGTATAATCTTAATTTAATATTTCT
>NW_012103177.1:19281-25749 GCF_000951045.1 Mandrillus leucophaeus | reverse complement strand
CTCCAAGCTCATGCCACCATACCACGCTTCCCAAGGGATAAAGGAGGAGTGTAGGCTTTCACTTCATTGTTTATTCCCTAGAGCTAGGGAGTGTGAGATTAACTCCACCTTTCCTGCTGTCTCTTATACACATCTAGATGTGTATAAGAGACAGCTTCATTGTTTATTCCCTAGAGCTAGGGAGTGTGAGATTAACTCCACCTTTCCTGCTCACATTTCAGTCATATACCTCAACAGAATCAGAATTTAGCATTTGTTTGCAATGAAGTGGGAGGAATTGTTTAGAGCAATGAATCAATAGTGTCTACAGCTGAAATTCCTTGCCCTGCAACAGCAGAAGCCACATTTATCAGTTATTTTGCACGACTACTTTTGGGTTACTCACAGGTGTAAAGAAAGTTCTTGACAAACATACAGAATATGTGTGTGTAGGAGAATGGTGCCCAGGAACCCAAAATACTTTTTCTCCAATCAAGGATCCCATTTCAAATAAGCTATCCCATCATCAGAGATGTCAAAGTGACTTACGGAGTACCTCAAGAATACCCAATTATCTTCATTTTATCGTTAATCCTAACATGAGTAGATATTTATTTAATTATGTGTCCATTCACATGAATGCCAATGGTATAAACCTTGAAAAATATCTATGCTTTTATTTTCCTGTATACTTTACCATTTTTATACCACTTAAGAACAAACTCTAAGACCTTGAGCTATAACGGAGGCAGGAATGGAAGCAAAGAGTGAAAGGAAAAAAGGCTAGAGTCTAGAGTGCCAAACAACAAAGGGAATGTGCTATACCCAAAAATGATCAGAAGCCAGAGACCAAATAAGAATGGTAGTTTCAATGTGGGGCAGGTATTAAAAACAGAAAAATACCCAAAAGCCATGGATAAAAGTAAACACCCAACAGCAAGCAAAAGGTAGAATCTCTGTGTTAAGACAAGACAGAGTTAAGACTGAGAAACCACAAATGAAAGATTAAGAAATGTGAAAACCATGCAATAGAAAATCTACAGATGAGTCAACAGCCCTTCCAACAGGAAAGAAAATAACTGCAAGAAACGTGTGCACCAGCTTACCAAAATTGCGTAAATAAAATCATATCTGACACAACTGGGAACGTTGAATTGTATGTTACACTTAAAATAAGTGACTTATATGGTATGCAAATTATACCTCAATAAAATTATCCCATTCCTCCCTTTCACAAACAAGGTAATGCAGTTTCCTCTTTAGTGCTCCACCTCTGTCTTGGGTACCTGCCCTTGGAGACAGCCATTATGTGAGAAAGCCCAGGACAGATGCTGAGGCTATGTATAGATGTTCCAACCAAAGCCTTTGCTAGACACCCAGCTGACAGGCAGCATCAACTGTCAGACATTTGTGTGAGCAAGTCTCTAGATGATTCCAGTCCCAGCTGAGGATTCAGTCATCATGGAGTAGAAGCAAGGCATCCCTGCATGCCCTATCTGAATTCCTGACCCATAGAAGCCACGAGAGAAAATAAGTCATTATTATTGCTTTAAGCCACAAAGTTTTGGAGTAATTTGCTATACCAATAAATAGCTAATACTGACACTGATGAAATCACCACACAAATGATTGCAAAATGACAACGTGACAAGTCATGAAAGAAAAAAGTATCTGGAGCAGTGAGAGTATAAAATTGGGAAATAAACTTATTTCCCACAATAAATCCACAAAAATTCAGGAAGTCAGTAAAGGCTTATCGTTCCAATATACTGAATGAATGGGCACTAAGTACAGTCAATGAGTAAATGTAAAATGATTTTGTCAGAGAGATGGGAAGGTAGGCATGAGCATAGTTTTGTTAGACAAGCCTCCCAGGTTGGTGACTCTACTCTATCACAACCAGCTATATGATCTTGGAAAGGTAACCTTTCTGAGCCTGAGTTCCTTCTTTGTAAAATAGATGTTTAGCAGGATTGAATGAGATGGCGCATGAGCTTAGTATACAGCTTGATTGAATATTAGTTCAATGGTTATTATTATTATGAAGTGCTTGGGTTTCCCCCAATGGCATGGCCCCAAGCAATCTCTTCCAGAAAGGTTACTATTTAGCTATGGCTTTTAGAGACATGGAAATAATAAGTTTTTTAAAGTCCATTTTATGAACAAATTGTTTAAGCGCAAGTATATTCTTTTCACATTTCTAATTTCTGAGCTCCCTAATCAATTGCTCCTAGTCGCTAGTAAAAAATGGTCATAGAATCAAGTTGCAATTCCTGCTAAACAGTTAAGGTATGAGGTTTTCATTTATTTGTTACATGTAATTTGGGAAATTTGATAGTAAATATCATTTCAGATGATGCCTTCATTGCTAGGGATACAGTTTTGCTACGTCTTTTTTTTTGCGTAACTATTTATCAGCTGATAGCTTTTTCTATATGGTGTTTGCTATTTTAGAGAACAGGTCAGGAGTCAACAATAATCTAAAATACAGGAGTGGAAGAAGAAAGTTTACTTTTTTCTTTCTTTAAAGTTATTGCATATTTGTGGTCTGAGAAGCTCATCACTAAGCCAGCAGGGTAATAAGCAGTTTCCAACAAACATAGCCTGCTGCAGACAGCCAGAGAAGACACTATGAATCGGATTCATCTGATGTTGGCATCTGTTGTAATTCACTGAATGACTTCAGAGGGGATCAAAAAGGAAGTCTAACCTCCAGTACAGAACAAGCATGCATTTGGAGCTTTGCATCTTCACTGTGTCATTCTGCTGCTTCAAGAATGTTGGCAGAGAATTGTCATCTAAGGACATTTGTAAAATAAAGAGCATCTTTCTAAGATTTAGGGTAAAGTCTTATCTGTACCTTACCTGTCTTTCTGTGCTTTATGCCTTGCACGATTTCTAGATCATAAGAGGCACTCGATTAATGTGTGCTGAGTTGAACTGAAACGCCAGGTCGGAAAGTAGACTCAAAGTCTTCAGAAGAACTCTTTGTAAAACATTGAACATAAAGACATTTCTCCCCTAAGCCCAAGAAAGCCACACTATACCTGCTGCTGTACTTTGCTGTCTCTATCTAGGCCTTTTCCCTGGCTTGGACTCTACAGTCTAGCATGGTAGATAAGAAAAATCTGTGGATTAAGCCTGGCTGAGTTCAAATCCCAGTGCTGCCACTTGCCAGTTGTGTTACCTTGGGCAAAGTCTCTGAGTCTCAGTATTTCATCTGCAAAATGGAGAATAGCAGTAGCTACTTGTTAAGATTATCATGAAGAATGAATCCATAAGTTTATGTAAAGTAAGTATGTAGCTAGCATATAATAAGCAGTTAATAAATATTTTCTTATAATGACAGACAGCCAATCTGATACAGTTCTGGGCATGCAGCCCAGGGCCATGTCCCTGTTTAGGAAGCCACACAGACCACTGCAGCAGAGAATTCTCTTTGAACTCACACACACTGAGAAAAATGACTGGAGGAGGTTTTCTTTCCATCAGCACTCTAGAGAGTATGGTGTATGGAGATTCACACTGTCAATCCTTGGAAAGCCCAGCTGCGAACAAAAACACAAACTTCTTTTATTTGTGGGCAGTCAGTTGGTTTCCTGCCAATTTCGTTTTTATTGATGACAAATGTGTCCTAAAAATTCAACCAGTCCTTG
This sequence comes from Mandrillus leucophaeus, assembly GCF_000951045.1. NCBI lineage: Eukaryota > Metazoa > Chordata > Mammalia > Primates > Cercopithecidae > Mandrillus > Mandrillus leucophaeus. The sequence goes on along the minus strand of NW_012103177.1, from coordinate 22,114 downwards.
ATTTTTCTCAGCAAATTAGGCCTTCTTATCACACTTCCCCTAAAATATCACTAGCCACATTCAGAAACACCTCATTTTTGGTATACTTGAAAATATGTATTTTAAAGACTTGAAATGCTGCCACCTAGAGGCCACAATTTCACAACTATAACCACAGCACTGATCATGAAAGCCCACTAAAATAGAACTTCTAAATGTCTATTTAGGATATGCATTCTAAATGTCACTTTAAAATCATGTAATATAAACAGAGCATGTACCTATTTTGTATAAAACAAATACTATCAAGCAAAAAAAGTAAAAATAATTCAGAGCAGAAATAAATAATTCTCATTATAATTAATATTTCTAAACCAAATGTCTATCACAGGCAATATACTACTGTCGTTTTAATGTGGAATCATCCCTCACTCGGAGCAGAATGGAAATTTATGAGTGTTGAGAACATCTTATCTTCTGGCTCCACACCCAGGTGGTGAGGTTCCACCTGCCAAACCCTGATAAACCATGCACATCTTCAAGAGAACAGAGACAAGATGGTGCATGCAAAACCTAGAGCCTAATCTACAGGCTTTCTGTGTCTCTATACTATATGAATCTCTTCCTGTTCATACACCTTTGGGTAAACCATACTTTTGTGTCCAGGGATTAAAACTATATGGTGAAGGATGAGGCATAAATAGCTAGTTATTTGGCTACTATTAGAAATTTTATAAAAATTGGAAGAAGAAGACAATTGTTATTTCCATTACACAAGAAAGAATATTTTGCTAACACTATGCATTATTCACAAAGAAGAAGAATCCAACCACGAATATGTTGAAGTTTTCTACACTTTCCATTACTATATGACCAGTGCATCCTTTCCAGACTTCAAATGTCTCTTGCTGAATTGCAGCTTTTGAAAATGGTTACTACCTTTGATTCTTGTTAAGCAATTTTTGTTTTTGAATGTTTACACCCACTAGCATGTCTCTTTAGTCTGGTCTAATTTTCATTCGTCTACTGACAAAAGGGCAAAGTCATTCCACAGCCACCTACAATTGTCCAGTCTACAATGGAATGGAATAAAATAGTCATGAAGATATTAGAGGTAATTTAGCTCATTTGATAGAAAATGTTCCATTTAGGAAAAAATAAGTTAAAAACTCTACCCTCGGGGGCTACAGTCCAACAAATACCTGGAAACCTGCAAGTCTGTGGAGGAAAAGTCACCTTGCCTTTCATTACCCACTGGACCAAATAGCAACCCGGTTTCCCAATTATCTTCAAGAAGTGTCAACAATAGAAGACCTGATATTCTGTGTTTAAAAAGAAAAGTGTCATGATCACTATAATCCATCTATTTAGTGGCTGGACTCTCACACAGTACATAATGGGTTTGAGATATAAACTTGGATCTCAATGTTGAAAGCAGGGTAGGATTTGATTAAATCTATCTAAATGCAACCATAATACAATTGTAGATTTCAATTAGGAAGAAACATGACCACACCAAAAAGATAATATTGCATTACATTTGTTCTGGAAGGCTGGATCAAGGATAAGAAAACTGGAAGTAATGAAAAATTTCCCTTTAATTTTTTTCTCTCTATCTTATCATGGTTTTGCTCTGCTACTGTCAAATTCAAGAGTAGTTCATTCTTTTAAGGAGAATATAAATCAGATTCTCATTTTGTCTGCAAACCACATACTGAATTGAATTTTTAAAACTATTTTATAATGTCTTTTATTAGTAATTCTTTTGAATGCTTTTTGTTGATATTCTACTTCAAATGGGTAAAGAAAATGTGTGAGTAAAGGATTCATAAACCATGTGAAACTGAAATAAAGGGAAAAATAAGAAAGCCCAGCAAAGAATTTCTGAGATCAGAAACCCAGTCTCCCCTCAACACACACACACATACACATACACATACACATACACATACACATACACATACACATACACACGCACATGTGAAAACAAGAAGAAATAGAGTCATGTCAAAGTAAAACATCACTGAACCATCGAAAAAGACAAATGTCAGCTTGTGAATAACTGTATATACATCCATCCTATGTGCAAGTCGAAAGATTCCATTTCACGGAAATTAAAATTTGCTTCATGCGAAACCTCCAAACAGGAAGAGGACAGAGGATAAAATAGAACCTGTGCTATTCACTCCACACTCCTTAAAGGTGAGTCCAAAGTAATGATCCTAGAATTTATCTGTGGCAAGAATCCTCTGGTCAAGGATTTGTTCAGATTCTAACAAGTGGGAGACTTTCTGTAAGGGAATTTTCCCTCATTGGTTTTAGTGCTTCCTCTAAAGTTATGATCTATATAAGAGCAGAAAAACAATACAAGAGCTATGCCTTAAAAATTGCTGAATTTTGTTCTGTATACAGAATTACTTTGTAGCATTCAATGACTCATTCATTTAACAGTCAGTAATTTAACCATCAGTAAGATACCTAAGTTGTACTGGGTTTGCAATATTAGATAATCTCTTTATTCATCAAAATCATAATAGTTATAATAGGTAAGAACATGTGTGATACAAAACAATACATAAAGGCTAAAAGTGAAAGAAATCAGAATTCAGTGGATTTCTAGTATTTTCATTCATAATAGTACAATAAACTGTACCCAGTCTAAGTATGACCAATTTTTCCCCTGAAATGATCTAAAATGTAGCATCATTTTGTCACCAAATTGCAAAGTCCAATTTCATACTTCATCCAGGAACACCTTTGATAGATACAGCTTTCTTAATATACCAAGATGACATAAGTCAGGCAGAATAGAATTCACAGGAAATTTTGTTGACTATGATGCCCACTAACATCA
>NW_012103177.1:15888-17447 GCF_000951045.1 Mandrillus leucophaeus | reverse complement strand
GCTTGATGGGGATAGCATTGAATCTATAAATTACTTTGGGCAGTATGGCCATTTTCACGATATTGATACTTCCTATCCATGAGCATGAAATGTTTTTCCATTTGTTTGTGTCCTTTCTTATTTTCTTGAGCAGTGGTTTGTAGTTCTCCTTTAACAGGTCCTTCACCTCCCTTGTAAGTTGTATTCCTAGGTATTTTATTCTCTTTCTAGCAATCGTGAATGGGAGTTCACTCATGGTTTGGTTCTCTGTTTGTCTGTTTTTGGTATGCAGGAATACTTGTGATTTTTGCACATTGATTTTGTATCCTGAGACTTTGCTGAAGTTACTTATCAGCTTAAGGGGATTTGGGGCTGAGACGATGGGGTTTTCTAATTATACAATCATGTTATCTGCAAACAGGGACAATTTGACTTCTTCTCTTCCTATTTGAATACCCTTTATTTATTTATCTTGACTGATTGTCCTGGGCAGAACTTCCAATACTATGTTGAATAGGAGTGGTGAGAGAGGGTATCCTTGTCTTGCGACAGTTTTCAAAGGGAATGCTTCCAAGATTTGCCCATTCAGTATGATATTGGCTGTAGGTTTGTCATAAATAGCTCTTATTATTTTGAGATACGTTCCATCAATACCTAGTTTATTGAGAGTTTTTGGCATGAAGCGGTGTTGAATTTTGTCGAAGGCTTTTTCTGCATCTATTGAGGTAATCATGCCATTTTTGTCATTGGTTCTGTTTATGTGATGGACTATGTTTATTGATTTGTGTATGTTGAAAGAGGCTTGCATCCCAGGGATGAAGCTGACTTGATCGTGGTGGATAAGTTTTTGATGTACTGCTGGATTCAATTTGCCAGTATTTTATTGGGGATTTTCACATCAATGTTTATCAGGGATATTGCCTGAAATTTTCTTTTTTTGGTGTGTCTCTGCAAGGTTTTGGTATTAGGATTATGCTGGCCTCATAAAATGAGTTAGTTATTTATATTGTTTGGAATAGTTTCAGAAGCAATGGCACCAGCTCCTCTTTTTACCTCTGGTAGAATTCAGCTGTGAATCTGTCTGGTCCTGGTTTTTTGTTGTTGTTCATTTGTTCGTTTGTTTGTTTGTTTTTGGTTGGTAGGCTATTAATTGCTGCCTCAATTTCAGAACTTATTATTGGTCTATTCAGGGATTCAACTTCTTCCTGGTTTAGTCTTGGGATGGCATATGTGTCTAGGAATTTGTTTATTTCTTCTAGATTTTCTAGTTTATTTGCTTAGAGGTGTTTATAGTATTCTCTGACAGTAGTTTATATTTCTGTGGGATCAGTCATGATACCCCCTTTATCATTTTTTCTTGCGTCTCTTTGGTTCTTCTCTTTTCTTCTTTATTAGTCTGGCTAGTGGTCTATCTATTTTGTTAACCTTTTCAACAAGCCACCTCCTGGATTCATTGATTTTTTGAAGAGTTTTTCATGTCTCTATCTCCTTCAGTTCTGTTCTGATCTTAGTTATTTCTTGTCTTCTGCTAGCTTTTGAATTTGTTTGCTGTTGCTTCTCTAGTTCTTTTAATTGTGATG
>NW_012103177.1:14227-15838 GCF_000951045.1 Mandrillus leucophaeus | reverse complement strand
TCCTCTTTTTACCTCTGGTAGAATTCAGCTGTGAATCTGTCTGGTCCTGGTTTTTTGTTGTTGTTCGTTTGTTCGTTTGTTTGTTTGTTTTTGGTTGGTAGGCTATTAATTGCTGCCTCAATTTCAGAACTTATTATTGGTCTATTCAGGGATTCAACTTCTTCCTGGTTTAGTCTTGGGATGGCATATGTGTCTAGGAATTTGTTTGTTTCTTCTAGATTTTCTAGTTTATTTGCTTAGAGGTGTTTATAGTATTCTCTGACAGTAGTTTATATTTCTGTGGGACCAGTCATGATACCCCCTTTATCATTTTTTCTTGCGTCTATTTGGTTCTTCTCTTTTCTTCTTTATTAGTCTGGCTAGTGGTCTATCTATTTTGTTAACCTTTTCAAAAAGCCACCTCCTGGATTCATTGATTTTTTGAAGAGTTTTTCATGTCTCTATCTCCTTCAGTTCTGCTCTGATCTTAGTTATTTCTTGTCTTCTGCTAGCTTTTGAATTTGTTTGCTGTTGCTTCTCTAGTTCTTTTAATTGTGATGTTAGGGTGTCGATTTTAGATCTTTCTCACTTTCTTCTGTGAGCATTTAGTGCTATAAATTTTCCTGTAAATACTGCTTTAGCTGTGTCACAGAGATTCTGGTACATTGTGTCGTTGTTCTCACTGGTTTCAAAGAACTTCTTTATTTCTGCCTTAATTATGTTATTTACACAGTAGTCATTCAGGAGCAGGTTGTTCAGTTTCCCTGTAGTTGTGTAATTTTGAATGAGTTTCTTAATCCTGAGTGCTAATTTGATTGCACTGTGGTCTGAGAGACTTTGTTTTGATTTCTGTTTTTTTGCATTTGCTGAGGAACGTTTTACTTCCAATTATGAGGTCAATTTTAGAATAAGTGTGATGTGGTGCTGAGAAGAATGCATATTCCGTTGATTTGGGGTGGAGAGCTCTGTAGACGTCTGTTAGGTCTGCTTGGTCCAGAGCTGAGTTTAAGTCCTGAATATCCTTGTTAATTTTCTGTCCCATTGATCTGTCTAATATTGACAGTGGGGTGTTAAAGTCTCCCACTATTATTGTGTGGGAGTCTAAGTTTCTTTGAAGGTCTCTAAGAACTTGCTTTATGAATCTGGGTGCTCCTCTATTGAGTGTATTTAGGATAGTTAGCTCTTCTTGTTGTGTTGATCCCTTTAACATTATGTAATGCCCTTCTTCGTCTTTTTTTATCTTTCTTTTCTTTTTTTCTGAAGTCTGTTTTATCAGAGACCAGGATTGCAACCCCTACTTCTTTTTGCTTTCCATTTGCTTGGGAAATATTCCTCTGTCCCTTTATTTTAAGCTTATGTGTGTCTTTGCATATGAGATTGGTCACCTAAATACAGCACACCGACGGGTCTTGACTCTGTATCCAATTTGCCAGTCTGTGTTTTTTAATTGGGGCATTTAGCCCATTTACATTTAAGGTTAATATAGTTATGTATGAATTTGATCCTGTCATTATGATGCTAACTGGTTATTTTGCCTGTCAGTTGATACAGTTTCTTCATAGTGTCAATGGTCTTTACAATTTTGTATGTTTTTGCAGAGGCCGGTACCAGTTATTCCTTTCCATATTTAGT
>NW_012103177.1:7274-12567 GCF_000951045.1 Mandrillus leucophaeus | reverse complement strand
GGCTGAAGCATGCCCGCAGCCACCCCTTCCCCCAGGTGCTCTGTCCCAGGGAGATGGGAGTTTTATCTATAAGCCCCTGACTGGGGCTGCTGCCTTTCTTTCAGAGATGCCCTGCCCAGAGAGGAGGAATCTAGAGAGGCCATCTGGCTACAGTGGCTTTGCCGAGCTGCAGTAGGCTCTGCCCAGTTTGAACTTCCCAACAGCACTTTGAGAGGAAAATTGCCTACTCAAGCCTCAGTAACGGTGAACGCCCCTCCCCCCACCAAGCTTGAGTGTTCCAGGTTGACTTCAGACTGCTGTGCTGGCAGCGAGAATTTCAAGCCAGTGGATCTTAGCTTGCTGGGCTCCGTGGGGGTGGGATCAGCTAAGCTAGACCACTTGGCTCCCTGGCTTCAGCCCCCTTTTCAGAGGAGTGAATGATTCTGTCTCACTGGCATTCCAGGTGCCACTGGGTATGGAAAAAACTTTTGCAGCTCGCTCAGCATCTGCCCAAACGACCGCCCAGTTCTGTACTTGAAACCCAGGGCTCTGGTGGCACCTCAGGGAATCTCCTGGTCTGCGGGTTGCCAAGACTGCGGGAAAATTATAGTATCTGGGCTGGAATGTATCATTCCTCACAGCACAGTCTCTTAAGGCTTTCCTTGGCTTGAGGACAGTTCCCTGACCCTTTGCGCTTCCCAGGTGAGGTGACACCACACCTTGCTTCAGCTCGCCCTCCGTGGGCTGCACCCACTGCCTAACCAGTCCTAATGAGATGAGCCGGGTACCTCAGTTGGAAATGCAAATATCACCCACCTTCTGCATTGATCTTGCTGGGAGCTGCAGACCAGAGCTGTTCCTATTTGGCCATCTTGCCAGCCTCAATATTTGTTTTTAAGAGTTTCATCTGATGTGCTTATTTGGTTGTGTACTGTATTGCCAATTAGCACTATAAAGTTTCTAGTCATGCAAGTGCTCTAGATATTTTGGTACCTGAGCTATGTAAATCTCTCATAAAAAAAAAAGATAAAGATGTACCTCTACTTTATTATAAAGAAAGTTGAAATAAGCCCAAAGCCAGAGTGAAATGTAGAGTAAAATGCCTCTACAGAGGTATTATTAACTTTCATTAATAAAAAATAGGTTTTTATAGAATATTTCCATTTCTTATGAACAAAGAAGAGCTAATAAATTCAAGTCAATGACAGGCTTTTAATTCTGTGTGCTTTCTCCTGGGTGCCCAGTGCAGTTCATCCAGATTGACTACTAGGCTATTAGAATATATAACTATATGATTACTAAAATATCATAACTAGGGCCACATAAACTTTTTAGGTAAAAATTCATGGATACTTGACAATATGTAACATTCTCATTGAATATTACAATTAATGTAATTACTTAATAATACAATTAATAATATTAGCATCACCTTATCTGCTTTATAAAAGTAAATTATAGTAAATGTACTTATTCTTTTACTCTCATATAGCTCTGCTTTATTCAAATCCTTCTCTGGTTATACTAAAGGCAAAATAAAAGGAATCTTCTCCTTTCCAAACCAGATAGTACTTTATAGCCAGATTGATTTTCATAAAATATTTATACCATGTTACTTTTCCCCTCCACCACACCCAGTGATTTCCTAGTAATACTCAAAACAACCTAACCTGCATTTATTGCCTTCCATAAGCCTTGCCCATCTGCCTTTCCTGTCTGAGGCCCTGGTGTATGCCCACTCAAATCCTCTGCTGAATTGGTGTTGTCTGCCCTTTGTTTTTGAGCACAATGCAGAGATTTGCTATGGCACAGCACTGTTGCCCAATTTTCTTCACTTTGAGTGTACTCTCATTTTTTCTCTTTCAGCCTAAACCCTACCCGTAATTCCAGGTTCAGTGAAAGTGTTATGTTCTCTTTGAAGTTTTCCCTAATCGCCCAATCTCCCAGTTGTCTATGGTTTCTAGAGTCTCATATGGCATTTATTTTCTTTGTTAAGCAATTAATATTTATCATAGTATTTATCATATTCCTAGTATTTTAATCAACTACTTGAATATTTATGTATTTTCCTTCTTATTTACATTTAATAAGGTTAGAGACACTTTATAAATATTGTTTTGCCCTTCATGGCCCTCACCATGGGTACTGCACATAGCAGGTGCTCAACTAATTCTGAATTTACTCACAAGAACTCAATGAACAGCACGAAGGATTCACGCTACATATGAAACATTTCTTTTCAGAGGAGTCTCCTAAGCATTGCTCCAAGTGGCCAAGAGGAATCTTATCCCCTGGGTGTCATTAAAAATGGATAAATACTATTTTGTGCTGGATGGTATCACAGAAAGTAATAACACAGGAAATAAATGACCATGAGTGTGTCGGCCTCATCCAATTCTACTTTTTCATTATTCTTTAGATATTTCAATGCCTTCCAAACTGTAAATTACCCCAAAAAAGAGAGAGAAAAAAAATTTAAGATCTCGATGAATGCCTAAGTCTCGACTAAATGCGGAAACGATGTAAACCATTGACAATACTGAGTTCTAGTTGTGATCCTAAGTTAGGCCTGATATATCTATGAAAGTTCTAAGATAAACAAGGCAGGCATACCTCAAAGATATTGCGCGTTTGGTTTCAGATCACCACAATAAAGAAGATATCACATTAGAGCAGATCATACCAATTTTTTGGTTTTCCAGTGCATATAAAATTTATATTTACCTTATACTGTAGTCTATTACATGTGCAACAGCATTCCAACAAAAATAAAATGTAGATACCTTAATTTAAAAATACTTTATTGCTAAAAATTGCTAATGATCACCTGAGCCTGCAGCGACTCATAATCTTTTAGCTAGTGGAGGGTCTTGCCTCGATGTTGATGGCTGCTCACTGACCATGGTGATGGTTGCTCACTGATCAGAGTGATAGTTGCTGAAGGCTGTGGTGACTGTTGTAATTTCTGAAAATAAGCCAACAATAAAGTTTGTTTTATCAATTGACTTTTCCTTTAATGAAAGATTTCTGTGTAGCAAGTGATACTGCTTGATAGCATTTGACCCACAATAGAAATTCTTTTAATATTGGAATAAATCCTCTCAAACCCTGCCACTGCTTTATCAACAAAGTTTATGGAATATTCCAAACTGTTTGTTATCACTTCAACAATGCTTATAGCATCTTCACCAGGAGTAGAGTCCATCTCAAGAAACCACTTCTTTACTCATCTATAAAAAACAACTCATCATCCATTAAAGTTTATCATGAAATTGCAGCAATTCAGTCATATCTTCAGGCTTCTTTTCTAATTTTGGTTCTCTTGCTATTTCCACATCTGCAGTTACTTCGTCTGCTGAAATCTTGAACCCCATACAGTCATCTGTAAAGGTTGGAATCAACTTCTTCCAAACTTCTGTTAATGTTAATATTTTGACCTCCTCCCAGGAATCACAAATGGCAGCTAGAATGGTAAATTCTTTTCAGAAGGTTTCCAACTTACTTTGCCCAAATTCATCAGAGGAATCACTAGCTATGGCAGCCATAGCCTTACAAAAGATCTTTCTTAAATAATGAGATTTGAAAGTCAAGCATGGTGGTGCATGCTTACAATCCCAGCTACACAGAAGGCCGAGGTGGAAGAATCAGTTAAGGCCAGGAGTTCGACTCCAGCCTGGGAAACGTAACAAGATTTCATTCCTTTAGAATAATCAAAATTACTTCTTGATTCATTGGTTACAGAATAATATTGTGATAGCAGGCACAAAAACAATATTAATCTTCTACAATTTTATCAGAACTCTTGGGTGACCATATGCATTGTCAATGAGCAGAAATATTTTGAAAGAAATTTTCTGAGCAGTATGTCTCAACAGTGGACATAAAATATTTAGATATTCAGTAAGCCATGCTGTAAACAGATATGCTGTCATACAGGCTTTGCTTTTTCATTTATAGAGAACAGTCAGAGCAGATTTAACATAATTTTTAAGATCACTCAGATTATTTTTCTTTTTTTTCACTCAAACATTCTGAGAGACACCCTAGGATTTTTGAAATGCTAAATGGGCATTGGCTTCAACTTCAAGTCACAAGCTGCATTCTCCCTGAAAAGAGAATCAGTGTGTCCTTTGAAGCTTTAAAGCCAGACATTGACTTCTCCTCTCTAGCTATGAAAATCCTAGATGGCATCTTCATCCAATAGTAGGCTGTTTTGCCTACATTGGAAATCTGCTATTTATTAGCCAATTGCATTGATTTGCTTAGTTAGTTCTCCTGAATAACTTACTGCAGCTTCTACACCAGTATTGTAACTTCTTACGTTATGGAGATGGCTTCTTTTCTTAAAACCCATGAACTTCACCTCTGCTAACTTCAAACTTCCCTTCTGCAGCTTCCTCAACTCTCTGAAGCTTTATAGAATTGAAGAGAATTGGGGACTTGCTCTGGATTTGGCTTTGGCTTAAGGGAATGTTGAGGCTGGTTGGATTTTCTATCCAGGTCACTAAAACTTTCTCCATATCAGCAATAAGCCTCTTTTGCTTTCTTATCATTCATGTGTTCCCTGAAGTAGCACTTTTAATTTCTTTAAAGAACTCTGTCTTTGCATTCACAACTTGACTCACTGTTTGGCACAAAAGGCCTAGCATCCAGCCTATCTCAGCTTTTGACATGCCTTGCTCACTCAGCTTAATCACTTCTAGTTTTTTGTTTAAAGTGACAGATTTGTGACCCTTTCTTTCACTTGAACACTTAGAGGCCGTTGTAAGGTTATTAACTGGTCTAACTTTAATATTCTTGTGTCTCAGGAAATAGAGGCCCCCCAAAAAAGGAAAGGGATGAGGGAATGGCCAGTCAATGGAGCAGTCAGAACACATACAATATTCATTGATTAAGTTTGACATCCTATATGGATGTGGTTTGTAATGCCCCCAAATGAAGTCAATAGTAACATCAAAGATCACTGATCACAGATCACTGTAACAGGTATAACAATAATGAAAAAGTTTGAAATATTGTGAGAATGACCAGAACATGACATAGAGATATAAAATGAGCACCTGCTGTTGAACAAATGGTGCCAATAGACTTACTCAAAACACAAGTGGCACAAAACTTCAACTTGTAAAAAATGCAGTATCGTGAAGCACAATAAAGCAAAGTGCAGTAAGACAAGGTATGCCTGTACAGCAACACCATATTATATCAGACAGTTTTCACAAGTTATTCCTTCTACTGAACAAGATTAGACAAATTTTACCACCAGCCTATCATTCTGTTACATCCTTTGTTTTCTTCTAAGTTTTAATTAAAA
>NW_012103177.1:4391-6684 GCF_000951045.1 Mandrillus leucophaeus | reverse complement strand
TTTCATCCTTTTTTCTCTAATCTTTTCTTCATGCTTTATTTCATTAAGTTGATCTTCAATCTCTAATATCCTTTCTTCCACTTGATCGATTCAGCTATTGATACTTGTATATGCTTCACGAAGTTCTCGTGCTATATTTCAGCTCCATCAGGTCATTTATATTCTTTTCTAAACTGGTTATTCTAGCTAGCAACTTGTCTAACCTTTTTTCAAGGCTCTTAGCTTCCTTGTATTGGGCTAGAACATCCTCCTTTAACCTGGAGGAGTTTGTTATTACTCACCTTCTGAAGCCTACTTCTGTCAATTTGTCAAACTCATTCTCTGTCCAGTTTTGTTCCCTTGCTGGAGAGGAGTTGTGATCCTTTTGAGGAGAAGAGGCATTCTAGTTTTTGGAATTTTCAGCCTTTTTGCGCTGGTTTTTCCTCACCTTTGTGGATTTATCTACATTTAGTCTTTGATGTTGGTGACCTTTGGATGGGATTTTGGTATGTATGTTCCTTTCGTTGATGTTGATACTATTCCTTTCTGTTTGTTAGTTTTCCTTCTAACAGCCAGGCCCCTCTGCCGCAGGTCTGCTGGAGTTTGCTGGAGGTCCACTTCAGACCCTGTTTCCCTGGGTATCACCAGCAGTGTCTGCAGAACAGCAAAGATTGCTGCCTGTTCCTTTCTCTGGAAGCTTCATCCCAGAGGAGCACCCATGAGATACCAGCCAGAGCTTTCCTGTGCGAGGTATCTGTCAACCCCTGCTGGGAGGTATCTCCCAGTCAGGAGTCACAGAAGTTAGGGACTTACTTGAGGAGACAGCCTGTCCCTTAGCAGAGCTGGAGCACTGTGCTGGGAGATCCACTGCTCTCTACAGAGCTGGCAGGCAGGAACGTTTAAGTCGGCTGAAGCATGCCCGCAGCCACCCCTTCCCCCAGGTGCTCTGTCCCAGGGAGATGGGAGTTTTATCTATAAGCCCCTGACTGGGGCTGCTGCCTTTCTTTCAGAGATGCCCTGCCCAGAGAGGAGGAATCTAGAGAGGCCATCTGGCTACAGTGGCTTTGCCGAGCTGCAGTAGGCTCTGCCCAGTTTGAACTTCCCAACAGCACTTTGAGAGGAAAATTGCCTACTCAAGCCTCAGTAACGGTGAACGCCCCTCCCCCCACCAAGCTTGAGTGTTCCAGGTTGACTTCAGACTGCTGTGCTGGCAGCGAGAATTTCAAGCCAGTGGATCTTAGCTTGCTGGGCTCCGTGGGGGTGGGATCAGCTAAGCTAGACCACTTGGCTCCCTGGCTTCAGCCCCCTTTTCAGAGGAGTGAATGATTCTGTCTCACTGGCATTCCAGGTGCCACTGGGTATGGAAAAAACTTTTGCAGCTCGCTCAGCATCTGCCCAAACGACCGCCCAGTTCTGTACTTGAAACCCAGGGCTCTGGTGGCACCTCAGGGAATCTCCTGGTCTGCGGGTTGCCAAGACTGCGGGAAAATTATAGTATCTGGGCTGGAATGTATCATTCCTCACAGCACAGTCTCTTAAGGCTTTCCTTGGCTTGAGGACAGTTCCCTGACCCTTTGCGCTTCCCAGGTGAGGTGACACCACACCTTGCTTCAGCTCGCCCTCCGTGGGCTGCACCCACTGCCTAACCAGTCCTAATGAGATGAGCCGGGTACCTCAGTTGGAAATGCAAATATCACCCACCTTCTGCATTGATCTTGCTGGGAGCTGCAGACCAGAGCTGTTCCTATTTGGCCATCTTGCCAGCCTCAATATTTGTTTTTAAGAGTTTCATCTGATGTGCTTATTTGGTTGTGTACTGTATTGCCAATTAGCACTATAAAGTTTCTAGTCATGCAAGTGCTCTAGATATTTTGGTACCTGAGCTATGTAAATCTCTCATAAAAAAAAAAGATAAAGATGTACCTCTACTTTATTATAAAGAAAGTTGAAATAAGCCCAAAGCCAGAGTGAAATGTAGAGTAAAATGCCTCTACAGAGGTATTATTAACTTTCATTAATAAAAAATAGGTTTTTATAGAATATTTCCATTTCTTATGAACAAAGAAGAGCTAATAAATTCAAGTCAATGACAGGCTTTTAATTCTGTGTGCTTTCTCCTGGGTGCCCAGTGCAGTTCATCCAGATTGACTACTAGGCTATTAGAATATATAACTATATGATTACTAAAATATCATAACTAGGGCCACATAAACTTTTTAGGTAAAAATTCATGGATACTTGACAATATGTAACATTCTCATTGAATATTACAATTAATGTAATTACTTAATAATACAATTAATAATATTAGCAT
>NW_012103177.1:0-4045 GCF_000951045.1 Mandrillus leucophaeus | reverse complement strand
CCCTATTTGTAGTTTTTTATCCCTCACCCACTTCCCACCCTTTTCCCCTGAGTCCCCAAAGTTCATTGTGTCATTCTTATTCCTTTGCTTCCTCATAACTTAGCTCCCACTTATGAGTGAGAACATATGATGTTTGGTTTTCCATTCCTGAGTTACTGCACTTAGAATAATGGTCTCCACTCTCATCCAGGTCACTGCGAATGCCATTAATTCATTCCTTTTTATGGCTGAATAGTATTCCATCATATATATATAACATATATATTTTATATATGTGTATATATACTCTTTCTTTATCCACTCACTAATTGATAGGCATTTGGGTTGGTTTCACATTTTTGCAATTGTGAATTGTGCTGCTATAAACATGTGTGCACAAATATCTTTTTCATATAATGAGTTCTTTTGCTCTGGGTAGATACCAGTAGTGGAAATGCTGGATCAAATGGTAGTTCTACTTTTAGCTCTTTAATGAATCTCCACACTGCTTTCCACAGTGGTTGTACTAGTTTATATTCCCACCAGCAGTGTAGTAGTATTCCCTGTTTACCACATTCATGCCAATATCTACCAGTTTTAAATTTTTTTATTAAAGCTATTCTTGCAGGAGCAAGGTGGTATCGCATTGTGGTTTTGATTTGCATTTCCCTGATCGTTAGTGATGTTGAACATTTTCTCATATGTTTGTTAGCCATTTGTATATTTTCTTTTGAGAATTGTCTATTCATGTCCTTAGCCCACTTTTTGATGGGGTCGTTTGTTTTTTTCTTGATGATTTGTTTGAGTTCGTTGTAGATTCTGGATATTAGTTCTTCGTCAAATGTATAGATTGTGAAGACTTTCTCCCACTCTGTGGGTTGTCTGTTTACTCTACTGACTGTTTCTTTTGCTATGCAAAAGCTGTTTAGTTTAATTAGGTTCCAGTTATTTATCTTAATTTTTATTGCATTTGCTTTTGGGTTTTTGGTCTTAAAATCCTTGCCTATGGCAATGTCTAGGAGGGTTATTCCAATGTTTTCTTCTAGAATTTTTATAGTTTCAAATCCTACATTTAAGTAACTAATCCATCTTGAGTTGATTTTTGTATAAAGTGAGAGATGAGGATCCACTTTCCTTCTCCTACATGTGACTAGACAATTATCCCAGCACCATTTGTTGAAAAGAGTGTCCTTTCCCCACTTTACGTTTTTGTTTGCTTTGTCAAAGATCAGATGGCTATAAACATTTGGGTTTATTTCTGGGTTCTGTATTCTGTTCCGTTGGTCTATGTGCCTATTTTTATACCAATACCGTGCTGCTTTGGTGACTATGATCTTATAGTATAGTTTGAAATCAGGTAATGTGATTCTTCCATATTTGTTCTTTATGCTTACTCTTGCTTTGGCTATATGGGCTCCTTCTTGGTTCCATATGAATTTTAGAATTGTTTTTCTAATTCTGTGAAGAATAATAATGGTATTTTGATGGAAATTGCATTGAATTTCTATATTGCTTTTGGCATATGATCATTTTCACAATATTAATTCTCTCATCCATGAGCATGGGATGTGTTTCCATTTGTTTGTGTCATTTATGATGTCTTTCAGAAGTGCTTTGTAGTTTTCCTCGTAGAGGTCTTTCACCTCCTTTGTTAAGTATATTCCTAAGTTTTTTTTTTTTTTAAGGCAGCTATTATAAAAGGGGTTGTGTTCTTAATTTGATTCTCAGCTTAGTCACTATTGGTGTATAAAAGAGAGGCTGATTTGCATACATTAATTTTGTATCCAGAAACTTTACTGAATTATTTTATCAGTTCTAGGAGCTTTCTGGAGGAGTCTTCAGGGTTTTCTATGTAAATGATCATATCATCAGCAAACAGCAACAGTCTGACTTCCTGTTTGCCAATTTGGACGCCCTTTCTTTCTTTCTCCTGTCTGATTGCTTTGGCTAGGACTTCTAGTACTATGCTGAAGAGGGAAGGTGAAAGTGGGCATCCTTGTCTTGTTCCAGTTCTCAGAGGGAATCATTTCAACTTTTCCCCACTCAGTTTTATGTTGACTATAAGTTTGTCATAGATGGCTTTCATGATATCGAGGTATGTCCCTTGTATGCCAGTTTTGCTGAGAGTTTTAATCATAAAGGGATGCTGGATTTTGTCAAATGCTTTTCTGCTTCTATTGAGATAATCATGTGATTTTTGTTTTCAATTCTGTTTCTGCAGTGTATCACATTTATTGACTTGCATGTGCTAAACCATCCCTGCATTCCTGATATGAAACCCACTTGATCATGGTGGATTATCATTTTGATATGTTTTTGGATTCAGTTAGCTAGTATTTTGTTAAGGATTTCAATATCTATGTTCATCAGGGATATTGTTCTGTAGATTTCTTGTTTGGTTATGTTTCTTCCAGTTTTGGTATTAGGGTGATACTGTCTTCAGAGAATGATTTAGGGAGGATTCCCTCTTTCTCTATCTTGTGGAACAGTGTCAATAGGATTGGTGCCAATTCTTCTTTGAATGTCTGGTAGAATTCTGCTGTGAATCTGTCTGGTCCTGGACTTTTTTGTTGGTAATTTTTTAATTGCCATTTCAAACTTGCTGCTTGTTATTGGTCTGTTCAGGGTATCTAATTCTTCCTGATTTAAGCTAGAAGGGTTGCACCTTTCCGGGAATTTATCCATCTATTCTATGTTTTCTAGTTTATGCATGTAAAGGTGTTCATTGTAGCCTTGAACGATCTTTTGCATTTCTGTGGTGCCAGTTGTAATATCTTCCAGTTCATTTCTTATTGAACTTATTTGGATTTTCTCTCTTCTTTTCTTGATTAATATTACTAATGACCTATCAATTTTATTTATCTTTTTAAAGAACCACCTTTTGGTTTCATTTATCTTTCATAATTTTCTTTTTGTTTCAGTTTCATTTGGTTCTGCTCTGATCTTGGTTATTTCCTTTCTTCTGCTGGGTTTGGGTTTAGTTTGTTCTTGCTTCTCTAGTTCCTTGAAGTGTGACATTAGATTGTTTGTTTGTGCTCTTTCAGACTTTTTGATCTAGGCTTTTAGGGCTATGAACTTTCCACTTAGCACTGCCTTTGCTATATCCAAGAGATTTTGATAGGTTGTGTCACTATTGCTGGTCAGTTTGAAGAATTTTTAAATTTCTATCCTGATTCCATTTTGACCCAATGATCATTCAGGAGAAGATTACTTAATGTCTATGTATTTACATGGTTTTGAAGGTTTGGAGTTGATTTCCAGTTTTATTCCACTATGGTCTGAGAGAGTGCTTGATATGATTTCAATTTTCTTAAATTTATTGGGCTCGTTTTGTGGCTTATCATATGGTCTATCTAGGAGAAAGTTTCATATGCCATTCAATAGAATGTATATTCTGTGGTTGTTGGATGAGATGTTCTGTATATATCTGTTAAGTCCATTGTTCCATGGTATAGTTTAAATTCATTGTTTCCTTGTTGACTTTCTGTCTTGATGACATGTCAACTGCTGTCAGTGGAATATTGAAATCCCCCACTATTATTGTGTTGCTTCCATCTCATTTCTTAGGTCTATTAGTAATTGTTTTAGAAATTTGGGAGCTCCAGTATTAGGCGCATATATATTTATGAATGTGATATGTTCCTGTCAAACAAGGCCCTTTTTCACTACATAATGTCCCTCTTTGTCTTTTTTAACTGCTGTTGCTTTAAAGTTTATTTTGTCTGATATAAGAGTAGCTATTCATACTCACCTTTGATATCCATTTGCTGAAATGTCTTTTTCACTCCTTTACCTTAAGTGTATGTAAGTCCTTATGTGTTAGGTGAGCCTTTTGAAGGCAGCAGATATTTGGTTGGTGAATTCTTAAAATTCTCTAATTTTGTATCTTTTTATTTAAATTGAATTTATTTATTTATTTATTTATAATTTTTTATTATACTTCAACTTCTAGGGTATATGTGCACAATGTGCAGGTTTGTTACATATGTCTACATGTGCCAAGTTGGGGTGCTGCACCCATTAACTCGTCATTTACATTAGGTATATCTCCTAATGCTATCCCTCC
>NW_012103176.1:11313-11672 GCF_000951045.1 Mandrillus leucophaeus | reverse complement strand
AGGTGAGGTTCTGAGTCTCACAGGCAGACTCAGTCCAGAGTTGGAACTGTACCTCTCCTATGTGGATCCAAGTGCACAGGTGAGATGATGACGCTTGGACCTGGATTTAGTACACCTGTGAGGCCGGGACCCTCGCGCGGTCCAGAGTTGGAACTGAGGTTCTCAGGCACGGGTCCAGACCACAGCTGAGACCTAACTCTTGCACTCGGGCCAAATCAATCCTCTTCTGTGAAATTAAGAAAGACAGAGGCGGGTGTGGTGGCTCACGCCTGTCATCCCAGCACGTTGGGAGGCCAAGGTGGGTGGATCCTTTGAGGTCAGGAGTTGGAGACCAGCCTGGGCAACATGGTGAAACCCCA
>NW_012103176.1:5746-6968 GCF_000951045.1 Mandrillus leucophaeus | reverse complement strand
TATTTTTATTTTTGTTGATTAATATTAAAGTACTGTGCATTTCAAAACTGTTGAAAGTAGATTTTTTTTCCTTTTTTTTGTGTTTTCTTGTTTTGTACAAATTTAGGGGTTCTATGAGAAATTCTATTACTTGTATAAAATGTGTGGTGATCTAGATATTTAGGCTGTCCATCACCTGAATACAGTATTTTTGTGCTAAGTCTATACACACCTTATTCTCTTATGGAACTCCAAATGTACTCCTTGTATCCTTGGCTCACTGCAGGCTCCGCCTCCCGGGTTCACGCCATTCTCCTGCCTCAGCCTCCCGAGTAGCTGGGACTGCAGGTGTCCACCACCACGCCAGGCTAATTTTTGTATTTTTAGTAGAGACGGGGTTTCACCATGTTGACCAGGACGGTCTCGAGCTGTTGACCTCCTGATCCGCCCGCCTCGGCCTCCCAAAGTGCTGGGATTACAGGTGTGAGCCACCGCACCTCGCCATTCCTTGCATCTTAATGTACGTGTGCACCCTTTAACCCACCTCTCTGCGTCCTCCTCCCTCCCTCTCTCTCACCCTTCCCAGGTTCTGTTATCTACCTTTCCCCCTCTGCTTCCCTGTGTTTAAATTGTCCAGCTCTTAGCTAGGAGCGACAGCGTGCGATATCGGTTTTTGTGTGCCTGGCTGATTTCACTGGACATAACGGCCTCCGATTCCATCCATGTTGCAGCAGCCAGCAGGACTTCCTTCACTCTTACAGCTGAAGAGTTGTCCTCCTTGTGTATAACCCACATTTTCCTTATCCAGTCATCTGTTTTATTCTTGTTGTTTTGAGATGGAATTTTGCTCTGTCACCCCAGCTGGAGTGCAGTGGCGCAATCTCGGCTCACTACAGCCTCTGCCTCGCGGGTTCCAGCAATTCTCCTGCCTCAGCCTATGGAGTAGCTGGGATTACAGGCACGTGCCACCACTCCCGGCTAATTTTTGTATTTTTAGTAGAAACGGGGTTTCACCATGTTGGCCAGGCTGGTCTCGAACTCCTGACCTCAGGTGATCCGCCCGCCTCGGCCTCCCGCAGTGCTGGGATGACAGGCGGGAGCCACCACACCCGGCCCCATTCATGTGTTGATGGACTCTTGGGTTGATTCTATGTATTTGCTATTTGCTATTGTGAACAGTCCTACAATAAACACAGCAATTTTTTTTTTTTTTTTTTTTTTTTAGACGGAGTCCCGCTCTGTC
>NW_012103176.1:0-2212 GCF_000951045.1 Mandrillus leucophaeus | reverse complement strand
GGTAGGGGCCGTGGATTACTCAGAGGAAATTCCTAGGAGAAGCAGTTTCTGGCTACACTGACTTGATTGGATCACTGCGGACCGCCAGCCAGGGTGATCAGGACCGTCAGGCCTCAAGGGTGGGGGACTTTCACCCCACTGGTGGAGCAGGATTCTTGCTCAGAAGTGATTCTACAAGGGCGTGGAGGGAAGCCCAAGGTCCGGCCTCGTCGGGCAGGGGACTCAGAGAGGCCTGGCTTAGGTTTCAGTCAAAGGAAAGAGTTTTTGTCAAGAGACAGAGAAGGGAAGAGAGGTGAGAGCAAGGGAAAAGAGAGTGAGGGAGAGACAGGGACAGAGAGAGAGAGACAGAGAGGGACAGAGAGAGAGAGACAGAAGGAGGGAGGGACAGACAGGGACACAGAGACAGAGAGGGAGAGAGAGGTGGAGAAAAGGAAGGAGGGAGAGACAGGGACAGAGAGAGATGGAGAGGGAGAGACAGATGGAGAGAAGGAGGGAAGGACAGACAGGGACAGAAAGAGAGACAGAGGGAGAGAGAGATGGAGAGGAGGGAGGGAGAGACAGGGACAGAGAGAGAGACAGGGAGAGAGAGAGAGATGGAGAGAAGGAGGTAGAGGCAGAGAGAGAGATGGAGAGAAGGAGGGAGGCAGAGACAGGGATGCAGAGACAGAGAGGGAGAGAAATGGAAAGAAGGGAGGTAGAGACAGGGACAGCGAGAGACGGAGAGATGGAGAGAAGGAGACACAGAAAGAGAGACAGAAAGCAAAGGAGAAAAAGAGGGAGAGAAAGAGTCTCAGAGACACAGAATGGGAGAGAGAGAGAGAGACAGCGAGGGAGAGAGAGATGGAGGGAAGGAGGGAGGGAAACAGGGACAAAGAGAGACAGAAGGAGAGAAAGAGACTCAGACAGAAAGGGAGAGAGACTGGGAGAGAAAGAGAAAAGAGACAGAGAGAAGGAGGTAGGGAGAGAGGATCAGAGAGAGAGAGAGACAGGGAGAAATAGCGTGTTTGAGTCTGATTCTGTGTGGGTTTCTCTGCCAACGGGTGTCATGGGGGAGTCGTGATTTTTCTCATTCATTTTTACACAGAGGGTTTGGATGATGGTGATGATGGTAGTGGTAAAGAAGTTAGTGATGGTGATGGTGGTGATGGTGATAATGACGATGGTGCTGATGGTGATGGCGATGATGAAGATGACGATGAGATAATGATGGTGATGGTGTTGATGATGGTGAAAATGATGGTGATAGTGATGATGGTAATAGTGATGGTGATGGTGATGATGGTAGTGGCAAAGAGGCTAGTGATGCTGATGATGGTAATGGTTATGATGGTGATAATGGTTATGATGGTGATAATGATGATGGTGATGGTGGTGATGGTGATGATGAGGATGATGGTGAAGATGATGCTGATGGCAATGATGGTGATGATGGTGATAATCATGGTGATAATGATAATGGTGGTGATGGTGGTGATGGTGATGATGATGATGAGGACGACGATGGTGAAGATGATGGTGATGGTGATGATGGTAGTGGCAAAGAAGTTAGTGATGGTGATGATGGTGATGGCGATGATGATGATGATAATGATAATGGTGATGCTGTTGATGATGGTGATGGTGATGATGGTAATAGTAACGGTGATGGTGATGATGGTAGTGGCAAAGAGGCTAGTGATGCTGATGATGGTAATGGTTATGATGGTGATAAAGATGGTTATGACAGTGATAATGATGATGGTGATGGTGGTGATGGTGATGAGGATGATGATGGTGAAGATGATGCTGATGGCAATGATGGTGATGGTGATGATGATGATGATAATGATAATGGTGATGGTGTTGATGATGGTGATGGTGATGATGGTGAAAATGATGGTGATAGTGATGATGGTAATAGTGATGGTGATGGTGATGATGGTAGTGGCAAAGAGGCTAGTGATGGTGATAATGGTAATGGTTATGATGGTGATAATGACAGTGATGATGATGGTGATGGTGATGATGAGGATGATGATGGTGAAGATGATGCTGATGGCAATGATGGTGATGGTGATGATGATCGTGGCAAAGATGCTAGTGATGGTGATGATGGTGACGGTTATGATGGTGATGATGATAATCAATTTCAGGCTTGGAAAGAGTTATGGGAACCCCAAACAGAGAAAGTTCCCATCCATGCACTTAAAATTTTCTCCAGGGGGACCTGAGA
>NW_012103175.1:1198-9258 GCF_000951045.1 Mandrillus leucophaeus | reverse complement strand
TAAATAAGTCATTTATCAAGATGATATAATAATTATAAAACTATATGCACCTGTCATTGAAGCACCTAAATATACAAAACAAATATTAAAGGATCTAAAGAGAAATAGACTATAATATAATAATAGTAAGGAACTTCAAAGCCTCACTTTCAACAACAGAAAAATTAACTCGACAGAAAATTAATTAAAAATAAAACAACACTCTAGGCCAAATCGATTTGACATACATATACAGATCATTCCACCCAATAGCAACAAAATAAACATTTTTCTTAAGCACCTACAAAACATTCTTCAGGATAGATCAAAGCTTAGGACACAAAATAATCCTCAGGAAGTTTAAGAAGGTTGAATTTATATTAAGTATCTTTTGATCACAATGGTATAAAACTAGAAATTTTGAAAACTCATGAATATATAGAAATTAAACAATATGCTCTTAAACAACTAATGGATCCCTGAAGAGAATAAAATGAAAATTAAAGAATATCTCAAGACAAACAATAGCAGAGACACAAAATACCAAAAATTATTGGATACATCAAAATCACTTACAAGAGAAAATTTTATAGCAATATATGCCTACCTGGAAAAAGAAGAAACAGCTCAAATAATTAAACTAACATTCCCTCAAGAAACCAGAAGGTAAAAGAACAAGCTAAACGCAAAGTTAAAAGAAGGAAGAAAATAATAAAGACAAGAGTAGAAACAAATGAATTAAAGACTAGGGAAACAATACAAAGGATCAAGAAAATCAAGAATTGCATTTTTTAAAAGATAAATAAAACTGACAAACTTTAGCTTGCTTGAAAAAAAGAGAGATTATTCAGATAAATAAAATCAAAAACGAAAGAGGAGACATTACAGCTGATACTAGAGAAATACAAAGGATCATAAGAGACTACTATGTACCATTATATGTTATCAAATTAGACAACCTAGGAAACATGGTTAAATTCCTAGACTAATACAACCATTCAAGACAGAATCATGAAGAAATAGAAAATCTGAACACACTAATAATGAGTAAGGGGATCAAATCGGTAATAAAAATTTCAAATCAATGAAAAGCCCAGGATCTCATGGCTTCATAGCTGAGTTCTACCAAACATTTAAAGAAAAAGTAATAAAACACTTCTAACACTTTTCCAAAAAAAAACAAAGAGGAGGAATTACTTTCAAACTCTTTTCATGAAGCCATCATTACCCTAATATACAACCAGAAAAGGAAATTACAAAATATAGGCTGTTATCCTTGATGAACATAGATTCAAAAATCTTTCACAAAAATACTAGCCAACTGAATTCAACAACACATTAAAGGATCATTCACCACGTTCAAGTAAGATTTATCATTGTGATGCAAGGATGGCTCAATATATACAAATCAATAAATGTGACATATCATCTTAACAGAATAGTTTTTTTAAATATGATCATTTCATGCAATGCAGAAAACATTTGATGAAACTGAACATATTCTTTTATGATAAAAACTTTTACCAAACTAGGTACAGCAGAAATAAACTTCAACATAATAAAGGCAATATATGAGAAGCCCATAAGTAATATTATACTCAATGGTGACATTTGAAAGCCTTTTCTCTAAGATCTGGAACAAGACAAGGATATGCATTCTTAATACTTCTATTCAACATAGTATTGGAGGTCCTCCCTAGAGCAATGGGTCAAAAGAAAGAAATAAAAGGCACCTAAATAAGAAAAGAAGAAGTGAATCACCACTGCTTATTTATGGCAGGATTTTATGTATAGAATGCCCTCACACTCCACCAAAAAATTGTTAGAATAAATAAATAAATAAATAAATAAATAAATAAATAAATAAAGTTGCAGGATCCAAAATTGACACATATAAATCAGTAGTGTTTCTATTCACGAACAATAAACTACCTAAAAATATATCAGGAAAACAATCCTATTTACAATAGCTGCAAAATAGAATAAATACTTAAGAATAAATTTATCCAAGGAGGTGAAAGGCTTGTACATTGACAACCATAAAATATTAATAGAATAAATTGAAGAAGACATAAATAAATGCAATGTTCATGGACTGGATGAATTAACATTACTAAAACGTACATACTACCCAAAGTGATTTACAGATTGAATGCAATACCTAATCAAAATTCCAATAACATGTTTCATAAAAATAAAATGTATATGGAACCACAAAAACCCCTACTAGTCATAGTTTTTAAAAAGAACAAAGCTGGAGGTATCACACTACCTAATTTCAAAATATACTGCGAAATAATTAAAACAGCTTGGTATTGGCAAAAAGAAATAGACTCATCAATCAATGGAACAGAATAAAGAGTCCAGAAATGAACTCAGTGATTCATCAGCATTGGTCAACTGATTTTGACAAAGGTGCCAAAAATACGCAATAGGAAAGGGATAGTTTCTTCAATAAAAGTGATGGGAAAACTGGATTTCCACATGCAGAATTGGAACCTTATTTTGTAGCATATACAAAAATCAACTGAAAATGGATTACAGATTTAAACATAGACTGGAAACTCTAAACTTACTAGAATAAAACACGGGGAAAAATTACATGACATTGGATTGGACAATGTTTTTGGTTTTTTTTATTTTTTTATTTTTATTTTTTATTTGACCCCAAAAGTGCAGGCAACAAAAGCAAAAATAGACAAGTGGGATTGCATCAACCTACAAATCTCAAATCTTCTATAGAGCAAAGGAAACAGTTAACAGTGTATAGAGACAATCTATTCTGAAATGGGGGAAAATATTTGCAGGCCATACATCTGATAAGAAATTAATATCCAAATAACTTAATAGCAAGCAGAAAAAAATAAAAAAAATAAAAAAAACTTAATTACAATGGCCAAAGAACCTGGATAGATATTTCTCAGAAGATATACAAATTGCCACAAATATAAGAAAAAGTGCTTGACATCACTAATCATTAGGGAAATGCAAATAGAAACCACAGTGAGATATCATCTCACACCTATCAAAATGGCCTTTATCAAAAACATGAAAGATACGTGTTAGCAAGAATGTTGAGAAAAGGGAACTCTCATACATTGTTAGAGGGAAGGTAAATTAGCATGGCCATCATACAAATAGTATAGAGGGTCCTTAAAATACTAAAAATAGAATTGTTATATTATCCAACAATTCAACTTCTGGATATTTCTGCAACTGTCATATTAATCTCAGCAATATTTAAAATAGCCAAGTTAATGGAATCAACTTGAGTGTCCATCAACAGAGAAATCAATGAAAAGGTTTATACATATATACATATGTATAAAACTACATTATATATATACATACACACATTGCATTGCTATTTAACCTGTAAAAAATAAGGTAATTCTGACATTTGCAACAACATAGATATAATCGAGACCTTTATGCTAAGTGAAACAAGCCAGGCACAGAAAGAAAAATACTACATGCTTTCACCTATATGTGGAATCTAAGACAATCAAACTCATAGAAGCAGAGAGCAGAATGGTGGTTACAGAGGTAGGGATGGGGGAAAGGGAGATGATGGTCAAAGGATACAAAATCTCAGACAAGAAGATTTTTGTCTTTTAAGTTCTATTGCACTACTTGGTGAATATAATTAGTAACAGAGTATGGTACATCTCAAAATTGCTAAATGTGTATATTTTAAATGTTATCACCACAAAAAAATGTGAAGTATTTCAGGTGATGGATAGGTTAACTAACTTGATATAATTATTTCACATTTTGTTCATAAATTGTAATATCACTTAGTAACCTGTACATTTAGATAACTATAAATGGTCATTTACATTTCAAAGGTTGACTCAATCCACACACAATACACACACACACACCAAAATTTAAACTTTTGGTGAAATAATTGTAGATATAAAAATCAAAACTTTAAAATTTTAGAAATGTAAGAACATGTTTTAACATCTTTGATTTTTGTATGTATTTCTGAGCCTATTTAGTAGATTTAAGTAATGTGTATCATGGTGTAATTTCAACTGTTAATTACTCAAACCTCAATAATCTCTTCTGTAAAATGTGTACATATTAGCATCTAACAAATAAGATAAATCTGTATACAATTGGAAATCTTGGATCTTAAAATTTGATGTGAATTGACAGCTTTATTAACCATTATTTTAGTGGTGATAATTTTATACATTTAAACTTGTCTTTGCATTTTTTAAATTGATGCATAATATTTGTACATATGTGTAGGGTATATGTGATATTTAATACATGCATAGAATATGCAGTGATCAAATCAGGATATTTGGGGTAATCAACACCGCAAGTATTTGTCATTTCTTTTTGTTGGGAACATTTCAAGTCCTCTCTTCTATCTAGTTTGAAATATACAATACATTGTTATTAAAAATTCACCCTACTTTGCTATCATGCGTCACAAACTTTTCCTTTAATCTAACTGTACGTTTGTAACCATTAATCAACCTTTTATCACCCTCCACCTCACACTCTTTCCAGCCTCTGGTATCTATTATTCTACTCGCTGCCTCCGTGAAATCGACTATTTTAACTCCCATATATGAGCGAAAATATGCAATATTTGTCTTTCTGCGCCTGGCTTCTTTTACTTCTTGTCCATTTGCAGAAATATTTTTGCAGACTTTATATCCAATTACTTTTCCTTGTTGCCTATCTTCATGAATAATTCCACCGACGAATTTGTTGACTAAGTTAAAAACTTGAAATCATATTCACATTACAAGTTAGTAATCATGTATTGGGGTTTTTCTTGCTTAATATATTCTTTTAACATTTCTTAATTTTTCTTCCCATCAATTCACTAAAGACACATTAGCTTGTCTGCTGGATTATTGCAAAACTCCCTTCTACTTTTTTCCCTTACATGAATACAGCATCATTTTCTGCAATCACACATATTACAAACAAATCGTTTTTGCCTAAACTACTCAAGTGGCATGGTATAGTTTTTAATGTAATGATTCTAATCACAAGCTTAAAATCTCACATGTTCTTGCCTAAGCTTTGATCTTAGTTTTAAGCTTAAATAGCTTAAATAGACCCTCCTCTGCTAGCACCTACATGGTGAATGGTGTTTCAGGCAAGGAGAACTTCAAATGCAAAGACTTGAATCATATCTGGTGTTTCTGGAAAAAAAAAAAAAAAAAATCAGAGAGACCAGTATGACTACAGTAGATTGAGTATAGAAGAGATTGAAGTGTGACGAGATGTCTTTAAAAGAGTCTGACCTTTGCTGGACGCGGTGGCTCACGCCTGTAATCACAGCCGAGGAGATTACAGGCGTGAGCCACCTGGAAGGCTGAGGGCGGATCACGAGGTCAGGAGATGGAGACCATCCTTGCTAACATGGTGAAACCCCGTTTCTACTAAACATACAAAAAATTAGCCAGGCGTGGTGGTGGGCGCCTGTAGTCCCAGCTACTCCAGAGGCTGAGGCAGGAGAATGGTGTGAACCCCAGAGGCGGAGCTTGCAGTGAGCTGAGATCACGTCACTGCACTCAGGCCTGGGCAACAGAGCTAGACTCCTCAAACAAACAAACAAACAAACAGTCTGACCTTATCTGTTAAAAGTATCTCTTTCCTTTAAAAGAAAATTTGTTCAGGTTGAGCACAGTGGCTCAATCCTCTAAACCCAGAATTTGGGATACCAAGGCAAGAGGATTGCTTGAGGGCAGGAGTTTGAGACCAGTCTGGGTAACATAGAGACCCCATCTCTTCAAAAAATTAGCTAGGCATGGTGGCATACACCAGTAGTCCCAGCTACCTGGGAGCCTGAGGCAGGAGGATATCTTGAACCCTAGAGGTAGCGTCTGCAGTGAGTCATGATCACACCACTGCGTTCCAGCCCTGTTGACAGAAAAAGACCTTGTCTAACAACAACAACAAAAAAATTGTTCATAGCTGGTGTATGTAAAGACTGTGTGTGAGTGGAGAGACTAGGATCGGGCTACAGTGGTCTAGGCAACAGATCATATTGGTTTGAGCTAATAGGGTAGTTGTGAGACTTATGAGACTCTGCCTACATTTAGAAAGGGGTGTTAACAGGTTGACTGATGGATCAAATGTGGGGTGTGAAAACAAGACAGGAGTCAAAATGGTTTCAGGGTTTGAAGCCTCCGTGACTGGGTGATGCTCAGAATGTTCCTCAAGGGGAAAAACATTATATGAGGAACTGATTTAGAGATGAGGAAAATCAGAGTTCAGCACTTGATGAGAAACTCCATCCCCTATCTCCTTCTCACTGGACAGACACACACCCATGTGCACCTTGACACCACAACATAACGTCACCTCGTTGCTCCAGGTGATCTCCTCAATTTCTCCGGCCTACTCAGAGCTATATACTCTGACCCAGCACTGACTCATTCTTTTCCACTGATTTCTTTCTGGCTTTTCTGGGAAGTCACCAAAATGGACAAATACATCAAGGAGCTGATCCTATATTGTTTTCTAAAACCTACAAGTTGTTTAGTCTTATAATTATTAATTTTCAAAAGTTTTTCTTATGTGTTTATGATTTCTAATTTGATATTATTGCAGTTTGATGTGGTTTGCATGATACCAATTCATTGAAATATAAAACTTGTTTAATGTCTTAAAATGCTGTTTACTCTTGTTAAAAAAAAGGAACGTGAATAAGAATGTGTATTTTCTAAAACAGTTTAATATTTTCGTAGTTTACTCATAATTTTGAAGAGCGTATTGAAATCTTCAACATTAATGGTGACTTTAACAATTTCTTCCAGTAGTTCCATGAAATCTAGTTTCATATGTCTTGAGATTATCTTATTAGATACACGCAAATTAAGTATTTCCTTGTATTGAGACTGATGTTTTGAAGGATGTAATTTTTCTTAAAATGTCTCATTTTACAATAATCTTTTAAAAATCTTTTTTGGAAAGCATTTTACTAGCGTATAGATTCTCATTCTTTTTACTTTTGAATAAGTCTGGCTGTGCCCTTTTGCTTTACGTCCATTTAAATTGTAAAAGCTAGAGTTTGTTTTTGTTTCCAGAGTTTTTTTAAATTCCTTTTACTTGTGATACAATCAAATTTTCTACTAATTCCTGTTTTCTTAATTTAGGCTTATTTGTATTGTTTCTATTTATATTGTATTTTTCTTTGTTTTTAACATTCAACTGCTTTTTGTTCTACTTTTTTTTCACATTCTCTCCTTTTTAATACACTTTTTTAAGTTTATTTTGTATGTTTAACAAAGTTTCAAATCAGTATTTCAATGCTTTCCAGAAAATACAAGAAGGAAAAATATCTCCATCCCAATTTACACGTCTATTTTCAGACTTGCTCATTTTTCACTTCCTGAAAATAGGGAACATTAAGAAATATATGCCTATAAAACACCTTTGAAAAAGAATGAAAGTGACTGAAATGGAAAAGGCATTCTTCGGAAAAAGCATGTCCTTCTATTTACATGTTAATTTGCATATTGTTTTGTCCAGTTTATATATCATTTTGTGTCCCAGAATTCGTGGGTTCTTGGTCTCACTGACTTCAAAAATGAAGCTGCAGACCCTCTCCGTGAGAGTTTCAGTTCCTAAAGAGGGTGTGTCCAGAGTTTGTTCCTTCAGATGCTCACACGTGGTGGGACTTTGTTGGGAGTTTCTTTCTTCTTGTGGGTTCGTGGACTCACTGACTTCAGGAGGTAAGCCGCAGACCTTCACAATGAGTGTTGCAGCTCTCAAAGGCCGCACATTTCTTCTGGTGAGTTTGTGGTCTCACTGGCTTCCGAAATGACGCTACCTTCGTGGTGCATGTTACAGCTCACATATGTAGCAGCAGACCCAAAGAGTGAACAAGACTTACTGCAAAACAAAACAAACAAACAAAAAAACACACAGGCACAAAGCCTACAAAACATGGAAAGCACCCAAGTAGGTTACCTCCCCAAGCTTAGGCAGTCTGCTTTTATTCTCTTATCTGACCCCACCCACATCCTGCTGATTGGTCCATTTTACAGAGAACTGACTGGTTCATTTTACAGAGAGCTGATTGGTCCATTTTGACAGGGTGC
>NW_012103175.1:0-588 GCF_000951045.1 Mandrillus leucophaeus | reverse complement strand
CTCAATTTCCCTTTTTAGCCTAATAAGCTGATAATATCTTATTTGTTCTCTAGAGGCATACTGTTCAGAATTGCTTAGTTTATTAAGAGTTTTTCTTTTGTATCAAAATTATTTCCAGGTTTTTTTTTTTTTTTTCATGCAGCACTTCTTTTAGAAATTTACTTAAAATTTGTCTCTTAATCATTTCCTTTTCTCTCATTGCACATGAACATCTTTATTTTACACTCAAGCATGAAATCGATTTTATAGATAGCTAATTCTGGATTGACTGTTTTTTTTCTTTTTAGTAATATAAGCGTAATATTCTCTTTTTTAACTTCCATTATCAGTTTTGAGAAATTTGGTTATAGATCAAATTGTTACTACTTTGTGGATTTTTTTCAACCTTTTATTTCTGTTAAGAACTTTTCTTTGTTCTTAATGAACTAAAGCTTTACTATAATTACCTATTTGCAATTTTCTTTATATTTCACTTTTGATATATTGTGCCTTCTTCATTTTATCAATTCTGGAAACTTCTCATTTTCCAGCAAATACTACATTTTTCATTGTTTATAGTTCTAAGTATCGAAAACTTACTAGGTCTAA
>NW_012103174.1:8531-9647 GCF_000951045.1 Mandrillus leucophaeus | reverse complement strand
TCAGGCAAGAATTGATTATCATTCTTAACTCTGAAGGACCTTACATAAATAGAGAGGGCAATTAGCAGCTGAGTGTTCTTGGAGGCAAAGAAAAAGAAAGAAGAAAGAAAGAAAGAAAGAAAGAAAGAAAGAAAGGAAGAAAGGAAGAAAGGAAGAAAGGAAGAAAGGAAGAAAGGAAGAAAGGAAGAAAGAAAGAAAGAAAGAAAGGAAGAAAGGAAGAAAGGAAGAAAGGAAGAAAGGAAGAAAGGAAGAAAGGTCTTGCAAAATATTCACATTAAATTACCCTAATTGGTGTAGCTACTTCATTCCCAGAAAGTTTTGAATCCTTAGCTAAATAAACTAGAAAAATGCAGTTTTCCCCCACTTGTCTGAAATCCAGTGGAGTAAATGATTGAAAAGAGATTAGGCTGTAGTGATAAGCAGAGATCAATAATGATAACCCTAAACTTTTTTATGTAATTTGGGTTTTATCTGGAGAGAAATGAAGAAGATTTGAATAGCTTTAATGAGAAAACTATCATGATATCATCTAAAATTTGTGCGAGCAAAGATGAAGTGGGAAGAAGTGACTGGAACACAAGACTAGAAATGATTAGGCAATGAAAAATTGTGGCCATGAGCCTCAAAATTGGTAGTGGTTACAGGGTAAGAGAAAAGACGAGGAATCAAAAAGATATTTGATTGGTTGACTAGAAGGACTCAATGACTGGCTAAGACAGAAGAAAACACTTAAGGTTTAGTCTGGGCAAATGGTTAATGTTGGTGAGTTTAAGAAATCTGGAAGACCTTAGCGGGCAGAAGGCCATGGGACATATTTATTTTGGTATGCTGAAGTGGCTATGTGAATGGTTATGTTCAAACTTCAATTAAAAATATAACTAAAAAAAGAAAATAATTAAATAATAATTGAATGATTACACTGGAGAAAATAATTGGGAGATCATAGGCATATCAATGGTAACTGCAATCATAAAAATGGATGAAGTAGTCCAGAGGGAGCATGGACCGTTGACAAGAAAAATTGTCAAGAAAAATTATGTAGGGTCCTTCAGAATTAATAATATTATTAATATTATTTTAATATCTTATTAATGGGTATCATTGTATTTCATTATT
>NW_012103174.1:4968-6916 GCF_000951045.1 Mandrillus leucophaeus | reverse complement strand
CATTCACTATTTTACCATAGAAACATCCTTACTATGCCACTACCAACTTTAGAGAATTTGGTCACACTCATTAATGGTCAAGACTACTTTCATTATGGCTCTGAAAGAGTCGTGGTTTTGTGAGTTTTTTTACCCTATGAAACAAGGGTAAATAGATATTAGTTTACATAGCTTGACTCCCACACTAATTGATAATCACTTACTAATTGATAAGTATAATACATTTTTATGGACATAAAATATATAGTATAGAGTTTCATATATATTTCCAAATACAGTGAATTTCTGTAATAATCTGTGACATACATGTTCATGTTTTTCCGATGTATTCATTTATATGACCAAACTTGGGTTACAAATCACATTCTGTTTTCCATAATTCAAGGAAGTTAATATTCTTTTGGTCAAATAAACCACAGGTCCTTCTGGATTTTTCTCATAGTACATTATACCATATAATAGACAAATAAAACTTTCAAATTCCTTTTGCTCATTTTAGAAAGTAACAATTTAAAGAGAATTGGAGTATAAGACATTTTTCTGGCCAGGAAATTTGAGAACTTCTTCCAAGTATGGCAAGGAGTAACAATGTTTCCATTGTTGCTTTAAAGCATTCATAGTTATGTCCATTAGTAAAATTGTCCTCCCAGGTTGCTAAAAAGTATGAGTCCAAAGGAAATGTATGTAACACTGAAAGTTAAACTGTTTGAGAAAGGCATGCTCCTATATGTATTGTACCTATTTAGTCTTAACTCCAGCATTACTTTTTTGAATTGGGTCAAACCTGATTACATCAACAGACTTGTGTGATCAATACAACAATATTTTTGTCCTTTTCCTCAGGTTTCAACAAATTTAATAAGCCTTAAGGATTGCTGAGTTTGCCAACTGTAGTAAATACAAAGGGTATATGTTTTACTAAATCCGAAATATTTTGAGACTCACAAGTAATATAAAGTGTGCATCATTTTCCCCCAATAGAAGCTTATTTTTTAATAAAAAAGAATTTTGAAGTGGCTCTCCCTTTATTCTGATTGTGTATAAATGTTTTATGTATTATGTGTTGATATGAAGAGAAGTGCACACTGCCCATCAGCCACATTCATCTCTTTGTATGTGAACAAAAACAAGCAAACAAGTGGGTAATTGCAATTGAAAATAAAATATAGGAATGGTCAAGTTCCAAGAGCAAAAAACAAACAAACAAACAAACAAACAAACAAAAAGCTGAAACCTGGCAATGATCTGAAGTATGATTTAATAATTTCAGACTGAATGGGATTATTGCAATTTTCTATAACAATATGAATAAAGCAAGCATATTTAAACTCCATATGCTAGAATGACTAGAGTTATATTGATAAGAAATCTAACATAATGTATATCATCCTGTAGATATTTTATTCCATAATGATATGTATTCTAGCCTATGAGGCATAACAAAAAATGGAAGGCTGAGCATAGTGGCCTACACTTGTAATCCTGGCATTTTGGAGGCTGAGGAAGGAGGCTCACTTGAGCCCAGAAGTTCAAGACCAACCTGGGCAGCAAAGTGAGACTTTGTCTCTATAAAAAAAAATAAAATAAAACTAAATTAGCCAGGTGCAGTGGTATGTACCTGTAATCTAAGATACTAGAGAGGCTGAGGTGGTAGGATCACTTGAGTCCAGTAGGTGCAGGCTGCAGTGAGCCATGATCACGCCACTGCACAAGGTATGTGACATTGAAGGTTAAACTGTTTGAGAAAGCCATGCTACTAAATGTATTCTACTTATTTAATCTTAATTCCAGCATGACATTTTTCAACTGCATCAAACTCAATTGCATCAGCAGCCTTGTATGATCAGTATAACAATACATTTGTCCTTTTCCCTGGCCTTCAACAAATGTAATAATTTAAAGTATTTAATTAATTATTAAATGAGATAGCGTGACAGAATTCTGTTAC
>NW_012103174.1:0-564 GCF_000951045.1 Mandrillus leucophaeus | reverse complement strand
ACTGAAAATCAAAGTATACTAGAGACAGGTTAATTAACATAAGTAAAATTTATCAATAATATATCAGATATCTATTTTGTCCTAATTTTTATGTTGAAATTGATAGATCATATAGAGATAATTCATGTTATTTAAGGAGTCAAATATCTAATTGGAGGTAGGGGAAATACTATATGATGATCCCCAATAAATAAATAATAATAATAATGGTTATCATTTGTTAATCAATTACTATGTATTAAACACTTTCAGCGCCTACATCCACTGACTCATTTAATTTTTATAAAAACATAGGAAGCAGTAACTACAATTATGCAGATGAAGAAATGTGTAAAATTTGTAAGGGAATTGTGCAAGTTATACAGCTAATTCCTGGTCAAATTAGAATAAAAACAGAAGATAAGAAAAATTGGAATGGAGAAGGACTCAAGAGAAATGTCTGGCATCAAAACGCTGACTTAAAAAATCGTTCACATAGAGACGACCATGGAAGATACAGGAAGGAACTGAAATCACCTACAAAAGAATATAATGGGGAAAAAACAAAACAGTTACCATTCTCCC
>NW_012103173.1:1169-3816 GCF_000951045.1 Mandrillus leucophaeus | reverse complement strand
GCTGCCGCCTCGTTCGCCAGCTTTTCCTTTGGCGTTCTATTTAAAAAGGCGGCCTGGAGAACATGATTTATTCCCGTAAAAGAACCCCCCAAACAAACTCTGGCTCTCGCTTTGAACTTCTCTTGACTGCAAAAGGCCTTTCTCTGCTCGAAACACACGTCTTGGCGCGTTGCACGGTTTGTATCACAACTCTGATTGTTTCATTTATTATTTTTGTTGCCTGTAAATTCAGGTCACTTACGTTTTCAGATGTAGTCTCCCTCAGGCGGACTTTTTTTTTTTTTAACTAAAGAGGAAGAGGCATTTATTTGCTTTTAAGTGAGTTGGAATCTTTCTGCCTTTTGGGGGGCCTGTTTTCCGGCTGACGGTCTTTTGATTCTTAGCAAATAGTTTAATTGTTTTCCATACGATAAACAACCCTACTCCCGTGTTTTACTTAAAAATCCTCTTGTTTTCCACTGTTGGAATCCCAAAGTGGATTTGTAGAGAAACGTGTTACTTAACTATTGCTTATTGAGTGCTTTAGGGGAGAAGGAGTGAGTGACATGATGGCGCCACTTTAAATTGCTCTTTCCTCTTCCTCGGTCCCCCCCACCCCCCTTTATCCTGGAGGTCACTGGAGCATTTTCTGTGACCTATTAATAAAATTGTACTTGAGGGTGTTAGAAGCACAACTCGTAGGGGCTGGAGTTTAGTGCCCCTAGGGTCGACAGACCAACTCCCGCGGTCTCCAAAGTTCCGAGAAATCTCTCTTCCTCCAGCCTCGCCTCCCTCCCCTCCATTTACAATCCTGGTGTTGCCATCTCCTTTGTCACGTGGCTAGCAATCATTGTGTTTTTTTGTTTGTTTTGAGGTGTGTGTTTATATTTTTAAATTGCAGCTCAGAGGAACCTTTCCTCTTCGCTTTGGAGAGATCAAAACGTTTTACTTGTTTTAGTTTTAGAGTCGTAGAACGTTTTAAAATAAAGGATAAAATTACATAATCTTTGCCTTGCATAATCATGATATAGTTATAGGTTGCTACTGAACTTCGTCTTGAAAGTCCTTTGAAGTATGGAAACTAGTACGTTAGAATATGTTTTCCGTTTGTCAGGGTGGTCTGTAATTTCTATTTTCTCTGCTTTTTGGGTCAGTTAAAGGACCACTATTTACAAAGGCTTAAGTGGGTGTGTTTTCCCTTTCCTCTTTTCTATAGGCTCTACTTGGTTCCTTTTCTAGCATACCGTCTGACCAATTTAGAAAATTTCAATTGTCTACAGGCGTTGTCAGTTAAAACTGTTTTTTAAACCTTCTATCAACAGTGAATACTTTTGAGTAGTAATTGTTTTCTGCCTAATACTAAGTGTATTTATTAGCGTTTCGGTTTTGATCTAGAAAATTTTTACTTTTAATCCTGTAGTTTTAGAAGTATATTATTCCTTTATCTGTTTCTTTATATCAGTTTTTCCCATAATTGGGTAAATTCCTATTTTATAAAATACAAAGTACGTTTCTGTTTTTTCTACATAGTTTAGTAGACATTTTTTCCGATTAAAAAAATCTATTGTGAATTAAGAAACTTATTTTTTTTAAAAAAGTAAATATGAAATGTGATTCTTGAGTATGCATTGATCCTGATTTACCGTGTACATTGTCAATGGTTTGGACCATTTTCTTTGCTAACAGTTACATCATGTCATGTGATATGTGCAGTGTGATGTGTAGTTCTAAAAATAAGGCAAGGTAAAAATGCTCATCCCTTGGGAATTTAAAAAATGTATTATAAATGTGGAATAACTACCTTCAGTCGTGAAATTCTGAATTGGGTTTCCACTAGGTTTATGCAACAAAGTGTGCCGTACCTTTGACCTTTAGCATATTTGGTGTATTTGTTAGTACCTCATAATTTGAGGTGATTGACTTTATTTTTTGAACTACTTGGAGGGAAACATTAAATGTTACAAAGGTTCTTAATGTCTGTATTATGATGAAGATGGTTGTCTCTGATGACCACCTCATTTGAGTATATACAAGTGTCTGTGATTGTGATTGTGACTAGTTAAAAGAATGATCAGTTAAGAATTTTTAGAGCTTTGTGGTAGGGTGGGATTTTCGGTCTTTCCATCTATATGAATCTACTGAAGTGAAGTATTTTAGAAGTTTTCTTGCATCATTTCTGAAAGCCACATTCAGAACATTCGTATTTGACTTTGGTGCTTTACCAGCGTGAGATGTTAAATTTTTGTCTGATTTTCTTTCCTTCTGCCTACACATGTTATTTCTCTGGTTAAACCTGCAGAGCACTCTTTGTTAGGTGAGTGTTTCCTGGTGAGGAAAATTCTGGAAGTTAAAAAATGAGTAGGCCTTTAGTTCAGTTGTGAACTTACATCAAGGTAAGAAGAAAGTGAAATAACTGTACCAAACTTTTTTCTTCACTGCCACTAAGGCTGCTCTTCCATCTCTAGTAATGCTACATTGTAACCATTGTCTCTGCATCTTCTGAAGAGTATTGAGTTGACGGCAGATTTTAATTGCATATTAAAGTGAGTAAGTTTTAGGTTCCTTCTGTTTGTTACAACCTGATTTGTGTAGTCTCTAAACGTAGGGGTGTTGTGGTTGTTTGAGAAGGCATTTTAGTATTGAGTGGTTCTAATTAGGCCCCTTTGTG
>NW_012103173.1:0-1119 GCF_000951045.1 Mandrillus leucophaeus | reverse complement strand
CAATTGTCTACAGGCGTTGTCAGTTAAAACTGTTTTTTAAACCTTCTATCAACAGTGAATACTTTTGAGTAGTAATTGTTTTCTGCCTAATACTAAGTGTATTTATTAGCGTTTCGGTTTTGATCTAGAAAATTTTTACTTTTAATCCTGTAGTTTTAGAAGTATATTATTCCTTTATCTGTTTCTTTATATCAGTTTTTCCCATAATTGGGTAAATTCCTATTTTATAAAATACAAAGTACGTTTCTGTTTTTTCTACATAGTTTAGTAGACATTTTTTCCGATTAAAAAAATCTATTGTGAATTAAGAAACTTATTTTTTTTAAAAAAGTAAATATGAAATGTGATTCTTGAGTATGCATTGATCCTGATTTACCGTGTACATTGTCAATGGTTTGGACCATTTTCTTTGCTAACAGTTACATCATGTCATGTGATATGTGCAGTGTGATGTGTAGTTCTAAAAATAAGGCAAGGTAAAAATGCTCATCCCTTGGGAATTTAAAAAATGTATTATAAATGTGGAATAACTACCTTCAGTCGTGAAATTCTGAATTGGGTTTCCACTAGGTTTATGCAACAAAGTGTGCCGTACCTTTGACCTTTAGCATATTTGGTGTATTTGTTAGTACCTCATAATTTGAGGTGATTGACTTTATTTTTTGAACTACTTGGAAGGAAACATTAAATGTTACAAAGGTTCTTAATGTCTGTATTATGATGAAGATGGTTGTCTCTGATGACCACCTCATTTGAGTATATACAAGTGTCTGTGATTGTGATTGTGACTAGTTAAAAGAATGATCAGTTAAGAATTTTTAGAGCTTTGTGGTAGGGTGGGATTTTCGGTCTTTCCATCTATATGAATCTACTGAAGTGAAGTATTTTAGAAGTTTTCTTGCATCATTTCTGAAAGCCACATTCAGAACATTCGTATTTGACTTTGGTGCTTTACCAGCGTGAGATGTTAAATTTTTGTCTGATTTTCTTTCCTTCTGCCTACACATGTTATTTCTCTGGTTAAACCTGCAGAGCACTCTTTGTTAGGTGAGTGTTTCCTGGTGAGGAAAATTCTGGAAGTTAAAAAATGAGTAGGCCTTTAGTTCAGTTGTGAACTTA
>NW_012103172.1:1626-2358 GCF_000951045.1 Mandrillus leucophaeus | reverse complement strand
CGAAAGGCTTCTTGAGGGGAAAGCTGTAACTCTGTGAGATTTTTTCACAGAACACAAAGAAGTTTCTCAGAAAGCTTCTTTCTTCTTTTTATCGGAGGATAATTCGTTGGCCCTATAGTCTTCAAAGGGATCCGAAATATCTTTTCTCAGATTCCACAGAAATAAGCGTAGCAAAGAGAACAAAGAAACACAGATGTAACTCGGTGAGTGGAAGCCACACAACACAGAGTAGTTTCTCAGAAAGTTTCTTTCTAGATTTCATCTGAGGATATTTCCTTTTTCACCAAAGCCCTCTATGGGCTTCCAAATATCACTTTGCCAATTACACGAGAACTGTCTTAGTGGAAGGCTTCTAGAGGGGAAAGCTGTAACTCTGTGAGATGATTTGACAGAACACAAAGAAGTTTTTCAGAAAGCTTCTTTCTCTTTGTTATCGGAGGATATTTCCTTTGACTCTAAAGTCTTCAAAGGGATCCGTAATATCTGTTCTCAGACTCCACGGAAATAAGGCTAGCAAAGAGATCCAAGAAATACAGATGTAACTCTGTGAGATGAATTAGCAGAACACCAAGCATTTTCTCAAAAAGCTTCTTTGCAGATTTCATCTGAGGATATTTCCTTTTTTGCCATAGCCCTCTAAGGGCTTCCAAATATCACTTTGTCAATTCCACAAGAACTGTCTAAGCAAAAGGCGTCTTGAGAGGATAGCTGTAACTCTGTGAGATGATTTCA
>NW_012103172.1:0-1289 GCF_000951045.1 Mandrillus leucophaeus | reverse complement strand
GAGGATATTTCCTTTTTCACCATAGCCCTCTATGGGCTTCCAAATATCACTTTGCCAATTCCACAAGAACTGTCTTAGCGAAGGGCTTCTTGAGTGGAAAGCTGCAACTCTGTGAGATGATTTTACAGAACACAAAGAAGTTTCTCAGAAAGCTTCTTTCTGTTTGTTATCGGAGGAAATTTCCTTTGGTGCTATAGTCTTCAAAAGGATCCGAAATATCTATTCTCAGATCCCACAGAAATAATGCTAGCAAAGAGATCCACGAAACACAGAGGTAACTCTGTGAGATGAATTAACAGAACACTAAGCAGTTTCTGTCTCTTATACACATCTAGATGTGTATAAGAGACAGATGTAACTCTGTGAGATGAATTAACAGAACACTAAGCAGTTTCTCAGAAAGCTTCTTTCCAGATTTCATCGGAGGATATTTCCTTTTTCGCCATAGCCCTCTATGGGCTTCCAAATATCACTTTGCGAATTCCACAAGAACTGTCTTAGCAAAAGACGTCTTGAGAGGATAGCTGTAACTCTGTGAGATGAGTTCAGAGAACACAAAGAGCTTCTTCCTCTTTGTTATCGGAGTATATTTCCTTTGGCCCTATAGTCTCAAAGGGATCCCAAATATCTTTTCTCAGATTCCACAGAAATAAGGGTGGCAAAGAGGCAAACGAAATACAGATGTAACTCTGTGGGTGGAAGTCACACAACACAGAGCAGTTTCTCAGAAAGCTTCTTTCCAGATTTCATCCGAGGATATTTCCTTTTTCAACATAGCCCTCTATGGGCTACCAAATATCACTTTGCCAATTCCACAAGAACTGCCTTAGCGAAAGTATTCTTGAGGGAAAAGCTGTAACTCCCGGAGATGATTTCACAGAACACAAAGAAGTTTCTCAGAAAGCTTCTTTCTCTTTGCTATCGGAGGATATTTCCTTTGACCCTATAGTCTTCAAAGGGATCCGAAATATCTGTTCTAAGATAGCACAGAAAGAAGGCTACCAAAGAGATCCACGAAATGCAGATGTAACTCTCTGAGATGAATTAACAGAACACTAAGTAGTTTCTCAGAAAGCTTCCTTCCAGATTTCATCCGAGGCTATTTCCTTTTTCACCATAGCCCTCTATGGGCTTCCAAATATCACCTTGCCTTTTCCACAAGAACTGTCTTAGCGAAAGACTTCTTGAGGGGAAAGCTGTAACATTTTCAGATGATTTCAAAGAACACAAAGAAGCTTCTCAGAAAGCTTCTTCCTCTTTATTATCGGAGGATATTTCCTTTGGCCCTA
>NW_012103171.1:11684-13634 GCF_000951045.1 Mandrillus leucophaeus | reverse complement strand
ATTTTTGTCTTCTTGTATGTCTTCTTTTGAAAAATGTTTCTATATTCTTTGCCCACTTTTCAATAGAGTTATTTGCTTTTCTTCTTGTTGAATTAAGTTCCTTTAGATTCTGAATCTAACCTTTCTAGATGAATTGTTTTCACAAATTTTCTCCCATTCTGTTGGTTGTCTGTTTAGTCTGCTCATTTTTCCCTTTGCAGTTCAGACATCCATTAGTTTCCTTAAGTCCCATTTGCCTATTTTTTTTATTTATTTCTTTTTATTTTTTAACTCTGTTCATTATTTCCTTTGCAGTTCAGGCATCTATTAGTTTTCTTAAGTCCCATTTGCCTATGTCTGTGGTTTTTTTTTTTTTTTAACATTTCCTTTTGAAGACTTAGTCATAAATTATTTGTCTAGACCAATGTCCAGTAGAATTTTCCTAGGATTTCCTCTAGGATTTTTATAGACGTATAAATGACCTTGACTTAATTTACCTTAATTTTTATATATGGTGAGATATAGGGGTCCATTTGCATTCTTTTGCATATGGCTCTCCAATTATCCCAGCATCATTCATTCAATAGGGTGTTTTTTTCTCAGTGTATATTTTTGCTGCCTTTGTCAAAGATCAGTTGGTTGTAGGTATGTGACATTATTTCTGGGTTCTTTATTCTGTTTCATTGATCTGTGTGTCTATTTTTATACCAGTATCATGCTATTTTGGCTACTGTTGGCTTGTAATCTTTTCTGAACTCAGGTAATGTGGTGCCTCTAGCTTTGTTCTTTTACTTAGTCTCACTTTGGCCTATTTGGGCTCTTTTTTTTTGTTTTATGAATTTTAGAATTGTTTTTTCTACTTCTGTGAAGAATGATTATTTGTAGTTTGAAAGGAATTGCAACGAATCTGCAGATTGCTTGGGCAGTACGGTCATTTCAACAACATTAATTCCTCCAATCTGTGATCATAGGATGCCTTTCCATTGGTTTGTGTCTTCAATTTTTTCAACAGTGTTTTGTAGAGAGATCCTTGCAGAGATCTTTCATCTCCTTGGTTAAAATTATTCTTAGGGTTTTCTTTTGTAGTTACTGTAAATGAGATTGCCTTCTTTATTTCTTTTTTGGCTAGTTTGTTTTTGGTATGTAGAAATGCTACAGATTTTCGTATGATAATTTTGTATCCTAAAACTTTACTTAATTTATCAGTTCTAAGAGTTTTCTGGTGGAGTCTTTTTGGTTTGCTAGATGTAAATCATATTGTCTGCAAAAAGGGACAATTCGACTTTCTCTTTTACAATTTATATGCCTTTTATTTATTTTCTTGCTTGATTGCTCTGGTTAGGACTTCTGGTACTGCGTTGAATAGGAGTAAAAGTGGGCATCCTTGCCTTGCTCTAGTTTTTGCAGGAAAGACTTTCAACCTTTTCTCATTAAGTATGATGTTAACTGTGGGATTTGTCATTTATAGCCTTTGTTATTTCAAGGTATGGTCCTTCTACACCTAGCTTGTTGATAGTTTTTATTATGCGGGGATGTTGAATTTTGTCAAATGCTTTTTCTGAATCTATTGAAATGATCATATGGTTTTTGGCCTTTATTCTATTGTTGTGATTCCTAGCATTTGTGAATTTATGTGTGTTAAACTGTCCTCGCACCTTTGAAATAAATCTCACTTAATTATGGTGTATTATCTTTTTGATGTGATCTTGGACTTTGTTTGCTAGTATTTTGTTGAAGGCTTTTGCATCTATATTCATCAGGGATACTGGCCTGTAGTTTTCTTTTGTTGTTGTGTCCTTGTCTGGTTGTGATATCAGGGTAATGCTAACCTTGTAGAATGAGTTTGAAGAAGTTTCTCCACTTCAATTTTTTAAATATAGTTTGAGGAGGATTAGTATTTCTTTATAGACTTGGTAGAATTCAGTAGTGAATCCATTTAGTTCTGGGTTTTTCTTTGTCATGAGTTTTTTT
>NW_012103171.1:5508-6719 GCF_000951045.1 Mandrillus leucophaeus | reverse complement strand
TACGGTCATTTCAACAACATTAATTCCTCCAATCTGTGATCATAGGATGCCTTTCCATTGGTTTGTGTCTTCAATTTTTTCAACAGTGTTTTGTAATTTTCCTTGCAGAGATCTTTCATCTCCTTGGTTAAAATTATTCTTAGGGTTTTCTTTTGTAGTTACTGTAAATGAGATTGTCTTTATTTCTTTTTTGGCTAGTTTGTTTTTGGTATGTAGAAATGCTACAGATTTTTGTACGATAATTTTGTATCCTAAAACTTTACTTAATTTATCAGTTCTAAGAGTTTTCTGATGGAGTCTTTTTATTTTGCTAGATGTAAATCATATTGTCTGCAAAAAGGGACAATTCGACTTTCTCTTTTACAATTTATATGCCTTTTATTTATTTTCTTGCTTGATTGCTCTGGTTAGGACTTCCGGTACTGCGTTGAATAGGAGTAAAAGTGGGCATCCTTGCCCTGCTCCAGTTTTTGCAGGAAAGACTTTCAACCTTTTCTCATTAAGTATGATGTTAGCTGTGGGATTTGTCATTTATAGCCTTTGTTATTTCAAGGTATAGTCCTTCTACACCTAGTTTGTTGAGAGTTTTTATTGTGAGGGGATGTTGAATTTTGTCAAATGCTTTTTCTGAATCTATTGAAATGATCATACGGTTTTTGGCCTTTATTCTATTGTTGTGATTGCTAGCATTTATGAATTTATGTGTGTTAAACTGTCCTTGCACCTTTGAGATAAATCTCACTTAATTATGGTGTATTATCTTTTTGATGTGATCTTGGATTTTGTTTGCTAGTATTCTGTTGAAGGCTTTTGCATCTATATTCATCAAGGATACTAGCCTGTAGTTTTCTTTTGTTGTTGTGTCCTCGTCTGGTTGTGATATCAGGGTAATGCTAACCTTGTAGAATGAGTTTGAAGAAGTTTCTCCACTTCAATTTTTTAAAATATAGTTTGAGGAGGATTAGTTTTTATTTATAGACTTGGTAGAATTCAGTAGTGAATCCATTCAATTCTGGGTTTTTCTTTGTCATGAATTTATTTTTTTTAATTACTGATTAAATGTCACTACTCATTATTAGTCTGTTCAGGTTTTCTGATTCTTCTTGATTCAATCTGGATAGGTTGTATATTTCCAGGAACTTACCCATTTCCTCTAGGTATTCCAGTTTGTTAGTGTATAGTTGTTCATAATAGTCTCTGATGATCTTTTC
>NW_012103171.1:0-1538 GCF_000951045.1 Mandrillus leucophaeus | reverse complement strand
TCTCTTAATAGTGTGAACTAAATCTAGGATCAATAAGTTGTTCTAGAATCTATTGTTTCTAAATTATGTTTTCTCCATGTGCTGCTCTACATCTCACTTTTACCCTGCTTTCTTAAAAGATCATGCCAACAATGTATTCATTGCCTTGTGGTGTAAACTTATTTAAAGTAACTTGGGACAAAATAACCTTTTTCTTATATTAAAACTGTTGTGATGATGTGTCTAAATTATATAAATGCTAAAGGTTGGTTACTTTTTGATTACAGAAAATCTTCCCTGAGCAAAAATTATTTTACCTTGAAATAAACACTTTTTTTTTCCTAATAGAGCATAATAATGATAATAGAAAAGCAAATTTAATATTTGTTTTTGTTGAAAAACAGAGTGAATTTTAATGATTCAATAAGTTGGCCTAATCATTCTTAATATAACTGTACAATGAAAGATCAGTTCAGAATCTTCTGACATTTTACAAAATGCACCAGATGTTCTTAGTCTAATAACCGCTTGTGCCCGAGAATCAACGTTATTGTTTCTACTGTGGCAGAAAGCTTCTTCCAAGAATAGATGTATCCAGAAGAATTATCTTTAAAATATACTTTTAATTTTAGGTCATATTGAGAAGGAGGTAAAGAAATATAATGACTGAGGAAAGCAGTTTTAAGAATAATTTTATTTTTAGAACTTTAAATAAAAACGTGTTTATTCTTTACTTTTGTGACTGATTATTATTATTGATCTTAAGTTGGCCAGGCAAGTTAGTAAGAGGTTATTATAAACCTCAAGGAAGTTTTCCTAGACTCTGTTGAGTGTGCTGTTTGGCAAATTGTTTTTCATTGTATTTCAGTACAGGAGAGACTGGAGCACCACAGGAAAGAGTCAGAGCCATGAGCAGCCAGCAGACAGGCTGCCCAGCACTAGACAACTTTGGTTCAATTTAAAGGTGGCTCGTGCTTGTACTGCTTTGTACATTGTGCCCAAACTAAGATTGGAGTGTCCTAAAGTACACAAAAAGGGTGAAGCCTATCCCACTTTCTGATGTAAAATTAAAAATTGTAACCTGTTTGGGAAACTATATGTGCTCTCCTACATTACCAAGTCCTTTCAGAGACAGGATAGATGAGAACATATATTTGTCTCCTTAAAAGCTAAAGAGATTTAGGATACACATAAGAACTTAAGGATCTAGATAAAACATTTACAATATAAAATGTTGGAAACAGTTATAAAATCTAGAAAAATTAACAAGAACATTGCTGAAACATTGATGATTGACAAATC
Source organism: Mandrillus leucophaeus (assembly GCF_000951045.1). Lineage (NCBI taxonomy): Eukaryota > Metazoa > Chordata > Mammalia > Primates > Cercopithecidae > Mandrillus > Mandrillus leucophaeus. Next base: position 257 of record NW_012103171.1, on the reverse strand, counting down.
AAGGTTGAAAATGTCTTTGGGGTCAACCGTAGTGATTCAATTGGACATAGTACTGGAGGTATAACTATGTGAAAAGATGTGAAGGGGTAGAAAATTAGGAAGTGTGGGAGTAAACTTCTAATACAGAGATGAAGAAGGTGTGGAGAAAGACATAAGTAGCAAGGAAATCATTCCGAAGGAGAGAAGAGATCCCATCCTCAGTATTTTCACTTGTTCCAACAGTTAAGAGTTTGCAGCTAACCCATCCCCAGAAAGGG
>NW_012103170.1:4583-5728 GCF_000951045.1 Mandrillus leucophaeus | reverse complement strand
TAAATAAATAAATAAATAAATAAATAAATAAAAATATTTGCTGTTTGGATCTTTTTTTTCCTGTGTAGAATATTTCTTTACATCTCAATGGAAAAATAATTTCAAGACTATAGAAGGTATAACATTGGCAAAGCTACATAACTATACAGTTGACACTGAGAAGCAGAGTTAAAGTATCAGAATATTTTTACCTTATTTCTGTCCTTCCTTCGTATGTGGCTGATTTATCTTAAGAGGCCAACGTTCTTCTAAGTGTGAAGTGTTACTGCAGATGTGTGTGCATGGGCACGAGCCATCAGGTAGGAAACATGCAAGACTTTACACTTCATTATAATATTAAGGATGCAATGCTAGTGATGCTGTGCAAGGAGCCTGGAGCATTTTGTAAAAATGCAAAAGTGAAAAAGGGTGGCCACCAGCTTCCTCCACATACATACGCGTATCAAGTCAACAATTTGTGCAATAGACAGAAGGAGAATAAAATCTCAGGAAGGGATGGTTGTGGTCCCATATACTAGTGATGAAGAAACCATAAGTAGTGTTTTCAATAGGGTTGGCAAGTGATGGCAAAATGAAGAAGAGAGAAGAAAAAAATTTCCTAAGCACAAGTAGAACCCTTAAGAAGGCAGCTTGGGGCCAGGCCCAGTGGCTCATGACTAATCCAATCACTTTGGGAGGCCAGGGCGGGTAGGTTGCTTGAGCTCAGGAGTTTGAGACCAGCCTGGGCAACATGGTGAAACCCTGTCTCTACAAGAAATGCAAAAATTAGCCAGGCATGGTGGTGTGCTCCTATAGTGCCAGCTACTCAGGAGACTGAGGTAGGAGGATTGCTTGAGCCTCAGAGGCAGCTTGGGTTTGGGGTACTGACTGACTTAGTAGAAAAGCAACAACTTTACACTGTTCTAAAGACCACATGGCCATGAGTGATTACTCCAATTTTATGAGAAGAATTTAGTGACCCAAAGGTAAGTGAACATTTTTTAAATAACAAACTCTAGGGCCACTGAGGGAATGGGTAATCATTTCCCCCTGGATCCTGCCTCCCCAGTTAACAGCAGATCCTGCTCCTCTGTTAACAGCACATCATAATACTTGCTGTTTATTAAAGACTCCAAGTCAAGGGCTGGCCACGGTGGCTCACACCT
>NW_012103170.1:600-1583 GCF_000951045.1 Mandrillus leucophaeus | reverse complement strand
GGAGGTCAATGCAGGTGGATCACTTGACATCAGGAGTTCGAGGCCAGTCTGGCCAACATTGTGAAACCCCATCTCTACAAAAAAAAATACAAGAATAAGCCAGGCCTGGTGGCATGCACCTGTAGTCCCAGCTACCCAGGAGGCTGAGGCATGAGAATTGTTTGAACCTGGGAAGTGGAGGTTGCAGTAAGCCCAGATCATACCACTGCACTCCAGCCTGGATGACAGAGTGAGACACTGTCTCATTAAATAAATAAATAAATAAATAAATAAATAAATAAATAAATGCACAATGTCTTGTTCCTGGGGTTCTAGTGTTAAATTCAATTCCCTTTGAGTGAAAGTATTTGAGGAGAAATGTATTACTGCCTCAGACTCGTTAACATTACAACATATTTGGTCACTAACTTGTGGTGTGACTTAGACCAATTACTAAGTCTAGGCAAATTTGCCTTGATGTAAACGAGGACAATGAAATCTATCACCTTCCTCAATATTGCTGTGCTGGGAAACTGAAAGATGGGGAAGTTTTTAAAAAGTCCAAAGTGAAAGTTCCAGTCCCTTTCTGATGTGCTGGGTAACAATACAGGACTAAATGCTTTGTCAGCAACTCTGCCTTATACGGGGGAAACTCCTTTCTTCAGCAATAATCCTTTTCCTTTAACCGTAAGTCGTTTTTCCACTTGTCCCCAATCACATTTCTCTTTTTTTTTTCTGTTTGTTCATTTGTTAAGAGAAATGAAACACATGAGCCAACAAGGAGTCCACAAGTCTAGACAGAAATGAGGAAAGATCTTTCTTTGTCCTTGTAAAACATAAAGAACAGGTTTGGCTATAGAAGGAGAAAGAAATGGATCACAGCAGAGGAAGGGGAGGCTGTAGCAGCAGGGAGTCCACAGGGTAAAAAGCTGGGGCAGAAAGAGGTGGCTTTGCAGGACTCAGAGCCCAATGGAGGGCCGAGCGTGGTGGCTCACAACTGTAAT
>NW_012103170.1:0-328 GCF_000951045.1 Mandrillus leucophaeus | reverse complement strand
AACTCACTGGAGAGAAGTGCAGACAGGAAGTACCAGAGAGCTTCTCAAACCACTCAGCCCAGACCACTTCTTCAGCCTGCAGGTGACTCTGGCACCCCATTCATCCATCCTGAAGCCCTGTGTTTGAATCTGAACACCGTATTTGAAGAGGGATGAGAGATAGGGAAGGTGACCAGGATAAGGAGAGATGTGGTCAATCATATCAGGAGCTTCCCACCCCACAAGGTGTTCAAATCCAGCTACTGGCAAGAGTACTGAGAGGCCTCAAGGATCACGTGGAAGTTAAGATCACAAAAGGGTTAAAAGTCCCTTCAAGCTCCATGGTCCT
>NW_012103169.1:4422-5920 GCF_000951045.1 Mandrillus leucophaeus | reverse complement strand
AAAATGCAATTTCTCAGAAAGATCCTTAAGAGTTTTTATTTGAAGATGTTTTCTTCTTCACCTCAGGCCCCAATGTGCTCCCAAATATCCCTTCACAGAGTCTACAAAAGCAGTGTTTCCAGACTGATGAATGAAAAGAAAGGTTTGTTTCTCTTTGATGAAAGCACACATTGCAAAGGGGTTTGTCAGAGAGCTTCCTTCCAGTTTTTGTCCTGGGATATTCAGTTTTTCACCATTGGTCTAAATGAGTTCCCAAATGCCCATTTGTAGAATGCACAAAAACAGTGTTTCCAAACTGCAGAATCCAAAGAAAAGTTTAACTGTGAGATGAATGCACATATCACAAAGCAATTTCTCAGAAAGCTTCTTTCTAGCTTTTTTGTGTGGTTGTTCCTTTTTTCACCGTAGGCCTCAATGTGCTCTCTAACACTCCTTTGCAGATTCTCCAAAAACAGTGTTTCCAAACTTCTTAATGAAAAGAAAAGCTTAATTCTGTAAGATTAATGCACCCATAACAGAACAATTTCTCAGTTAGTTTCCTTCTAGTTTTTATTCTTGGATGTTCACTTTTTCACCATTGGCCTCATTGAGCTCCAAAACGTCCATTCACAGAATGGACAAAAAAAGTATTCCAAACTGCTGAATCCAAAGGAATGTTTAACACTGTGAAATGAACGTGCACATCACAAAGTGGTTTCTCAGATGGCTTCATTCTAGTTTTTATCCTGGGTTATTCACTTTTTCACCATTGGCCAAAATGAGCTCCCAAATATCCATTCACAGATTCTACAAAAAGAGTGTTTCCAAACTGATGTATCCAAAGAAAGTTTAACACTGTGAGGTGAATGCAGACATCAAGAAGCAGTTTCTCAGAAAGTTTCTTTCTAGTTTTTATCTGAAGATGTATCCTTTTTCAACATAGGCCTCAATGCACTCCCAAACATGGCTTCGCAGATTCTACAAGAACAGTGTTTCCAAACTGCTAAGGTTTAACTCTGTGACATGGATCCACATATCACAAAACAGTTTCTCAGATAGCTTCCTTCTAGTTTTTATCCTGGGATGTTCCTTTTTCTGCCATTGGCCTCAATGAGCTCCCAAATGTCCATTTGCAGAATGGACAAAAACAATATTTCCAAACTGCTGAATCCAAAGAAAAGTTTACCTCTGTGAGATGAGTGCACACATCACAAAGTGATTTCTCAGAAAACTTCTTACTAGTGTTTGTCTGAAGATGTTTCCTTTTTTGACTTAGACCCCAATGCAATCCTAAATATCCCTTTGCAGATTTTACAAAAAAAGTGTTTCTGAACTGCTGAATTGAAAGAAAGGTTAAGCTCTGTGAGATGAATGCAAACATGACAAAGTGACTTCTCAGATAGCTTCCTTCTTGTTTTTATCCTGTGATAATTGATTTTTTGCCATTGTTCTCCATGAACTCCAAATGTCCACTAACAGAATGGACATAAAGAATGTTTCCACATTGCTAAATAAAAAA
>NW_012103169.1:1485-3095 GCF_000951045.1 Mandrillus leucophaeus | reverse complement strand
ACATCACAAAGCAGCCTATTGGAATGTTTCTTTCTAGTTATTATCTTAACGTGCTTCCTTTTTCAACGTAGGCTTCAAGGTGCTCTCAAATATCTCTTCACAGATTCTACAAAACCAGTATTTCCAAACTGCTGAATGAAAAGAAAGGTGTAACTCTGCGGAATGAATGCACACATCACAACGACGTTTCTCAGATAATTACTTCTAATGTTGATCCTGCGATATTCGCTTTTTCTCCTTTGGCTTATACAAGCTCCCTAAGGTCCATTGGCAGGACAAACAAAAACAGTGTTTACAAACTGCTGAATCTAAGGAAAACTTTTACTCTATGAGATGAATGGACACATCACAACACAGTATCTCAGATAGCATTTTTCCAGGTTTTATCTGAAGGTATTTCCTTTTTCATCACAGGCATAAAAGTGCTCCCTAATAACCCTTTGCAGATTCTACAAAAACAATGTTTCCAAACTGCTTCTGAAAATAATGGTTTAACTCTCTGAGATGAATGCACACATCACAAAGCAGTTTCTCAGAAAGTTTCCTTCTTGTTTTTATCTGAAGTTCTTTCCTTTTTCACACTAGGACTCATTGCACCTCCAAATATCCTTTCACAATGTCTACAAAAAGAGTGTTTCCAAACTGCTGAATGAAAAGAAAGGTTTAACTCTGCAAGATGAATGAACATATCACAATCAGTTTCCAAGACAGATTCCTTCTAGGTTTTATCCTGGGATATTCGCTATTTCCTCATTGACCCTAATGAGCTCCCAAATGTACATTTACAGAACGAACAAAAACAGTGCTTTGAAAGTGCTGAATGCAAAGAAAGGTTTACATCTGTGAGATTAGAACACAAATCATAGCAGTTTATCAGAAATTATCTTTCCAATTTTCATTTCAAGATATTTCCCTTTTCACCATAGGCCTCAGTGCACCCCCAAATATCATTTTGCAGATTCTAGAAAAACAGTATTTCCAAATGGCTGAATGAAAAGAAAGGCTTAACTCTGTCAGATGAATGCACACATCACAAAGTGGTTTGTCAGGTAGCTTCCTTCTAGTTTTCATCCTTAGATATTTGCATTTTTGCCATTGGCCTCAGTGAGTTCCCAAATGTCCATTTGCAGAATGGACAAAAACGGGTTTCCAAAGTGTTGACTATAAAGAAAGGGTTAACTCTGTGAGGTGAATGCACACATCACAATGCAGTTTCTCAGAAAACTTCATTCTGGTTTTCATCTGAAGTTATTTCCTTTTCCACCAAAAGTCTCAATGTGCTCCCAAATAAGCCTTTACAATTTCTACAAAAACAGTGTTTCCAAAGTGCTGAATGAAAATAAATGTTTAACTCTGCAAGGTGAATGTACACATCACAAATTGGTTTCTCAGATAACTTCCTTCCAGTTTTTATCCTGAGATAGTCACTTTTTTGCCATTGGCCTCAGTGAACCCCCAAATGTCCATTTGCAGAATGGACAAAAACAGTGTTTCCAAACTGCTGATTCCAAAGAAAATTTTATCTCTGTGAGATGAATGTGCACATCACAAGCAGTTTCTCAGAAAGCTTCTTTCTACTTTTTATTTGAAGATATTTCCTTTTCAACCAT
>NW_012103169.1:0-1435 GCF_000951045.1 Mandrillus leucophaeus | reverse complement strand
CAAACTGCTGAATTCAAAGAAAGTTTAACTTTGTGAGATGAATACACACATTGCAAAGCAGTTTCACAGAAAGTTTCTTTATTGTTTGTATCTGAAGATGTTTCCTTTTTCACTGTACGCCTAATGCATTCCTAAATATTCCTTTGCAGATTTTACAAAAATAGTGTTTCAAAACTGCTGAATGAGCAGAAAGGTTTAACTCTGTGAGAAGAATGCATATGTCACAAATTGGTTTCTCAGATACCTTCCTTCTAGTTTTTATCCTAGGTTATTCCCTTTTTTACAACTGACCTCGATTTGCTCTAAAATGTCCACTCACAGAATGGAGATAAACAGTATTTCTAAACTGCTGAATCTGAAGAAAGGTTGAATTCTGTGAGATGAATGCGCACAACACAAAGCAGTTTCTCAGAAAGCTTATTTTTAGTTTTTATCTGAAGATGTATCCTTTTTCACCATAGACCTCAATGCGCTCCTAAATATCCCTTTGCAGATTGTACAAAAACAGTGTTTCTATACTCCTGAGTGAAAACAAAGGTTTAACTCTGTGACATGAATGCACACATCACAAAGCAGTTTCTCGATAGAGTTCTTATTTTGTCCTGGGACTTTCAATTTTTCACAATTGTCCTCAGTGCTCTCTAAAATATCCTTTCGAATATTCTACAAAAACAGTGTTTCTAAACTGTTGAATTGAAAGAAAGTTTTAACTCTGTGAGATGAATGGACATGTCACAAAGCAGTTTCTCAGAAAGTGCCTTTCATGTTTTTATATGAAGGTGTTTCCTCTTTCAACATAGACCTCTATTCGCTCCAAAATATCCCTTTTCAGGTTGTAGAGATACAGTGTTTCCAAGGTGCTGAATGAAAAGAAAGGTTTAACTTCGTGAGATGAATGCACACATCAAAAAGCGGTTTCTTCAAATAGTTCCCTTATACTTTTTATACTGGGATGTTCACTTTTTTGCCTTTGGACTCAATGAGCTCCCAAATGTCCATTTGCAGAATGGAGAAAAAGTGTTTCCAAACTGCTGAACCCAGAGAAACCTTTAGCTTTGTGAGGTGAATGCACACCTCTCAAAGCAGTTTCTCACAAAACGTCTTTGTGGTTTTATCTGAAGATGTTTCCTTTTTCACCATAGGCCTCAAAGGGCTGCGAATTATCCCTCCAAACATTCTGTAAAAACAGTGTTTCCAAAGTGCTGAATGAAAAGAAAGGTTTAATTCTGTGAAATGAATGCACACATCACAAAGCAGTTTCTCAAATAGCTTCCTTCTAGTTTTTATCCTGGAATATTTGCTTTTTTACCATTGGCCTCAATGAGATCCCAAATGTCCATTTGCAGAATTGACAAATACAGAGTTTGTAATCTGTTGAATCCAAAGATATGTTTAACTCTGTGAAATGAATGCACAGATCACAAAGCAGTTTCTC
>NW_012103168.1:0-3219 GCF_000951045.1 Mandrillus leucophaeus | reverse complement strand
CGGAGCTTGCAGTGAGCTGAGATCTGGCCACTGCACTCCAGCCTGGGCGACAGAGCGAGACTCCGTCTCAAAAAAAAAATAAAAATAAAATAAAAATAAAAATAAAAAAGAAGAAAAGAAAAGAAAGAAAAAAGTTTTAAATTCAGCTCCTCAGTTGCACTACCATATTTCAAGTGCTCAGCAGTGGCTAGTGGCTATTGGACTGAGCAGAAAAAGCACATTTTCATCACTGCAGAAAGCTCTGTTGGACAGTGCTGCTCCGGAATGTCAGCTGCAGGTGGACAGGGATTTCTGTTTTTGTTGTTCCCAGCTGTATTCCCAGTGCCTGGAACAGTGCCTGGCACACAGTAGGTGCTCAGTATTTGCCTGTTGAATGACTACTGAAATTGTCAGAGATGATGGGTGGCTGTGATCAATAATGTTAATTACTGTCCTAAGCCTGTCTCTTATACACATCTAGATGTGTATAAGAGACAGGCTCTGCCCTGTTCCCCAGAGCCTCCGCCCTGAGTGGAGGGAAGGGGGAAGGAGTGATGCGCCATCATTGAAATAAAGAGCTTTTTTAATGTTTGCTGCCCACAGAGTTGGGGCCTGGGTGGGCTGGGCTGGGGTGGGCATGGTGCAGGTTTCGGGGGGGCGGGAGGTGATATGAGGGAGGAAGCAGGAAGGGACACTGTTGGGCTTGGGGTCTTTTCCCAGTTGGTGCGTGAATGAAAGTCCCCCAGAGGAGACCAAAGCTCCCTTCCCACCCCAACCCCTTTCAGAAGCCTTCAGCCCACTCTGTAATCTACCCCCCGAAAGCCCAGTTCACACGTGATATTTCAGTTCCACGACCTTAAATTTCAGAAATGTGAAAGAAGGTACACAAAACATCCATGTGTGTGAAGAATTGATGATGTTTATGGAGCACTTACTAGATGTTAGGGGCAGCTCCAGGTGCCTTATGCACATGATCTCATTTCGTCCTACAACCAACCTGTGGAGTCTGTCCTGTTATCACCTCTGTTTTGCAGGTAGGGACACAGGGGTTGAGCAACTTGTTCAAGGTCACACAGTTGGAAAGTGCAGAATCTGAATCTTCTGGGAGGCAAGAGAAAAGAGGGACAAGAAGAGAAGAAAGGAAGGAGAGCCTAGGAAAGAGTGAGAAAGAAATACTGGAGCAGTGACTGTGGTGTGGGGTTGGGGAGAGAATGAGTCGAGTGGAGTTTTAGGGAGTCTCAGTGTGTGGTGAGGCTTCTCGAGTTAGATGATGGCTCGCGTGTTTGTGCGTGGTGCCTGTTATATTCCGGTTACATTTTGGAGTTAATTATTTCAGATTTTGGACCTAAGGTTCCACATTCAGCCACCAGAACTGAGCCAAACGTGCGGTCCTGGATGTTGGGCTTAGGATGCAAGGGCTGGGGAGTTTGGAGGTAATCTATGGTTGTACTTAGAACACCCCCTTGTAAGTCACAGCAAAACAATGTGAACCATACCTTGGTAGAATATGCTGTCCTGTACTAACTGTATCAGACTGATAACCAGACTTCCATTGTGTTACATGAGCTCTCCCCATTCAGAGAAAACCTATGAAGGAGAGATGGCAAGCTGGAAACCCAGTGATACCCAGTGTCTAAGAAGTTCCCAAAGATACCCAATGTCTAAGAAGTTAGAAGGGGAAGGGGAAGGGGAGGATACAGAGCCCAGAAATAAACCCAAGCCTGTACAGCCAATTAAGTTTCAACAAGGGCACCAAGAAGACACCCTAGGGAAAGGATAGTCTTTTCAATAAAAGGTGTTGGGAAAACTGAATATTCACATGCCAAAGAATGGAATTGGACCCTTATCTTATAGCACACACAAAAATAAACTCAAAATTGATTAAAGACCTAAATATAAGACCTGAAACCTTAAAACTCCTAGAAGAAAATATAGGGGAAGTATTACACGACATTAGATTTGACAGTGATTTTTTGGATAAGACACCAAAAGCACAGGCAACAATAGCAAAAATAAACAAATGAGACTACATGCTGAAAAGCTCTGGACCCAGCGCGGTGGCTCATGCCTGTAATTCCAGCACTGTGGGAGGCCAAGGCATGTGGATTGTCTGAGGTCAGGAGCTCGAGACCAGCCTGGCCAACATGGTGAAACCCCATCTGTACTAAAAATACAAAAATTAGGCTGGGCGCAGTGGCTCATGCCTGTAATCTCAGCACTTTGGGAGGCTGAGGCGGGTGGAACACGAGGTCAGGAGATCGAGACCATCCTGGCTAACACGGTGAAACCCCGTCTCTACTAAAAATACAAAAAATTAGCCAGGTGTGGTGGCGCATGCCTGTAATCCCAGCTATTCAGGAGGCTAAGGCAGGAGAATCACTTGAACCCGGGAGGCGCAGGTTGCAGTGAGCCGAGATCGTGCCACTGCATTCCAGCCTGGGTGACAGAGTGAGACCCTCTCCAAAAAAAAAAAAAAGAAAAAAGAAAATACATTTAATGGGTAGTGTGGTGGCTCGCGCCTGTAATCCCAGCACTTTGGGAGGCTGAGGTGGATGGATTGCTTGAGCCTAGGAGTTCAAGACCAGCCTGGGCATCATGGTGAAACCCCATCTCCACTAAAAATATAAAAAAATAAGTCCGGGCCTGGTGGCTCATGCCTGTAATCCTAGCACTTTCGGAGGCCGAGGTGGGCAGATTGCCTGAGTTCAGGAAGTCGAGACCAGCCTGTGCAAGGGCATCATGGTGAAACCCCATCTCCACTAAAAATATAAAAAAATAAGTCCGGGCCTGGTGGCTCATGCCTGTAATCCTAGCACTTTCGGAGGCCGAGGTGGGCAGATTGCCTGAGCTCAGGAGGTCGAGACCAGCCTGTGCAACACAGTGAAACCCATCTCTACTAAAAATACAAAAAAAAAAAATTAGCTGGATGTGGCGGCATGCGCCTATAGTCACAGCTACTCAGAAGGCTGAGGCAGGAGAATTGCTTGAACCTGGGAGGTGGAGGCTGAAGTGAGCCAAGGTCGTGCTATTGCACTCCAGCCTAGGCAACAGAGAGAGACTCCATCTCCACCCCCGGCCAAAAAAAAAAAAATTAGCCAGGTATGGTGGCACACGCCTGTAGTTCCAGCTACTTGGGGGATTGACGGGGGAGGATCGCTTGAGCCCAGGATGTCAAGGCTGTAGTGAGCCATGATCATGCCACTGCATTCCAGCCTGGGTGACATAGTGAGATCCTGTCTC
>NW_012103167.1:7348-7787 GCF_000951045.1 Mandrillus leucophaeus | reverse complement strand
GCCAGGATGGTCTCGATCTCCCGACCTCGTGATCCGCCCGTCTCGGCCTCCCAAAGTGCTGGGATTACAGGCTTGAGCCACCGCGCCCGGCCAACAATAGATTTTATTTAGAGATTTGTAAAAATAGGTGTAAATTTTTACTCACAGAACTTCACAGATCCTCTGAATTCTGTAATAGTTTCATAATAAATACTTTATAATAAAATCAGCTCCTATGAGAACATTAATAAGAAAACTTACATTTATGGATAATTAATATATTTCTGATATTTTATAATCTAAACAGCAAAATTTCGGAAAAGAACTTTCTTAGACTTTTAGCATGTCTGTTTTCTAGAGGTATTTTTCTAAAATTTTGTTCTTCTACCTCAATAATCCTAATTTATATGAGATTTGTTTCACTTTTAACTTGCTTATATTTTTACATATATATATATAT
>NW_012103167.1:1774-3141 GCF_000951045.1 Mandrillus leucophaeus | reverse complement strand
CTATTCGGGAGGCTGAGGCAGGAGAATGGGGTGAACCTGCGAGGCGGAGGTTGCAGTGAGCCGAGATCGCACCACTGCACTCCAGCCTGGGCGACAGGGGGAGACTCCGTCTCAAACAAACAAACAAACAAACAAGCAAAAACTGAACACCAACTCTCTCTTTCCCTTCTTATCTAAATCTTACTAATAATGACTCAATATCTTTGTGTATCAAATCATTATTTTTTATATTAATGCACATATACTTATTTTTGCATATAAGTAGTATCACATTATGTGAACTTTTTAGTAATTTGTGTTACTTCATATATTGTAGATATGTTTTCACACAGTCAAATTAATTAAATAATATATTTTTATTAGTAATGCTCGCTTACTGAGACAACCTTTGTTGGGATATAACATAACATATTTCAGCCCTTTTTAATTTATTACTTTTTAGGCAGTCATGAAAAAACCCACACTGTTTTGCTTTTACTATTGTAAACAACGAAGTTTTTACTATTGTAAACAATTGTTTCCTACTCATGCACCTTTACTGGAGTATTTTAAAGTATAAATTCTAGAAGTAAAACTGCTGAGGCAAAATCAATGCACATTTTATATTGGATAGTTACTGCCAAAATGGTCTTTAAAAATATATACTTCCATCAATGTTGTATGAGGGTTCCTATTTTCTCAAATTTCCCTCCACTCGTTATTATAAGCACTTTATGTTTTGCCATTCCCAGTGTTGCATCAACATTCATTTTTCTGGATTTCTGGTGACATTGAGCAGTACTTCACATGTTTAAAGTTACTTAAATACCCCAGCAATTTGGGAGGCCAAGGTAGGCCGATCACGAGGTCAAGAGATGGAGACCATCCTGGCCAACATGTTGAAACCCTGTCTCCACTAAAAATACACAAATTAGCTGGGTATGCTGGCATGCACCTGTAGTCCCAGCTACTCCGGAGGCTGAGGCAGGAGAATCGCTTGAACCTGGGAGGCAGAGGTTGCAGTGAGCCGAGATCATGCCACTGCATCCCAACCTGGTGATAGAGTGAGACTCCATCTCAAAAAAAAAAAATGTTATTTAAATAATTTTGTTGAATAGTAGATATATATTTATCACTTTTTAAATAAGATTCTTTAACTTTCATTTACTGACTTGCAGGCTATTTGTAAGTAATTAATATTAATTATTGATCTATTGTGCATATTTAAAAACAATTTCTCCCTGTTTCTTAAATATTTTTCATGATACTTTCCAAATACATTTCACTGGAATTTTAATTGAGATTCCACTGAATTTACAAGTTTATAAAAGGGAGAATAAAGATCTTTTTAATATTCCATCTTGTATTCAGGGAATTATCTACCTTTT
>NW_012103167.1:0-1327 GCF_000951045.1 Mandrillus leucophaeus | reverse complement strand
ACTAGAGGTGATTTAGAATTAGTCAATTGAATCTAGCCAAAATATTTTTATTTTTGTTACTGAAAAGGAGTGTTTGCTTAAGTCAGATAAATTCAAATCAAAGGCTGCTCCTCTGCTTCATTTTAATGTGGTACCCTTAATGGCATGTACTCAGTAGAGACTTGGCTCTGATGGAATCAAAGGTCTATGAAGGAATGTAGTGGATGGGGCTAGGTGGAACAAAAATCACTTTAGATTTTGAGCATTATCTAGTTGCGAAAAATCCATATAGCTTGCTTCACGAGATGATGTAGCAGGAATGATTTGGTCAATGAAAATATATTAATATCACATCTACATTTAACATCAGTCTACTGAAGAAAGACTGATGTGTTACCTTAGAATAACAATCACTTCCTTGCTAGTAGAAGTCAATATAGCTCAGGCATTAAAACTATTCAAAATAGGGCATAGAATAGCGTGAAATATACTACATAATTTAATTATACAATTTTAACAAATGAAGCATAATGTTGGGTCTGTAGATATTCAACCTGATTTACATTTTGAGTTAGTAATATTATTATTCATATCAATAGTAATATAGAGTAAATATATACTTTACAATTTACTGCTTTCTCAGATATAGGCCTTCATACACACATTTTGAAATTATTTCTCAACACAATTACTTAAAGAATGCCATTCATATATACTAAAGTTGAAATCTATGCTAATATATATTTTAGGACATAGAGGTTCATGCAAAAATGTTTGGTTTTCTAGCCCATATTTTCCCAAAGCTTATCTTTAGGCTATACGCTCTTTAATGGTAAAATGATTTATAAGTATATATCTCAAAAACAGATTTCAAAGATGCTAACTGAATAAGTGTGTTTAAAACTCCTAAAAACATATTTAATCCAGGTTAATCTTTACCAGAGCTAGATTAACTGTCTCATGTATAAATTCATTCATGAATTTGACTTCATGTTTAATGAAAAACATTGCTTGAAACATTTGACAGACTTCCTATAGAATGACTAAAAGAATAGACAATATGCTTTCTTATTACTTCATATAGTTTATTTGTCAAGAAGCATTTTATTGCATTTCTTGACTAATAACAACGTTCACGAGAGAGACTAGCCCCCAGCATCATACTACATCATTGGTGACAACTAAAAAATAAAACAAACCCATGAATATTTAATGTTTAATAACAACTTACAACATTAGAAACCATAATAACAAGAAAAAATTAGGTATTTGGATTATCTTGTTACTAATCATGTAGCATACATAATAACACTAAAAATGTATTAAAGCAAGATTTTGTAGGTGACAA
>NW_012103166.1:4411454-4466877 GCF_000951045.1 Mandrillus leucophaeus | reverse complement strand
AAAGTAATGATTTTCTCCTGGAAGGAAATCAAAGGCTGCATGAAATGTGTACCCCTTTAAAAAATGCAAGCTGATTTTTTTAATGCTAGGTACTTTTATCCTTGTAGCTTAAAGGCAAAGAATGAATGAAATGCAGAAAATGAAGGACATGTGACAGCATCAAAGAAGTGAAGCAAAGCTGGAGATTGTGTGTCTGGCTATGTCAGGCCAGGGTGGCCCTTTTTAGGCAGACCATTAAGGCAATCTGGCTGCCAGATGAAGTCTTTATGAAAGGGCAGAAAAGATGTATAAAGTCTTTTTGATGTTTTAAAGGAAACTCTTCTTTATGCCTACCCCCTCCCTCTTTTCCTCCATCATCTTGTCCCGACCAATGCCATCTCCTCTTGCAAGGCAAACCACAACCATCGGTAGAAGTGTTTTATGTTTTAGAGCATTTGGATCTTGGCTTGATCTCAATCTTGAGTGATACAGGGTACATTTTTAGTTTCTGCTGGGAGAAAATGGTTAATTCCTGTGTAGAATTGGTAAAAGCCTCTAGGACATTTTGAGAAGCAGTGGTTAATCAGAGTAGAATTAATCAAGTTCTATTTACCTAATCAAGATAAGGATAATTTCTTGAATAGACTTAATTACATCACACTGGCACCATTAGGACATCCTGACAAATTCCCTCATTTTATAAAGAGAAAAACCAAGCTTCAAGGACTCACAATTAATCCAATAAAATTATAGGACTGCAATCCATTTAGCCACACTCTTGCTTCTCACACGATATAATCTTTCTCTTTACTTGCAGAAGACCTAAATTACTATTTTTACTTGTGGCATCTCCTCCTTGGTATTTTAATTTTACCCCTTCCCTCTGTCCTGGAAAATCATTTGATCAGCAGGGTTTGCGTCAACTGGGTATTATACTTGAATCAGTATATTCAAGCCTGTGGCTTTGAACATAGCTGGGTCAGCATAGAAGAAAGGCCTTGCTATGCAGGAGACTATATCTAGTGGTGGTAGGTGGAAGGAGGGGCAACCAGGTGGTGGGAGGGGTGGTGATGTGTGTATGTAATAATGATCATATTCACTGAGACAATAAAAAACAAAACAAAGAATGTATCGTGCTCTTATCCTGATGTCTCTGATCTTCATAGTTCTTCTAAATTAAATGTTTTCAACCCCTTTACCCTTCAGCTCTATGTCAACTTCTTGGCCTATTTTGCACTCTTTGCGTATTGTACATGGTGCACAGGTGGTGCAGGTGGTGCCACGTTAGTTTAGCCGAATATCCTACTGACGCGTAATGAAAAAGTGGACAGGCTTAAGGGGAAACCAAAGATACCATAAATTGAAGTCCCAATTGCTAATATCCATGTGGGTATCTTTGAGCAAATTACAGATGGTAAACCTGGCCCAGAAAGATGATGAAAAATGAAGATATTA
This sequence comes from Mandrillus leucophaeus, assembly GCF_000951045.1. Lineage (NCBI taxonomy): Eukaryota > Metazoa > Chordata > Mammalia > Primates > Cercopithecidae > Mandrillus > Mandrillus leucophaeus. The sequence continues at coordinate 4,465,443 of NW_012103166.1, read as the reverse complement.
GATTTCCTAAATTTTAAAGTGCTTTTCAGTACTAGCTATCTCAAAGAACCAGAAAGAAAGAAAAGAAAAAAAAAAAATGCAGCCTTTTATTTCTTCTTTGCCTGGTCTCTACTTTCCACTCTTCTTTCTCAATTACAGTGATCTTTCTATTACCTCAAAATGTCAGCAGTGCGTTTCTTCAAAGTATCAAGAATCCAGCAAACATGAAAGTTTTATATTCTTCCTATTCTTTTTCCACTTGACAGAAACCTCTTTCTTCATAGATATTACACAGTAAGGTATTGAGTTATGAAACTTCCCTCTGACTCACACAGCATCTTTCTTTTCTCAGCACATAGCTTCTTTACAATACCCACACCAAAGGTATATCACATTCTGATATTTATTTTACATAGTTACAGAATGGATACTCTCTTCCCTTTGTACACATTTTTTTTTTCACTTTTATGTTCAGGGGTACACGTGCAGGTTTGTTACACAGGCAAACTTGTGTCATGGGGGTTTGTTGTATAGATTATTTCATCACCCAGGTATTAAGCCTAGTACCCATTAGTTATTTTTCCTGATCCTCTCTCTCCTCCCACCCTCCATCCTCTGATAGGCCCCAGTATGTTTTGTTCCCCTCTATGTGTCCATGTGTTCTCATCATTTAGCTCTCATTTATTTGTGAGAACATATAGTATTTTGTTCACATTTTTCTATGCAAATCATTCCAACACATAAAAACAACAGGCCCTTTCAAAGTTCATTGGTGCTCCTTACTGGTGTCAAATATCATACCTACATGCCTTTAAATGCCCTCGCTATCCTGACCACTCATCAGTGGGAGTTCTTTGCCTCACTTAGTGATCGTGCTATGTATGAGGAAAAGCAGATGTACAAAAGTCATTGCCTTAAAAGGGCCTCCTGTCAGACCCATGCTTTTCCAGGAAGACCCCCCAGGAACAGTTAACTTTGAGATCACATGCAGCTCTATCGATTAAAGGTCTAATTTGATACCCTACAACGTATTTATGAATGCCTGGTATCTGCATGTTTCCTGACGGACGCCCCTTGGGAGCCATTAATCTGTGAAGCCTCAGGGCTTCTTCCTTGGCCGAAAATCCCAGGGACTTTGCTGCTTTTCACTGGCAGCTGCCAAAACTGACTCCAGCCTTTTGACTTTCTAGTCTCCCTTTAGCCTGTTTGTGGAGTAAAATGCAGTCTGTTTATTTGCTCTCAAGTTCTTGCTGGCCCTGCTAGATTCACACAAGCTTCTTTTATTGTAACCTAATGAGATATTATGAATCACTCCTGGGAAACAGGGCATAAGAATAATAAAACAAAGTGATGAGTTTATTTGCTCTGTTAACATATATTTCTTGAGCTTCTACTACATTGTAGGAATGGGAGAATTCAAAAGTAATTAAGAAATGATGTCTTTCTCTAAGAGGCTCCCAGTCTAACACAAAACTCACATATACTCAGCAGATACTATGATAGAAAGATGAATGAGAAATGGGAAAAGCACAATGAGATTGACCATTCATTAAAAATGTTCCAGAACTGTTAAAAGTCTTTGCAGTCTTCATCTCATCAGTATTGATCAGTCATGCATTTTATTCATTAATGCAACAATTACTCCTGAGCACCTACTACAAGTCAACTTTATTCTAGGTCCTGGAGACACGATAATAAAGACCAACTAATTCATAAGCTTCTATTCTAGTGGGGGAATAATAAACAGATAATAAACAAGTAAACATATAGCTTTGGTTCATGATAAGTACTATGAGCAAAAAATGGATAAAGATTAATATGGGTCAGTGAAGGCCACTCTGAGGAGGGGACATTTCAGTGGAAGCCTGAATGAAGTAAGGCAGAGAGACCTAAGTAGTGGTCTAGATAAATAATTTTCCTGGTATAAGGAAGAGCAATAGAAATATTTTTGAGAAGAGAGTGGTGTTGGCATTTTTGCAGATCACAAAGAAACCCTGCATAGGTACAGCAGAGCCTCTCAACTGGCTGTAGTGGGAATGTTTACACCAAGGAAATTGGCAAGTGCTACAAATCAAGGCTTCCTCTGGGTCTGGATGACATTCAGGAAATACTGTGTCTGGGCAATGCCACACATCTAGAGAAAAAGCCCATTCATTTCTCAGACCTCGAAAAGCAAAACAACCTCATTTCTAGGGAAGGCCTTCAACAGAGATGGACGGTCCCAGAAACTCAGCCCTGTGAACACCCTGCCTGAAAACGTCCAAAGCTGCTTGGATTCAGGGTAGAAGAAACCATTAGAGAAGGTCCTACAATGCATTTTGGTGTAAGTTTTTAAATGGCCTACATGATTACAAAAGGAGTCATGATCCTCCTTTTTAGTAATTGCAGAACCCCAATTTTCCTTTTGTACTTTTTGTCACGGGATGATATCAGATTCATCACATGTAAATGTCAAGTAAAAGAGACATTGGCCTGTATGAGAATGGGAACACAAATAAGTTGTACAGAAAGATGAAACAGTCATTTTGTAGTTTAAAAATACTGAGGAAGTTTCCTGTTTTTAACAAGCATGAGAGATTCAAAAACCAGACGTCTAGTTTTAGTGATTCCAAAATGCATATATACATCAAAATATCATGTTGTACATGGTAAATACATATAATTTTATCTTTCAATGTAAAAAATTAAATAAGTTTTTAAAAGAACCAAAAACCAGATACCACCATGAGCCTCAGGTCCAGTAGTAGACACACACACACACACACACACACACACACACACACACACACACCCATTAAGAAATCTCCACAGCTAAAATCTTTTTAAGTCTGCTGGATGATCTCTCCATCTCCATTCCAAATTCCTGGATGGTACACTTGTCACGCAAGAAACTGAAACAATTATATGTGATATGTAATTAAGCATCTATACTTCCAGTGAATGATAGATTTACCTTCCTTTCCCCTTTTTATTAGACACAGTCCAGAGATAAAACCTTCAAGTTATGAGTAATTATACCCCGCTGAGAAAAGTGATAGAGTGCTACACTCAGAAGGACTTATCAAACCCTGAAAATGTGGAGTCAACACTTAAGACTTTTTTTTTATTATTATTTTCCCCAACACTAACAGCTTCCCAGCTTGTTCCCAGAGGGAGATAAACAAACAGTGTGTACCTGCATTTTAATGGGAATAAACAAACTGGCCTATTCACTTTTTTACAACACTGGCTTCATATTTCCAAACCAGTGGGATACAGTAAAAAGTGTATGCATCATAGACAGTGGAAAGCTACAAGGAAGGTAATATTCTCTATTATTATGTATGTAATTTTAGAATAAATGGGATCATAACATTTTGTTAACAAGCCGCCTTGTTAACAAAATTGTAGACAATACAGAATTACCCTTAGATGCCTTCTGAGGCCTTGGTAAGTCAGGTGCCCTCCCGTCTTGAGCATGTTTGGTGGAGAAAAACACAAGAACAAAGAACCACTGGTCTTCCTAGAGTTTACGTCTATTCCAGCTTCAGTATGCGCTACTCTGAAACCTTGTTTAAGGGTGGAACAAAATAGGTGAATTTGTGAGTTGGTGTCAAATTTAATTTTCTAAGACTCATGGTTTTATGCCAGGCTCAGTGGATACTTAAAACGTTGGTTCTCACACTATTGTTTGTGTAAAAATTAGCTGTATGGCTTGTTAAGAATGCAAGTGTCTATCCTCCATACCCAGAGACTGTTTTGATTGGCTTGGGGTGAGGGTCAGGAATCTGCCTTTTAATAAGAATGCAATATAAGAGATGCTGATGAAGTGGTCCAAGGGGCACACATTGAGACATCACCCTAAGGGATCTACAGGTGGGTTTTAGGAAGCCTGTGAATGCCGGATACTGAGTGAAGAATTCATTGTGTGAGTTTTTAGGACTGCACATTTTTGGGGGGATTCCCAAATGACTCTGCAGCCCAGGAAGGTTAAGAACCTTTCAGGACATGAAACAGTTTAGGGCTGAGGATTCCACTCAACTTTTGGATCCCAGCGAGCTTCACTGAATCCCAGGACAATTCAGCAGCTTGGTTTAGGTAAGGGAAGTAATTTCCTCGGCCCATCTAGTTTCTGGGTTTAGCTCTTCTGTCTTGAATCAGGTTTTTGTGCCATTCCATTTTCCCAACATTCCTGCATGGTATTCCTGCAGTTAGCCAAAGACTTATTTCAGGAACCTAATGGGGCTTCTAAAGCGAGGTTTTCTAAACTATAAAGGTTTTTTATGATAGGTGAATAATAAATGTTAAAAATATACAAATCACATCTCTGAATTCTTTTCATTCATATCCAAGCATCAGATTTAACTCTTTCACCACTTAGATAAACATGGCTAACTTAAAGTGTGATCTCCAGTAAATTATTTAGTAGCCACAGGCCTTAGCTTCTCCATTTACATACTAGGGACACATATATCTGTCTAAATTTCTGAATTACTGAGGGGAAAAAAAGAGATAACAAACATAACCTAACCTAATAATCGTTTAAAATATTCTATTACAGCAGTGTATTATTCTCGTAACTAAAACATTCGTGTGACTTCTGTGGCTTCATGATTGTTAAATTCATGAAAACAGATGTCACTGTATTGGATATTTAATACAAAAATTCATGAGCCAAACAAGGGCTTAGACAAAGGCTTTCTGATTATTCCCATCAGTGAGCGGTACCTTGAGAAGCACCTCTTGCTGCAGTGATGATGCAGTAGTAAACTTAAGAATTGGAAGGAAATGGAACAAAAGCAGATGTATGAGGAAATGCCAGACACCAGTTCTAAATCCTAGAGCTCCATCTACTTCTTATTCTTTAATCACTTGCTTCCCTGCCCAGCCATTCTCACTAATATTTGCATTCCATTACTCTCTCAATTTCTCTATCTTCTTTAGTAAACCTTTCTCTCCTTCATTTTTCTTCTCTCTGCCTGAGTCTTTGCCCCTTTCAGTTTCACTCATTTTCCCTGTATCTCCCAACGCACTGGTGGGAATGAGATTAGAGAGAATGTGTTAGAAGATGTGAAGGCACATGAAAATCTTATTAATAAGTGACACCTGGAAAGATGGACAATTAAAGAAAAGTATTAGGTGATGAGTCAGCAAAGATGGAAAAATGGCAATGCTTCTGCCTTACTCCAAATCATTTCTTTTACAACCTTGTTAATGGTTAGTGCTGTGCTGCTCCATGTTTCCAGTGGTTTTTCTTAAGAAGCAATTAGATTATTGGAATAGGTGATATCTAAGGACCTTTTCAGCTCTGAAAGCCTGGCTAATGATCAGGGAGCCATTCATGACAAATACTAAATTTCCAGTCTAATTTCCTCTACCTGGTAAATGTAATTGGATTACATTGGTACCAGAGGTGCTTCAACCACCACTTAATTAGATAACTTTTGTAGTGCTTTGCCAACAACTGCACTGTAATAGAACAACTCCATGGTAGATGAATAGTTTCCTGTACAATTACAAATGAGGATGAGGGTGATGTTATTATTCTTTACTTTTATAATGCTTTATTATTATAAAGCACATTCACAGACATAATCTTACTATGTCCTCCCTGAAATCATGAGTTAAAGGTTTTACAAATTACATTTTAAAAATGAGAGTGCTATGCTTGCAATTATTTGATCTGTTCAAGGTTAAACAGGGACAGTAAGGTACTCTTTTTTCATAAAAAAGAAGGTAAATCAATGCCTGATTGTCCAACTTCTCCTCTGGCGTTAGGGCAACTGGAGGACTTGAGCTCATTCAGGAAGGCTCTTCTTCAAAGTTCCCATCTATGGAGTTATTTGTCATAATAGACATGACTGACAAGCCTTGGAATCATTAATTCCTGGTAGAGAAGTTCAAAAAAGCATTTGGTTTTGAAAAGCAGGATACCATTTGTCTTGTCACATAATGATTTGTCAAAGTTAAATGAAATGCTCCCCATCTGAAAAACTTGGTGAGCCTTGTAAAAAAAAAATGGTATATTTACAAACAAACAAACAAAAATCATGCTTGCAGTAAGCCAGACACTGTGCTAGACAATGATTGATCTCGTTTTGCAACACATGCGTCATTTTGGTATTGAAACAAGCTCAAATTCATATTAAAAACAGAAGCTGGAGAGGACCAGAAATCCTGGCCACCAAAATGTAAGAAAATACGTCTAGTATTTCCCACCCTTCCACCCATACCATCTAACTAAATAAAACATTACAGTGAAATGAAGACTACAATGCCATGAATGTTACACATTAAAACACTAGCTAAAACAACAAAATAATAAGTGTAGTGCTTTTTATGAATTAAACACCACATTATCACCAGCTCTACAGTCATCATCCCTTTGCTGACCCTAGTTCAGTCACACATCCACTTGTTCAGTTGTGCACAGTGTTAGCTAAGTCATGATGAGTTTCAGACAGAAAACAAAAAGCCGGTTGTAGTCAAGGTGCAATTGGAACTGACCATTCTAAAGCTTACCAGTTAACACAATCTGACTCCTACAGGGGAGAAATCAGGGTTAAAAGCACATCACATTAGGAGGAGATGGCAAAGGTGAGAGGTAAGGGGTGATGGCCATGAGAAGATGCATGCCAGATTTTTCCATGTAAACTAGGATATAGGAAGCTGAAGATGGACAAACACTCATGGCTCCCATGGGAGACCTCAGAGAGAAATGCAGAGAAGGGTCCAGGAGCAATATAGGCAGTGGAAGATACAAACCGAAAAAAGCCATCATTCTTTTCAGTTTCTCCTGTGGATCCCAAAGAATCAAACAGCAGTACTGATATGGGGAATTGTTTTTTGTTTGTTTGTTTGTTTGTTTGAGACGAACTCTCGCTCTGTCGCCCAGGCTGGAGTGCAGTGGCGGCGCGATCTCGGCTCACTGCAAGCTCCGCCTCCCGGGTTCACACCATTCTCCTGCCTCAGCCTCCCGAGTAGCTGGGACTACAGGTGCCTGCTATCACGCCCGGCTGATTTTTTTGTATTTTTTAGTAGAGACGGGGTTTCACCGTGTTAGCCAAGATGGTCTCGATCTCCTGACCTCGTGATCTGCCCGCCTCGGCCTCCCTAAGTGTTAGGATTACAGGCGTGAGCCACCATGCCCGGCTGGGGGATTCTTAAATAGCCCACTACGCCTCCTATCCTTCCCAATTCCTGCCTAATGCTCAGCTAAATGATTGTTCAATATTCAGGTCTAGTATGATACAAAAAGGGGTTTATAAAGATTATCAGAGACAATCATAGGTCTTGACATTAAAGTAGATTTGAAAAAACAATTAAAGTAGATTTGGGGAAATCATTACAGTAGATTTGAGAGAATATACACTTCCTTGCTGGTCCTTGACCTATTATTCTAAGAGTTATTCTTCATTCTTTCCCTTGTTTTCTGAATCACTGTGCAGCAGACTGGTACAGGTTGTATTTCTCAGGATCCCCTGCCAACTGGGTTCATTCAGAGACATGAGCTAACAGAAAACTAGAGTATGAGGGCAGGGAGTAGGCAGTGTATTTATCTCCCTTTTCCTCTGCCTTGGTCATAATCTTTGGCAATGGCTATGTTTCCCCTAGAGGTCAATCCCTTTGCTCCAGTAACCCCAATTTCCCTCCTTTGTCTCTTCTGTTGATTCTAATCACTGGGTTACTCAGTGCCCTCTAATTGGCTTTTCAAAATTTCATCACTTCTGTGTTACAAATTATTTGAATTGAATGTTCTGTATTTTAAAACTGAGTGATTTCTGTCTCCTGTTTTCTGAGTGTGTCTTCACCAATGCAACCATCTTTTTTCAGGCTTTCTATTATTACAAGCAATTTTAATATTTCTGATTAAATAACTTTTCTCATATTAGTATTAATCAATATACCACAAATATAATTAAACAGCCAACATATACAATTCAACTATCTCACCTAAACAGTTCTGCTAAATTTCTCCTAAATTGGTATGACAATAAACCAACATCAGTTTGTAATGTACCACAACTAATATTGTCTAAACTATGAACAAGAAGCAAAATAAATTGACAGAAAGAAAGTTGAAATAGCACATACTTAGTCAGTTTTGGTAAAGATGGAAGCCCAAAAGTAAATGAATATATTTTAAAAAATGTTCTAGGAGAAAAGCCTTTTAGAAAAAAAATGAAAAAATCATTTAAAGGAAAAGTCTCTTCATAAAGCAGTGTTTTGCAAAGATTTGTTCATAGATCGAGTGTGTTGGAATCACCCAGGTTCTTACTAACAATATTAGATTGTTCCTAGTCCCTACCCTAGATTGACTAAATTAGAATCTTTGGTGTGTTGGATCCAAGAATCTATTTTTAAAATAAGCATACTTAGTGATGTTTATATGTATTAAGTGTTGAGATTCACTGCCCTAAAAATGAAAATAGAATACTATTGGTCACTAGAAATGATTGAACTAGTAATTGTTTGATAGTGCAAAGTCCACATTTCAGAAATTTAAACACTTGTTTTTGCATAGAGACTGAGCCATAAGGATCAGTGTCCTTCACCTCATCTTCTCATTGATCATCCAAGGACTATCAGGAATATTCAGCTAAATTTTTGTCAGTGGAGGTCTTTAGCTAAATTCTGATATAATTTTGACTATCATTACTAGTAAGTACTCAAGGGGACAGATTTTAATCCTTAGTTAGAGTGATGTTAGGCTTCATTTCATTATAGCAACTAGAATAATTCCTGGCTCTATTAAGTCTTCTATAAACATTGGATGATAATATTAATTATTTTATTCATCTTTTTATTCACAGAACCTAATACAATGTCCAACTATCAATATATATTTTTTGACACAAGTAATGAGAATTCTACTAAACTCACTCATGTCACGTGAATTTACCAGTGGTCAGATGGAAACATTTGAGAATCCTATCTCAAGTAGATCATAATTAGTAATAGTATTGATTTTATTTCTCCCCAATATACTATCTAAGCTATACTGTTCATTATCCAGGGATTTTTATTTGAGCTATTCATTGCCAGGATAAAACTTCAATTTTATATGAAAACTGTAGGGAAAAAGAGGTCAGAGAAATAATTTAGATTTTAAAAAGTAGCAGAAATTATTTCCTCCTAGAAACCTGCCCTATCATGTGCAGTCAAAATATAAAGCTAGTTCCTGTTATGGGTAAAATTTTAAAGTGCTGAAGTGTATCAGTCTCACTTTGCTCCCCAGTATTTCATTCATTATACTTTCCGGGGCCTTTTCCTTTGCTTACCCTCCCGCCAGGCACTCCTTCATTCAGGATCTCACATCCTTCTTGGGTTTCCACTCCTGTATGCCTGCTTCTGCAGAATAACTCCTGAGAGCATCCAGTGACTGGGTTTTTCATTGCTATGTCTCTCATTCGTTATTCCCTTCATCTTGAGCCCAAACTGTCTGTACCTCCCAAAAGGTCCATTAAATGAAAGGGCAGACTAGAAGCCATTCAATGATTCGCTTCCAAATAACAAGTACTTTGTATCATCAGTCTCTGATAAAATGGGGGTCCCCTAGCGAGGCCTAAAACAAAAGTAACTGCCACTCTGACACACACACACACACACACTCACTTTGTCTAGGTTCTGTCACCCACTCCCTGTTGTAACCTTTCTCTGTCCTCTCTTTCCAGGATAAGTTTAGGAGAGAGAAAGAAGAACTGCACGAGTGCAGACTATAGGCCTGAAACGTGTAACTTTGTCCTTGCCACTTCTCCTTCCAAATGTCTCACCTCCAAAACTCAGATGGAGCCAGCTGCTTCAAGATGCAGACAACATCATCTTTTTTTAAAACTATAGTGCAGGCAATCATGGTTTACAAACTAGTTTGAAGTATACAAACTCACCTTACTCAGCTAGATTGGATAAGTTACAACTCTACAGACTCAGCACATTAAGTTAAAAATTGCTTAAAGCAGTGTGCCAACTCTTCAATGTCTTCCTTATTTCACTTTCTAGGTAGGGCAGCACATTTTCTAACTCAGTCATTTTGAATTGCTCTATTTTCTTGCCATTATAATCTTAATTTTGCTATTTCAGTATCAAGTCATCTATTTCAAATTATTCTTAATAATGAGAATCTCTGGTTCTGCAGAAGAACACTGGGAAACTGACAGTCAGGGATCCAAATTTTTATTTTACAGATGTGTTTTCTGGGCATCTACTGAGCACTAGTACGAGATCCAATCCTTGTTTCCAATGATATACAGTTCAGTAGTGGGCAAATACATTTATGGACAACTTTATTATAATAGGATGTATAGTACTGTTTATATAGATACTGATATATAGATATAAATATATATGACATTTAAGCTGGAACATAAAGGATAAATCCAATTTCACCAGTCAAAGAAAGGCAGGCAGGTTACTGCACAATGAGAAATGGCATGGAGATATAGACATATCTTATTCAGGTAAGCAAGAGCCATTTGTTGTGAATGATGTGCAAAGTTGGAATAAAAAAATGAAGAAAGATGAGGTTGAAAAGATAAGGGCAGAATGATATGCTAAAAATGCATGAACTTTCTTTTGTGAGCATTTCTGTAAGAAATCAGATGGGAAGTTGCTACTGTTCATAGTGAGAAATGGTGAAGACCACAGTTTACAGGGATAAAAAGGAGAAAATAGATTTGATGTTCCTTTCGGAGATAGAATCTCCAGTAGTCGGTGACTAATGTGTTATGTAAGTTAAGGGAGAAGAATGAGAACCTCAAAATGCCTCCACAGTTTCAAGTGTTAGTGAATGATGAAAGAGTTTATTATGAACTGAGATTGAGTACTCCAACAAAAAAGATTTCTGGGTGGGAGTGATGTTTAGTTTTGCTATTTAGAGAAGGAAATTTCTATTAGCAAATCAGAACTCGGCCGGGCGTGGTGGCTCACGCCTGTAATCCCAGCACTGTGGGAGGCCAAGGCGGGCGAGTCACGAGGTCAGGAGACTGAGACCATCCTGGCTAACACGGTGAAACCCCGTCTCTACTAAAAAAATACAAAAAAATTAGCCGAGTGCGGTGGCGGGCGCCTGTAGTCCCAGCTACTCGGGAAGCTGAGGCAGGAGAATGGCGAGAACCCGGGAGGCGGAGCTTGCAGTGAGCTGAGATCCGGCCACTGCACTCCAGCCTGGGCGACAGAGCGAGACTCCGTCTCAAAAAAAAAAAAAAAAAAAAAAAAAAAAAAATGGAAAAGAAAAGAAAAGAAAATGAGAACTGGACTGGGCACAGTGTCTCATGCCTGGAATCCCAGCACTTTGGGAGTCTGAGGCAGGAGGGTCACTTGAGCTCCGAAGTTCACGACCAGCCTGGGCAACACAGGAAGACCCCATCTCCACAAATATATATATATATATATTTTTTTTTAATTAGCTGGGCATGATGGTGCATGCCTGTCGTTGCGCCTACTCAGGAGGCTATGGCAGGAGAATCACTTGAGCCTGGGAGGTCCAGGCTGCAGTGAGCCATGATCGTGTCACTGCACTATAGCCTGTGTGACAGAGCAAGACCTTGTCTCAAAAATAAAATGAAATAAAATAAATAAAAATAGAAAATCAGAACTCAGTAGAAAAATTAGGGTTGAGATATTTGCTTGTGAATCATCAATTTTTTTTTAAGGAAAAATTTATAAGGAAGTTTGGAGCTGGGTGGGAAGAAGACGGAATAGGAAAGCTTAGTCAACACCTATTGTTAAGAAATACATGGTTAACTATTTCTTAAAACTTTGAAACTCAGTTCAGTTAACACTTCTTCCAGGATGTCTTTCCTGATATGAAATCCCAACAGTTAGGTGTTCTTTCTTTCTGCCTTCAATCTTACCTCTTTTACACTAGTATTATACTTGACCACAATATTATGTTAGTTCATTTGCTTTTATTTTATCCCCACTGAAGTAAAGTGTCTAAGAGTGGGACTGTGTCTTATTCAATTTTGTGATCCCAGAACATATCTCAGTTCTTAGCACAGAGTAGAAGTCTAAGCACTAGTCTTAGCACCTAGTCTGCTAGGATAAATAAATGAGTGAGCAAATAAATGAGCGAGACAGGCATTATCAGGCAAATGTGTAGGCTAGAAGTAGAATGAAGACAAGACAGAATTTCCAGAAGATGAACAGTATGAAATGTTAGAAAGCAGTCAAGTAGAGTGAGATTAGAAGGACTCTATTATTAGATTAAGCAAATAATATTTAATTGTAGGATTTATAAAAAATATCAGAGGAGAGAGGTCAGAATTTGGTTCTTTGATGAGTTTATGAAAGGGAGAAGGTGGTTGTGGCAACCAGTGACTATACATGGATAAGTTTAGAAAATGAAGGAAAGGTGAATATATAGATGTTAATATTGGGTGGCAGATCTGGAATTTTAGGAAGAGAAAAGCTTAAAAATGCTTGAAAAATGATAAATATTTGCAGGTGAGGGAAACTGGAAAGGAATGTAGAAGGAGCTTGGAATGAAGGCTATGGTAATAGAATTATCAAAAAAAATGGAGAGAAAGGTACCTTATAGTTTTACTGTTTTTCAGTCTAACTTTACACACAGACACACACACACACACACACACACACACAGCTACATGTACAGCAGGAATTTCCTAACAACTTGTTGATCAACTAATAAGAGGTTGAACAGTTGATACTAAATGCTAGCAGAAGAGAGAGCACCATTTTCTATGGTTACTCTGAGATTTCAGGAAGCTTCAGCCACACTACTGGGAGAGGAGGAATAATAACTGGCAAGCTATAAGAGGTGGTTGTCCAGCCACATGCTCAGGTTGAGGATGGTATCATCTGGATATTGTTCCCTAAGTATAGAAATGTGGAATGTGCCATTCCCAATTAAGAGTCTGATACATCCTATCTGTTTTCCTAATAACAGTGGATTTTTCAGAGTCAGGTAGCTGTGGCATTCTCATCTACTGTGCAATTCAGTTTATCAAAGAGAAAGTCTACCTTGCTGGACTTGCTTCTCTCTAGCTTCGAGACAATCAGCTCATGACCCCAAACAGGAGACACATAGCCCCCAGTGGCTTCAAGTATCATTTGTCACGAAATCCCCCAGTTCCCTTTAAAACCCTGTCAGCCAGTTGGGTTCAGTGACCTCTGCAGCTGTGACTTCAACAGGTTAAAGCTACATCTTGTGAAAAGTGTTCATTTGTTCTAAATTTGCCACCCACTAATGCCATGGAGTGACCATTTGTTCTCCTATGAAGCAACCAAACAAAAAGCAAGAGAAAGTAGCAGCCCAGCTCAGGTAAGCTTGATGCTGCAGTGTTTTCCCCTTTCTTGTTCTCTTCTATTTGTAGGTAAATAAGCATCCAAGCTCCTGTCTGCAAAACTCATCCCAAGCTCCCACCACCTTGTCAAACTCTTCAAGGGAAACATTATTGCCTTAATTGCTTAAGCCCAATTTGCATAATATGGAGCTCTGACAGCCACAAAAACAGGGATGCAAAAAGGAGATTAACAAGTGAGGAGCACGCTTAGCCAACCCTGTGCAGTTTGGAAATGAGAGCAGAGAAGAATTCATCGGATGGGTGGGTTAGCTGTTTCATCCGCTCCCAGTCCCTCCCCGCTGTACCTCCTTCTCCCCATCCCACCTTCAGGTTTGTTTGTTTTTCATTTGCATGCATTGGCTCCTAGCATGTGCCCATGTGCCCAGACTGTTAATTGCCATTCCTAGCAGGGCCTACTTCAGGCCCTGGTAAAGCTCAGGCAGCATCAGCCAGTACAGATTTAAACACAGTCTTTCCCCTTTACACCAAGCTCATCCAAACACCCAAAATGTTAACACTGCTTGGGAAGTCAGGGGCAGTGTCCTAGTCACCCCTGTGCCTTTAGTGTCTTTTTAAAAAATTAAATTGGTATCTCTTTGGAAGAGTCATGGATAGTCCACTCCCATCAGGAGCCTCCTGTGCATGACTGGCAGAGTGCCCCAGTTGCCACAGCAGAATTCTGTCTGTGCCATTCTCTCTCAGAGTATTTTGGACTCCTTGCTGCCTACAGGTTAATGGACCCCTTAAAATAGCCTCAAATCCAGATCCAGACACCCTGCATTACTTCTGTAAAAGGAGAATGATCTACTTACTAAGGCTCCTGTCCAGGAGACATAGAAACTGAATGCTGTGTTTCACAGCCACTCATATAACCTACTGAAGCTATTCAAGTACCATGGACTTTGAGTGACTCTTTTCCCCTCAATATTAACACCGTGACTGGACCTAACTGAAGACTCTTTCCTGACCAGTGAAAAGTGGAAGTTATTTTAATCAGCTGTGGAGAGATCAATAGATTCATTCAGCCCTCTCAAGGGTGCTAGCTTTCATATTTAACTGGCACAAACACCGCTAGTGTTTTTCATTCTATTACTCAGAAAACCCTAATGTTTCCTCCTCAGCCAAGTATACTTAGTGGTGTTTCTTGACAAGTTAATAAATTCCCTCTTCCCCTGTGGTCTCTGATTTATTCTCTGACCCTTATGATTCCAGGTTTGCCTACTTCAGTTGTGACTACCCTTGTCCCACCCGTCCACACTCCTCTCCTCTCTTCTCCCCTCCTTTCCTTTCCTCTCCTCTCCTCTCCTTTCTTTTCTTTTCTTTAGGCAGAGTCTTGCTCTGTTGCCCAGGCTGAAGTGCTGTGGTGCAGTATCAGCTCACTGCAACCTCCACCTCCCAGGTTCAAGTGATTCTCGTGCCTCAGCCTCCTGAGTAGTTGAGAATACAGGCAAATGCCACCACAACTGGCTAATTTTTGTATTTTTAGTGGAGACGGGGTTTCACCATGTTGGCCAGGCTGATCTTTAACTCCTGACCTTGAGTGATCTGCCCACCTCAGCCTCCCAAAGTGCTGGGATTACAAGTGTGAGTCACTGTGCCCAGCCCACACACTTTGTTCCCTTCTCTGTTTTTTGAGACAGGGTTTCGCTCCATCACCCAGGCTGGTATGCAGTGGTGTGATCATAGCTCACTGCAGCCTCTACCTCCCAGGTTCAAATTATTGTTCCATCTCAGCCTCCCAAGCAGCTAGGACTGCAGATGTGAGCCACTACACACAGCTGAAGGAGTCCCACTTTGTTGTCCAGACTGGTCTAGAACTTCGGGGCTCAAGTGATATTCCCAACTCAGCCTCCCCAAACGCTGGGATTACAAGTGTGAGTCACCACACCCAAATACCCTTTTTTGGGCTCATTCCTAAATATATTCAACACTAGTTCCAGTAACTCCTGCTCCAGGGAGCCTTTCCTACTATGCAATAAACTGCCCTAGTATGCTGCCTCCTTGCCTTTTGGTCTGGAAGTTCCCACCTCTGCAAATGAAGTACTCAAGCCCCTAATCATTATGGGTAAGCACCACTAAAGTTACAGAGGAAAAGACACATAGAATTGTGTTCTTTGCTGCTGAAGTATACAAACACGATTGATTTTTGTGTATTGATTTTGTGTCTAACTACTTTTTAAAACTAATTTAGAGGTTCTAAGAGTGTTTAAATCCTCTAGTTTTAGAGAATCATGTTTTCTACAAATAGTAAGAGCTTTATTTCTTGCTTTCCAATCTTCATGTCTTTTATTTTCCTTTCCTGTCTTGCTGCACTGGCTATGAAGCTTTCAGCAGTATGTTGTCACATCGAGCACGTTTGTCTTATTCCTGATAGCCAAGGCAATATTTAATTTCACCATTAGGTATTTCATTATGTTCTCTTCAGTAGATTTCCTTTATGAGGTCAAGAAGTTCCCTTCAGTTCTAATATA
Organism: Mandrillus leucophaeus; assembly: GCF_000951045.1. Classification (NCBI taxonomy): domain Eukaryota; kingdom Metazoa; phylum Chordata; class Mammalia; order Primates; family Cercopithecidae; genus Mandrillus; species Mandrillus leucophaeus. Next base: position 4,449,710 of record NW_012103166.1, on the reverse strand, counting down.
CAAAATGTTTTTATCATGAATACATATACAATTTGATTAAATGTCTTTTCTCAATTTTTTATATACACATTTTCTCAAATTTCTATATTTTTAGAAGTTTGTGTGCTTTTGAAATAATTTAGTTTGTTCCTATGCATATAGTTTTCCAATCTTTTTGAATATGCTGGATTATGGAAGCCAGTAAGGTTCAAACTGATGTGTCTTGTGTACACTGTGGTTTCAGTATGTGTGTATGTTTGTATGTGGGAAGAATAAGAGGGGCTTTGATGTCAGAGAACTAAGATGAGTTAAGGTGGAGCCCAAAAGCAAACAGTGATCAACGACGTGGCTGGTATTTCATCTTTAGTCTAGGGTCTCAGATTGAACAAACACATTTTGGGATTTTTTTTTTTTTTTTTTTTTTTGAGACGGTGTCTCGCTCTGTCGCCCAAGCTTGAGTGCAGTGGTGAGATCTCGGTTCAGTGCAAGCTCCACCTCCCGGGTTCACGCCGTTCTCCTGCCTCAGCCTCCCTAGTAGCTGGGACTACAGGTGCCCACCACTGCGCCCAGCTATTTTTTTTTTTTTTTAATATATATTTAGTAGAGACGGGGTTTCACCATGTTAGCCAAGATGGTCACCATCTCTTGCCCTCATGATCCGCCCGCCTCAGCCTCCCAAAGTGCTGGGATTACAGGCGTGAGTCACCAAGCCCGACTGGGATTTTGTATTTTTAAAATTGTTCATTCAATAGGAACCTGTTTACAAATAAATAATGTTCCTTTGGCATTGGTGTCTCATGTTTCATTTGTGATGCTGTTGATGGTGGTAATGATGATGATGATGATGATTTTGATGGTTAATATTGAGTGTCAACTTGATTGGATTGAAGGATGCAAGTATTGTTCCTGGGTGTGTCTGTGAGGGTGTTGCCAAAGGAGTTTAACATTTGAATTAGTGGGTTTGGAGAGGCAGATCCATCCTCAATCTGGGTGGGCACCATCTAATCAGCTGCCAGCATGGCTTGAATAAAGCAGCCAGGAGAAGATGGCAGAGCAGGCTTGCTGAGTCTTCCGGCCTCCATCTTTCTCCTGTGCTGAATGCTTCCTGCCTTGAACATCAGACTCCAAGTTCTTCAGCTTCTGGACTCTTGAACTTACACCAGTGATTTGCCAGGAGCTCTCAGGCCTTTGGCCACAGACTGAGGGCTGCATCGTCAGCTTCCCTACTTTTGAGGTTTGGGGACTCGGACGGGCTTCCTGGCTCCTCAGCTTGCAGACAGCTTATTGTGGGACTTCACTTTGTGATTGTATGAGTCAATTCTCCTAATAAACTCCCCTTCATTTATACATATATCCTATTAGTTGTGTCCCTTTAGAGAACACTAATACAAGGATGATGATATGGAAACACAAATACAGCAATATAGAGCAGAAGTAGAGCAACCTTCTAATAGTAAATAACAATGAAAAGTCAGAGACAGATAATAAAAAAGTGGTAACTACAAAGGAAATGAAGTCAGTATGTCAAAGAGATATCTAGTTTCTATGTTCATTGCACCTCTGTTCAAAATAGATAAGATATAGATTCTACCTATAGGTCTATCAACAGATGAATGGATAAAGAAAATATAGTACATACACACAATGGAATACTACTCAACCTTAAAAACAACAACAACAACAAAAACAAGTCTTGACATTAACAGTAACATGGATGAACCTGGAGGACATTCTGTTAAATAAAATCAGTCAGTCACAGAAAGACAAATAACACATGATCTCACTTATAAGTAAAATCTAAAAAATGCTAAACTCATAGAAGCAGAAGGAAGAATGATGGTTACCAGGGATGGGAGGAAGGGGAAGGATTGGCAAGATGTTGGTCAAAGGATACAAAATTGCATTTAGACAGCAAGAATAAATCTAAGATACCTATTTTATAATATGATGACTATAGTTCATAACAATGTACTGTATTCTTGAGAATTGCTAAGAGAGTAGATCTTAAGTGTTCTCTCCACAAATAAATGGTAAATCTGTGAGGTAATGCATATGTTAATTAGTATAATTGAGCCATTCAAAAATGTATACATGTTTCAAAGCATCATGTTGTACACCATTAATATAAACAATTATTATTTAATTTTAAAAAAGTAATAAATAATAAAGCAATAACCAAGACTCTATTAAGCTAATTGGGTTTGCACTCTGTAAATACAGAAATATGGGAAAGGCAAGAAATTTTAGGGGGTCCAAAGTGAATACTGAGAAACCAAAAAGAGGATAAGGTGGGCAGATCCATTACCTACAGCTTAAATATATTAATAGGCAGCAATATGCTGATTTTACATGTATGTGATTGAGCTCTTATTAGACATTCCATATTTGGGCCCTGAACTTAAAAGAACTAGTCCATGTGGCAAAAACAATGAAAAGTAATTTTGGGTTAGACCTTATCATCACAAAGGAAGAAGCCTATATCACTTCTGATCTAATGAGGACTATGCCATCTTCTAGCCCTTAGGTTCAGATAAAAACAAAATGTGAGGGAGGGCCAGCAGATAGATGATAGCAGGAGACATTGGTTCCATGGGTTAAAGCTTGTGTCAGTATTCTGACTGTGCTCCCATACATGTAACAGAAGAGAGAGGTCGGGTTACAATTGGGTTCTTCTTGTGATAAAGACTATGAAAAGAGTGCTAAAGAAGGAGGCTTTTACCCAATCCAGTGACACAGAAATTTATTGCTTGACACAGCTCGCTGAGCAGCCCTAAGGCAATTCACAGCCTAGTACTTCTGGAGAATAATGAACCATGTGTGGTGTGATATCAAATAAATGGAGTTGGGATTGAGAGAATGCTTATGATCATCCAATTGGAAAGATGCACAAAGTTCAGTTCTAGGTGCCAAGTGATTCAGGAGTAATAAATTACTCCCTGAACAAATTTAAAGATGCGAAATTTGTTTTGTTTTTCATTTATGGCAATATCATAATGTTTCCTGATAAAGATCAGATTAAGTGGAAAAGCCAATTTTAAACAGAATAGAGAAGGAAGTAATTGAGAAATTAGTCTATGAAGATTGACATTCTTCTGAGAATATTCACTTTGCAATTTCATTTTTACCATTTACCCTGTTAAGGCTGAGATTTAATTTAAAGAATTTTGTTTAGAGATAAAATAAAAATTAAAAAAAAAAAAACTACAGAAGTAAAATTATCTTCAAAGACACCCTTCTGAGTTGATTAGATACTAAAAATGTTTATTTAAGCATTTAATGACCATCTAATGTAGAAAGTTTATAAAAATCATCAAAACTGGTTTTGGAGTTATAAGTTTATTTAAGTGCTAGTTCCTTATGGCATTCTTCCCAAGCAGTTGGGTGAGAGTATAACATAGGGTTACTTTATGTATGTACATAGGGTTACACTCTCACCCAACTACTTGGGAAGAATGCTGCAAGGGGGATGGGAACAGTAGACAACAGGGAATCTGATTTATTTGTCTCTGTAAGTACAAAGTTATACTATTTTACTGCAGTAAAGCTGTAATCTGAGTAAAAATGTAAAGACTTTAAGTCTCATCAGTAAGTAAGAAGTTCCAGTAACATAAGATTTTGCAATGGGTCACTTTGTACTGTGTGTATTTTTAAAACTATATTCAAAGATCCTGAAGTTTCACTGTCCATGACCAATTTTGCTCTTATAATATTTATAAATAAATACCCAGAGGTGGGATAACTGCATATGATAGTTCCATTTTTACTTTTTTATGAAAATACCCTACTGTTTTCCATAGCAGCTTTATCATTTTGAGTTGTGATATGGTTTGGCTGTGTCCCCACCCAAATCTCATATTGAATTCCCATATGTTGTAGGAGGAACATAGCGGGAGGTAACTGAATCATGGGAGCGGTCTTTCCTGTGCTGGTCTTGTGATAGTGAATAAGTCTATGAGATCTGATGGTTTTATAAAGGGGAGTTCCCCAGCACAAGCTCTTTCTTTGCCTGCTGCTATCCATGTAAGATGTGACTTGCTCCTCCTAGCCTTCTGCCATGATTGTTAGGCCTCCCCAGCCCTGTGGAATTGTAAGTCCACTAAACCTCTTTCTTTTGTAAATTGCCCAGTCTTGGGTGTGTCTTCATCAGCAGCATGAAAATGAACTAATACAAGTTGAAATCAGGATATTCAGGTGATACCTGCATTTTCATGTTTATTATGAAACTCAATAGCCAACATGTGGAAACAAACTAAATAGACAGCATGTGGAAACAAACTGAATATACATTGATAGATAAATGGACAAAAGTAATGTGGTATGCATATATACAATGGAATACTATTCAGCCTTGAAAGAGGAGATTCTGCAATATGGTACAACATGGATGGATCTTGAGGACGCTATGCTAAGTGAAATAAGCCAGGCAGATGGACAAGTAATGCATGATTCCACTTATATAAGGTATCTAAAATAATCAAACTTAAAGAATCTGAAAGTGAAATGATGGATGCCAAGGCCTAGTGGCAAGGAGAAATTAAGAGTTACTAACTAATGGGCATGAAGTTTCAGTTGAGCAAGATGAATCAGCTCTAGAGATCTGCTGTACAGTACTGTACCTATAGTAAAGGATAATGTATTGTACACCTAAAAATCTGTTGAAAGATATCACATGTTAAGTGTTCTTATCACAATAAAATTATTTTTAAAAAATTTATGGGATATTTAAAAGCATACACATCTCACACTGAAAAAAGCAAATGTCAACATTATTAACCAGGGGCTAAAAATTTTCAAGATATAAATTCACAGCTAAATTTTAATGGAATTTAATGGCAAATTATGACTCAAAATAAAGTTGTTTGCTTTCTAAAAAGCGTATCATTATTTCAGCTAATGTGTATATTAAGCTCAGCTCTGTAGGTCAGGTCCTGTTCAAAGAATTGATCATATTACAAAATGCTCTATAACTCTCCAGCCCAGAGTGAAAGTGCATTGCTGACCTCTCTATAAGAAAATGTTTCCCTGCTAAAAATCCAGGAATCAGGTTATATCCTGTGGCACAAGGCCCTGAGTTTTCTGTTTATAATATGAGCGCTCAAATAAAGAATAAAAATGGGTCCTTTTTTTTTTTTTTTTAGACACAGTTGCACTCTGTCACCCAGGCTAGAGTGTAGTGCAGTGGTGCAATCTTGGCTGACTGCAACTTCCACCTCCAGGGTTCAAGCAATTCTCCTGCCTCAGCCTCCCGAGTAGCTGGGAATACAGGTGCCCACCACCACACATGGCTAATTTTTGTAGTTTTAGGAGAGATGGGGTTTCACTATGTTGGCCAGGCTCGTCTCGAATTCCTGACCTCAAGTGATCTGCCTGCCTCAGCCTCCCAAACTGCTGGAATTACAGGTGTGAGTCACTGCAACCAGCCAGAATGGGTCCTTTAAAATATACGAAGGAGCCATCAGGGGGAAGGTATGACGGGGTCATCTCTAAGTGGTAAAGAGAGTAATGGGAAGAGGAGAAATAATAAATTTCAATGAACTGTGAATAAATATTTTTTAAAAGTCTTAGAAGGACTGGAAGTTTACAAAATCAGCACCTTCTCCAGGAAATACTAATTGGACTTTAAAATGATACTTTGGGTTATCTATTAATTCAATAAACATTATTAAGAACTCAGTATGTACATACATACATACTAGAACACTACACTGGATACATTGGGGATGGATGGACCAAAAAGAGAGGACATTGTCCTTATTCTCAAAATGCTTATGAAACGTGCCATCACAATAAGGAAATTGAAATGAAACAAATAAAGGAATAAATTGCTGAAGTGTGCTCTGGCCAACTGTGATATGCTCTTCAATATTCATTCTCCCTTCCATCTGTGATGAAGTCTTAGCTGGTCCTTAGTCACTCAGGTAGGACCCTATTTCCCTGCGTTCTTTGCAGTTGGGTATAAACATGAGACCGATTTCTGGCTAATTCAATGTGAGTGCAAGTGATATCTGCCACTTCCAACTTTGCTCTTTCAAGTACTGAGCACTCAATGCCTCAGTACATTTTTTTTTTTTTTTTTTTTGGCCCACTGCTGCAAGAAGGAGAGAAAAAACAGCTGCCTAGGTCCTAGAGGTGGAGGCTACTTATTGAAAATGCAAAACTACCTTCATCAAGACCGCCTGCTTCTGAACTTTTACTTGAGAGAAATGAACTTCTATTGCATTTCAGCCACTGGTTTTTGTCTGCCTGATTTTCTGAGATATTTGTTGCAGAATCTTACCCTAAACTTTAATTAGCTGCCAAGCAATCAGAGAGATGCATTTAATTAGAGAAGACTCCTTGAGTTGATTTTGAGGGAGATGATAGGGATGAATTGCCCAAAGTTGGGTATGGATGTACAATGGCACAATAATCAGGATACACCATGGTAGGCGGGGATAAGAGAGTTGATTAGAGCAAAACAGAGGCACAAAGAAATTGGCAGTGAATAACATGCTTGGATGATTGTAGAAACACAATTATTCATCATTGTAAAGGATTCCAAGGTCATGTGGTCTATTTCTCTTACCTACACATTAATATTGTTTACCAAATTTGGGGTAAGTAACCATGCAACAGTTCCTTGAACAGAAAAGTCATTGTATCACAAAGGTGCACATTCTCTTTTATATGCTCTAAACATTAAGTAGTGTTCTTAGATGAATCTGAAATCCACCTATCCATAGTTTGCAGTGTGATTCATGATTTCATGAAAGTGACAGAAACTAAGTTTAAGCCTCTTACTACGTGATATCCCTTTAAATCTTAGTTTATATTCTAGTCATGTCTTCTTTTAACCTTTTTATTTTCCAAAGAAGTTCCTCAAGGTTTTTCACTTGTCCCTCATCTCCCATGACTTCCAGGCCCATCGCTGTCTGGACCACTCTGTAATGGGTCCTCTTCAGTCTGTTGATGTTCTTGATGTGCCAGAATTGAACATGCTACCCTAGGTATGCTCTGATAAGGACAGAGAAGAAAAATGATATTAACCGTCCTTGTTCTGAGCAGTGTACATCTTGTAATTGATCAAATTAGCCTATTTTTTCCTGAAAGTACTACTAGCATTTAAAACCATTTACTCTTATATCTTGTATGATGGTATGGGCATGGGAGGATCCAGAAGCAAAGAATGAGAAAAAAAATTTGTAATAATATAATCCATGAAGTGAATAGGAAGTGGGAGACACAAAAAATTGTTTAGGAAAAAAATTAGCAGGCATAGTAATGAATTAGATGTGAATAGTGAAAAAAAATCAACATCTTCACTGAAATAACTATGAGTTTAAAACAGGAGATTTAGGAAGAAGTGTTAGAGAGGTAGTATTAAAAAGGGGTGGAAATTCTTGCAGTTCTGTTGAAATATTCACAGCTAGTTTCTGCCTTACTTGATGGGGAAAGGAGAGAAATAAACTACTTTGGAAATAGATCGTGCTCAGATGCAAAATGGGACAGGAAGGGGAATGCTTGTTCTTATGTACTGTTCAGAACCATGATGGAAGAAGAACAGATGGTTTGGTGGTTAAGATAAGCGCTTAAAGTGAGGCTGTTCTTATTCTAAGCTTATTCCAAACACCCAAGTTTCTTGAATCTGCAAGATGACATTGGAAATATCACAATCAGGAAGCTTTCAAATGAGATTTCTGGCACATTCTGAGGCAGTTGTATTCTCCAAAGGCTGTTTTAATTAAGACTCACGAGATTAATTCTCACTGCTGGTGGCTGTTTTGGTATGAGCCCACACCTTCACCAAACAGATAAATTCATGCAGGTAATTGAGCCAAAATGCTTTAATATCAAGTCCCAAGGATTTATGGCTGTTTTCACCACCAAGCCTGTAGAGTTTAAGGAATCATGCTTTATGCAAAAGCTAACCATCCACAAACTAAAGAAACTGAAGACAGCATTCACGTTGTAGAGGAGTGACTGGCAACATAAATTAAAATATATCTGGACTGAAATTCTAGCTTTTCTAACAATGACTAACTTTGAACAAGTTATTTAATTATCTGAGATCCAGTTTTATGGTTTGTTTACAAATGCATGCATTCTTGCATTCATTTCTTCCAAATTAACCAAGTGTCTTCTAGGTTCTGCACAGATATTAAAACAGTCTCTGCCTTGAGGCATTTTACAGGCTTGTGAGAAGAAGTACATTGGATTGCAGTTTTCTCTTCACTTATTGTAAAATGTTCCCATGTGCCAATTGCTGTGCTAAACATTTTACACAGTATTTGCTTATTTATTTCACACATGGTTTCTATGGAGATATTAGTGTCTTCAACTATGACTGCGAAACTGAGAATTTGAAAAATTAAGTAATTTGCACAGGTTAATGTTTAAAATCATATATTTTTGATCCTGACACTTTTGTTCCCCATCTCTGTAGCACACTGCTTACATATGCATAACTGCTGAGGTAGGAGGTGTAGAGGGGACCATGAGAACCCTGGAGGGGCTCCTACCTCAGGCCATAACCCAACGAGTATTTGAGGAAGGCTTTTATTCCCACTGTGGTTCAGGTGAAAAGAACCACATTTTAAAACTTGGTATAAAACATGTCAAGCCTTAAACGTTTTCAGCATGTGAAGTTGCTACTCAGCAGTCTGTTGATGCTGGAAAATATGGGCGCTGTGGATCCTGTGGTCTTGGTACTCAGGAATGAAAGACAATTCTGAAGAGTTCAGGTGGGAGAAGAAAGAGAAGGAGTGGGAGTCTTCCTTCCACGCTGTAATTTTCCAAGAAGAGTAGGGAGCATTTGATATTTGGAAAGTCAGACTTACAGACTAGATTTAGGAGAAAGAAGATGCAAACTAATGATGTAATCAATCTCAGAAGGAAATAAAACGGATCAATTATCAACATACTACCTATGTATGCTACCTGTGATTTGCAATAAATTGTGACAGGCTTTATCTGATGAATTCTGCTTTAGAAAGTACAGCAACCCCGGGTTTACTATATTCACAAATTTGCTGTGTAACTTAAACCACTCCTTGCCACCACTGAATTTCCATTATCCCCTCCCACAACCTGTCAACAGTTTTGATACAGATTAGCCAAATTTACTTCCCAGTGTACAACATTGAGGACTTCTCTGTGCCCACCAATAATGTATGGAGCTCACTGATAACCTTGCATTTCCAGGTGTTTCTCTACTAAATGGGCTGCCACTTCCTTTTATTTATTTATTTATTTATTTATTTATTTATTTATTTATTTTTTGAGCTGACAGTGTCGCCGTATTGCCCTGGATGGAGTTCAGTGGCTATTCACAGGCATGATCATAGCACACTGAAGCCTCAAACTCCTGGGCTGAAGTGATCCTCCTGATCCTCCCACCGCAGTCTCCCAAGTAGCTAGGACTGAAGTTGCATACCATCACGCTGGGCTGCTTTCCTTTTTAATGCCATGAAATCAGTTCTCAGCTTTTCAGCTTATTCTGAGTGTGTTCAAATTTTCTATTGGTAACAACGTATGCCTCTGCTTTTGAACCCTAGTACAAAAGAACCATATACTTTTTCGGCTTCATTGTGGTAAGAACACTTAACATGAGATCCATTCTCTTAACAAATTTTAAGTGTATATTATTGCTTACTATAAGTACAATATCATATAGTACAATACAGATCTCTAAAGCTTATTAATCTTGCTTAACTGACACTTTATACACATTGATTAGTAGTTCCCCATTTTCCCCTGCTTCTGATCCCTAGCAACAACCACCCTTTGATTCTGTGAATTTTATTATTTTAGATACCTCAAATAAATGAATCATGTAGTATTTGTCTCTCTGTGACTGGCTTATTTCCCTTAGCATAATATCATCAAGGCCCATCTATGTTGTACCATATTGTGGAATCTCCTTTTTAAAGGCTGAATAATATTCCATTGTATGTGCATATGCCAAACTGTCTTTATCTGTTCATGTATTAATGGACATTTAGTTTGTTTCCACAGCTTGGGTATTGTGAATAGTGCTGTGGTGAACACGGGAGTACTAACTAATATCTCTTTGAGATCTTGATTTTACTTATTTTGGATACATACCTATAATTCGATTTGTGGATCACATGGTAGTTCCATTTTTATTTTTTGAATTACCTCCATACTGGTTTTCATAGTGGCTGCATCATTTTGCATTTCCATCAATGCCTTACCAAGAATCCAGACAACAAAAACAAAAGTAAAGAAGTTGGACTACATCAAACTAAAAACTCTCTGCACAGCAAAGGAAATAATCAATGAAGCGAAAAGGCAACCTATGGATTGGAAGAAAATATTTGTAAGCCATATACTTGATAAGGGGATAATATCCAAAATATATAAGGAACTAATAGAACTCAAAAAAATAACCTAATATTAAAAATGAGCTAGGTACCTGAAGAGACATTTCTCCAAATAGGACATAAAAATGACATATACATATAATCTTTAATTACCAGAGAAATGCAAATCAAAAGCACAATGAGCCGGGGATGGTTGCTCATGTCTATAATTCCAGCACTTTGGGAGGCCAAAATGGGTGGATCGCCTGAGGTCAGGAGTTTGAGACCAGCCTGGGGAAAATGGTGAAGTCCTGTCTCTACTAAAAACACAAAAATTAGCCAATGTGGTGGCGCATGCCAGTAGTCCCAGCTATTTGGATCTACTTGGGAGGCTGAGGCAGGAGGTCACTTGAAACCAGGAGGCAGAGGTTGCAGTGAGCTGAGATTGTGCCACTGCACTCCTGCCTGGGTGACAGAGTGAGACCCCATCTCAAAACACACACACACACACACACACACACACACACACACACACGAGATGTCACCTCACACTTCTCAAAATAACTATTATAAAAAAAGAAACAAAAGATAAGGGTTGGTGAGGACATGGAGAAACTATAACTACATTCATTTTAATAAAGTATCTTGCCATGTTGCCTTGTCATTTGCATATGACACACACACACACAAGATACTTCTAAAAAGAACAAAGTACCAAAGGAAGAGTGGCACGTGGTTGGACGAGCTGAAGTTAGAAAAGAAGCCATAAGTGGAAAAAGGTTTAATAGAGGATAATTTAACAGTCATTGGGAAAGTGACTATTGGGACTTAGGGACATTTTGAGCTGCCAAGCATTAGAGATGGCACATAGTTTGAAATATCAATTTCTTCTTCCTTTCAGGTGGCAGGATTTGTTGTACAATGTAGCAATCTTGGATTCTCAAGTATCATACATTTAAGAGTTTTAGGATCAAACTGGAATGGAAGAATGAGATAAGGGATTTGGAGGCCACTTATCTACTGCTGTAATCAAGCACAGTGGATAGGAGAACAATGTTGACATGGCCAGAATAAGCAGCCATTCTGTAGTCAAAAGAACATTAAGTCATTTTCAGGAAGCATGGTTCCAGTCTGGTTCTGAGACTAAGAAAAGAGGAAGCAATATATATAACCGAAACATTTATTTAAAATATACAAACTACTTGTTTACATATACTGCTCCATTTTATCTTAAAATTGGCCTTCATAAAAATGCAATTAACCCCATTTTGTATACAAGAAAATCGAGCCTCTGCAAGTTAACTCTTGCCCAAGTTAACACACGTGATGAACTAATGGAGGCAAGTGGTGAACCAAGAACCTCAGGATTCCAAGCTACAGCCTTGTCCACTCTCCCACCTCCACTCTGAACTACCTAGGGAAGTCATTCAGCCATTCCACCTGTATGAGCTTCCACTCATTTGTCCGTAAAGTGAGATAGATTGTCTAGATCAGTGATTTCCAAAGACATGTGTTTGCATACATGCCCGTGTGTGTCTTTCTAGACAGAAAAGTCTAGAAAAGACTCTCTGTTTGGTGTGAGAAAGGTAGAGCCTTCATGAACACAGATTCTTACACATACCATTGATATATGCAATATATTCTGGCAAAGCTGTTCCGATTAAGGCACCAGTGAAGATCCTGGTGTCTCACTACTTCCATCCCCACTCTTGTCCTAGAGAGATGCGAAGGGACACTTACAATTAACTGTACAGAGAACAGATTGAAAACCTCTATGCGCAACATTCTATGATCCCAAAAAGAAGTGTGTGTGTGTGTGTGTGTGTGTGTGTGTGTAGGTGAGGAGTGGCAAACACATTGTCCTGATCTTTTTCTGTTTATTGTTCTCAAAAGACTTTTTGGTCACATGGGGATTTATTCAAAAGACAATTATGAAACACCTCTTATGAGCTGCTTCTGAGAAGCCACTCCCACTCCATCACTTGATATTGGGGGCTGCTTCTCCTTCTGGGAGTAAGATCCCTAAAGATGGGGTTATAGAAGCCCACTGATCCGGGTTCTAATCCTCCTCCAACACAAACAAATTGAGGTCTTGAGAATCATGTTAACTGTATGGGCATTGTTCTTCATGTGTAAAAGGAAGGGGATTCCTAAGACTTCTGGCTCAGATATCCTATGATGCTATCCCTATTTTACGACTTCAAAAGAAAAAATAGATACTTTTTTTTTTAATGCCCACAGTGCTGCATCCTATGGGTTGACAGTTGCTTGCCATGGATGAAACTGTTTTTTAATAACTATTTACTTGGTGCTCATTTTAAACTTTTAAAAAATGTCCCCTTCAGGACATGAACACATTTTTATATCTGCCGATTTAAATGTGAAGTAGGAAAAAGGCTTAAACTCGTAATTTTCCATCCTAATTTTGTTGGTTGGACTTTTGGTCTGGGTGTGAAGTCTGTAAAATAAGAGCTATGTTTGAGAGTTTTGCTCTGTGAACAGAAAGTATAGGTTGGAGCATGGGAAAGGAAGAGAGGAAAAGTCAACATGTACCATTTTATAGAAGCCAGGAGTGGGATCTCTGAAGGAAATGAACATCTTCTTTGAGTCTGTTGCTCTTTTTTGCTCACCTTTCATCTTCTCCTCATTTTTGAGTATCACTTAAATGTCTGTGGATTTTTTTCTAAAAATCCTCTTTTCAAAATACATAAACTGCACAAAGGGTGTAAAGCATTCTATAGTATAATTGGCACAATGCCAATCAAGCAAATTAAGGAACTTTTAGCCTAGATGCATTTTTAAGCTTTTGTTTAACAGATAAAAAATACTTAAGAGGTTGAGACCAAAGAATGCAGATATAATTTGGTGACACGGTAATAGTATATGACCCTTTGAATAAGTCATAGAAATTCCAAAATCAGAATGACATTTCCAGAAATACTAGCTAAGACAAAAATAATTGTATTTAGTTCCTTATCAAATATGTATTGAGTACTTACATTATGCCAGGAACTGTTTTACTCAGTCAAAAATTAATTGCAAATGTAGCTAGAGTAATCAAAAATTAGAACTATTCTAAATGTCCAAAATTAGGAGATAAATTTAATTGTGGCTTATCAATTCATTCAAATAATATGAAGCCACTTAGATTTAAAATATGCAAGAATAAGAAAACTACTGAAAATATTTAGACTATCATTTTAAGTAGAAAAACAGACCATAAAATAATTTGCATGCTAGTATCTCAACAGTATACATATAGAGATTTGAAAGAAATATGAAAATGTGAAACTTACAGTTTTTATTAAAGTGTTGATACTGTAGGTCATTCTTCTGAGGATGGTATTTAATGTTGACACTATAGTACATTTGTTTAATGATAAAAAGTGCCAAGTTCCCTAATGACAGGTTTGAAAGTGACAGCATTTAACTACATGAGAGTCTTCTTAAGGTTCATGGTGATTCCAGTCCCACAATGTTGCTGCCTGAGGTCTGATCCTTTATGCATACAAACTGTATAGAAGATTGTATAACCCTTTGGAAATCGCTGATACTTTCACAGCTCTAATTCTTCCTCCAGGGAAATATTTTAAAGTGGCTTCTTTGCTGATTTAATAAATTTTCGTTTCAAACTTTTCCCCTCAGTCTCTTTCTAATGAACTTTCTTAAAAAAAGAAAAATCTTTCCTGAAATTCCATGCTGTAGTACTACCTGTGGGTCTGATTCCGCATGTGAGTATGTCAAATTTAATTAGATTGTGCTCTCTGCTGCTTAATGACTCAACTAGGCTTACAAGTTCAAGATCACAACCTCCCTACTAGGCTGCCATGTTAGCCGTTTCAATGAACAACTATTCATATTATCCAGCTATAATTATTGTACTCCATGCCCAGAAAATAATAAAAATAGTAATGCTCATTTAATTAGACCCTTCACCCAAGAATCCTCAAGCATTTTACAAGATTTCTTTACTCAGTCATTTGCATAACACATCCTAGAAACAGGTGAGCAATATTAAAAATCATGCTTCTAAGGACTTTTTTAAAAACGCATAGACTCATCCTTGGTTGCTGCCTTTCCTTTTAGAATAACTGTTCAACTCACTGACAGATTACAATGGAATCTGACAGAAGGATACAGAACTCAGAACTAGGTAATGCAACTAAGATTGGTGTTTTTTAAAAAACAAACATAACGGGGATATATTTTTCTGGGACTAAAAATGTTTCCTTTTTTTCTGCATATCTTCACAACCTGTTCACGTTCTAGTTCATAATTTATCGTTTTGGTCTATAAAGTGCCTGCAAACATGAAACTAATGAAATAACACATGACAAAAATTTAGACACCTGAGAGAAAAGCTTGTCAGGCTTATATCAGTCAAAAGGTACGATGGAATAGGCAATCTTAAATCCCTGCATGGAAGCCACAGTTCTTGAGCTTATTCAGCTTGAAGCAACACTTGTGAGGTCATGTTACTCTGTGATAGTGCTACCAGCCCTGGAATGATCTTCCAAGTGACTCTCTATTTTGTTCACCACTATATGACCAGCACCTAGAGCAGTAAGCCTTGCCTGTAGCAAGTGCTTAGTTTTAATACATATTTCTTAAATAATGATTCTACATATTTTGATTTATTGATCAGAGACAGAGTTTCTCAGATTATAACTGATTTTGTTTCATAAAATAAGGAATTTGACAAGAATGTCAGCAAACCAGCTGTAAAGTGGATATTAAGGGACATTTGGGGGAAATTTGAATATGGACCATGTGTAGATTCACTAGTGGCCCCCACAAAAGATATGTGCAAGTGCTAACTTGTACCCATAAATATGACTTTATTTGGATGTAAGTTCTTTGCAGAGGTAGTTAAGAATCTTGAGATGAGATCATCTTGGTTTTAGGGCAGTTCCTAAGTTTAATGACTGGTATTTTTATAAGAGAAGACACAAAGAGACATAGCAGAGAAAGACATTTTAAACCAGAGGTTGAGATTGGAGGTATACTGCCACAAGCCAAGGGATTCTGGGAGCTACCGGAAATTGCAAGAGGAAAAGGAAGGATTATCCTCTGGAGCCATGAGAGGGAGCACATCATTGCCACACCTTGACTGTTGACTTCAGCCTCCAAAACTATTGTTTTAAACCACCCAGTATGTGGTAATTTGTTATAGCAGCACCAGGAAACTAATATAGCCCTTATAGTAAACGTTATTACAGATAACAAAATTATTGCTATTTGTGTTAGATGTGATATGATATTGAGGCTATGTACAAAAATATACTTTGTTGGCATTCAAAATTTGATTACTTTGGGTTAAATATGATATCTTTAATTGACTAAAATGCATCATCAAATATCAATTATATAGCAAAATAATAGCAATTGTTAAGCCTAGCAATTGAATATTTGGGTATTTAGTATATTGTTGTTGTTTTTTTCTGTGCAATTAAAAATATTTAAATAAAATGTTAGCAAAAAGTGTTCCCCAAGGGCTCTCATATTATGATGTTTGGTTCTTTAACTAAAATAACGATCAGTTTTGCAAATAAATAACCTTACAAATCATCTTCCAATATCTAAAAGAAAAGTTTTAAACCATCGTTTTCACCTCTACGCCTTGTCATTGACTCTTTTTGCAACTTATGTTGTGTGCATCTTTCTGTCTGGTTTTCAAAATCAAACTGAAAGCTTTTCATGGTACCTCCTCAAACCTTCCTTTTCCTCAGGTGAAAATTAGTGATTTAACCAATGAATAATCAATAAGCGTCTCCCAAATTCTATTTCTAATTCTCCCCCACCGAAACTTGGTAAGCTGCTATACAAAACGGCAACCATGATTTCCTTACCCTCCCAACCCCCAACACACCTCTTCTCCTGACCTTTAGGTCCTGGGCTGTGCCGTTCTCATGCTTTATAGTCAAGTTCTTTCCTCAGATAATAGTCTCCTCAGTTTCTGAAAATAGCTGATTGTCTATTCCACGGAGAGCAAGATCAAAGTTGGATAAATTGCCATTTATTTCACTTCTACTAGAAAGTGATCCTAACAAATAAAATTTTCTTTCTGACACCCTTGGTTCCTTCTCATCTCATTGTTGATCTTTGCTAGAGGGATAAAGCCATCTGTTTACTCTATTTTATCACCAGAAGCTGTTCTCTCTCAGTGACACCATCCTCTGGCTTACAGAACTTATCTGTTGATCACTGAAATAGCATTCAAGGCCCCAGGAACATGGACAATCCACTTCTCTGGAATCAGTGACATTTAATATTGCCTGTTCATCTTTTCAAGGCCCACATTCTTGCAGAATTACATATTAGGTAGTTGAATCCCTGCAAAGGTTATTGTTCTCTCTTTGTTGTGTGTGTAATATAGACATGCCACAGATAGGCCTTACTTTGTGTGCGTCGTGTAGACATGTCACAGTTAGGCTTCATAAAGTGCATGGCTGCACTATGATAATAGGAAGACTACCTCTTCCAACCTGCCCTGCAGTGGATCGTGAGGAACTGGGTTCCATGAGTTTCTTCTCACCCCACCTCCTCACACACCACCACTGAGTTGCTTTTTGTAGCACTTCCTTCCTTTTTCCTCCACTTTGTAACAAGGTGAAAGCTGGGAATTTTTTTTCAGAAATACATAACCAACATTTTATTCTGACATCCAAGGAATTAAAGGATGTTTTGTTCTGTTTTGTTTTTTTCTTGAAAGTGGCCTTTGGTTTTGCACTGTGCTTCAGGTTCCTCTAAAATCAAGTCCCCTTTATAGCAATGCATCTAAATTATCATGGAGTCAGTTTTTTAGGATTCATGAAATGACTCTGCTACTAACATTTTCAAAGGAAAACCTACCCATATGCCTGTAAACTACACCTACATAGCTTCCCTTGTACTACACTACACTCAAGTAGAACCTACTCATCTTTCTAGTCTCAATTTAGTCACTCTTTGGAGTTGTCTTATCTGACCATTTAATCTCAGGAATATCTCCCAGCAAAAGTCCCACCATAGCAGTAATTATAATATATATATATATATAGTATTTGTGGGTTAAATTTTACTTCCTTCACTTGGCTTCACGCCATTTTCCACATCCACTTTCTTCATTGCTATAAACTTAGCACAATACCAAATACATATCAGATGGTAAACTATTTGTTAAATCAATGAGTATAGCTTACATCCAAAGTCCAGCTTTAATCTGCTTAACTGATGTTGAACATATGTTTTTCAGTCAATCTATGTTTTTCTCTCAGAATAAAATTTCTCCTTTTCTTACCCTTCTCCATTTTCCTTTCTCCTCTCCTCTTAATTTTTCTATTATCATCTTGCTCCATAGTTCCTTTTTTTTCCCTCCTCTGCCAATGTATGGATGACTTTTATGGGTGACTGTTCACATATGGAAGAGATATTCCTATTTGGAGTTTATTAAATAATAAACGGAAGAATGGAAATAATTGATTCACATTTTAAGTGGTCATAACTTTTAACTACATGATCTTGCCTAGTATCACAATAACTGATTTTAAACATCTTATGGAAATTCAGTCAGACAGATATTGGTCTAAAGCAGACTGAAGATAAAACATTCTACACTTGTCTAGTTAATATTAGTCATATACTGGGCGGTAACTATTTACATGCATTGCTATATGATTGTAAATAGTGACCACAGTCCGAGTACTACTTTTGAAGGGTAGCATAAGCCAGGCCCGAAATAGAAGATGGGAAAGATTAGTAGACTTTGCCTTCTAACGGGAGAGACGAAGGACATCGTTCCTGTTGTTTTCTTTAAACCTTTAAAAAGTGTCCTAATTTATGTGGTCCACGATTTTTCTAATGTTCATCAAAACTCTTCTTGCAGAGATTGCAATGTATTATAGAAAAGATGCCCTTCATAAAGTTTTCTACAATCGTACTTAATGATAAATCAATATTGCAAAGACTAAACAATACAGTAATTGTTCTTAAGGATATGCCAAAATAGAAATAACATCCCTAAGTGTAGAATGTACAACGTTATCATTACTATCACTAGAAAAATCACAACTCGGGCTCTGAAATCTGACGGACCTAGGTTTGAGTTCAGATTTCACCCCTACTAATCATGTCAACCTTAGACAAATCACTAAATTCTCTGGATCTCAATTTCCTCATACGTAAAACGAGGGTATACGTATCATACTGTATACCTGATATGATGATTAAATGAACCTAGAAATTGATTAGTCCAATATAGTGGTAAATACGTGAAGTAAGTACTCAATAAATGTTAGCTGTAACTATTACTATGATTCTCACCTGTATTGCTGTGTTGTTACTGTGGTAGAAGCAGAGGTCACTTTGTTATTAAATGTAAAAACAATTTGGCAAAATAAGAGAGGCCAATTCTAAGTATTATTATAAGGAGAAAATGTCAAGTAAATCAAATGTGGGTACCATAAGAAAACTAACGTGGACTCTGAAAGGGAGATTAGCATTAATCCCTCTGTACTCACTGAGAAACCTGGAGGCATTAGGGAAAGCAGGTGGTATATTCAATATCTCATCCAGTATTTCCTACAGGCTCTTTCAAATGATAACTTCAGGAACCACTTGGAAAATATCAGCTCTACCACATTTCTCTAGGGATCAGTGAACTCACTTGGATTAAACAAGTAGTAAAAACACTTGAAAAATTCAAATCGAAATAAATGTCACATTTCCTAAAAATTGGAACAAAGTCAGCAATTAATTTTCTGTATTTTTTAAAGTATGGTTTGTAAGCTTTTTCATGGGAATTTTACAAAAGAAAAGACAATGGAACTTATCTTGAAAGTGTTTCTTTTGAGGGAAGTATAGTGTTATTCTATGAAATTCAGATATTCAGAGAATAACAAACAAAATATTTGCCTCTCCTTTCTCTGACATCCTTTGAACATGATTTATTTACCTAAGAAAAAAGAGGAAATCTAGAAGTCATAATATATTCTCAGAGTCTAAGTCAAGTCTAAATCATGCAGTTAAATTTTTTTGGAAATCCCTGCTTTTTAAAAATTGTGATAGGCAAGAGGTGAACTTGCTAGTGGATATCACTAAGTTGAACTCTTGAAGATGAATAGATACAGGCAATTGCCACAATACAAAGCACACATTCCAAAATTTCATTTATAATTCAGTCGCTTGGAACTGGCAACACAGTTTTCCCACAGGAACACTTATAATTTGTGTTTAAGTTGGTAGGTAAGCACACAAATGCTACTTTTACATGAAATCACTATGAAATATCTTAGATCTACAGAAGAAAATCAATTAATATACACTCTTTCAAAAATAAAAATAGAACTCTAAAAATTTAAAAGTACCATTTGTATTTAAATTTCACACATTTAGAAAAGATGACAAAACTCAAAAAATATCAGAGATATGGTATCTTTGGTAGAGTTTCCAAAGATTTAAGGGTATTTTCAAGGCCCTCAGGAGTCATTAGGCCAGATTTTCCTTTTCCTTAAATAATTTCAGATTGTAGAGGGGGCACAGATATCTTTTCAGGAGCATATCAGTTATTGACTAAAAAATGTAATAGAAAGAAAGAGAGGGTAACTGAATTACAAGGAGATGGGGTGGTGGGTGGAAGATTATAAACAAGCATTTATAAATATTTGTGAACAAAGAAGAAAAACTGAAAAATGATTACTGTGCTGTAAGCAGAGAAAGAGGCACAGAAAAATCCTTTGGCAGAAGAATGAGAAAGTGTTGAGGCAGAAACAGGGGTCCACTTGTTTCATGAGCTGTCTCTAAAGTGGCAGGAATATTTCCTCATGACATTTTGATTGCCAAAGAATACACACAAGTTGCAAGAACACAGATACTTGGGCTGGTGAATGCAGTTATTGAGTCTTTCACACTTGTGGGTAGAATACATTTTTTGTTTTTGACAGATTACTATGGAAACTTTCTGATCTCAGAAACACTCAACGTCGGGCAGGCCTTCCTAGCCATGTCTTCAGTATTGGGTTTTAGCTTTATAGCACATCATGAGATTGCTTCTTAATTAGTACAGCAAAAAGTGAACGGATGGTAAAAAGAAAGATGTTTGACATTGTATCTACACCTATCATACTGCTATGCTATTGCAGTTGTTTTCATATATATCAAAACTTGTTTGACTTCTTGGTTCCCATATGACAGTAGACTCAGCAAGAAGTCCAGAGAGACTCTCTGTGAATAACCTTTTTCCTGTAATGCAATAGTGCTGTCTCTAGTCCCTAGGCTATGTCACCTTCAATTAAACAGTGGCTCAATCAGTGTGAAGACAGCTTTCATATTGTTACCATAGAAAGGTTTCTCCTTTGTGACTAAGCCTTTTCCAGTTGTTGAAATGTTCACCAATTGCTGCCTCAGCTCCTTGGAACCCACTCGGCTTTTGTGCGCTGATGCATTTACTGTACTAGTAATTAATGCCGTTAGCTTTGTAATTAAAAAAAAAAAACTTTTTGCCTTTATACTCAGGATGATAATGCTGCAAGTAAAAATTAATTAAAATGAGATGAATTGCCTTCAGTTAAACGAAACGGAAAGAGAAAAGGAGGGGTAAAGGAAGGAGGAACCTGAGGAAGAGTTTGTAGTCTTATTAATGAAGCCAACTGAGGAGGTTGGGCTTTAAATTTTCTCCTGACTCTTTTCTTTGTGTTAGACCCTGGGTTAATGGAGCCAAAAACCTTCAGCTGGTGAGAGAACACAAAGAAGCTATACTTTCTCTGATTTATCTATGGGTCACGATGAAGACCACAAACATGAACACCCATGTTTGTTTAAGCTCCCCCTTCAATTTTCTAGTACCAGGCTGCTTGAAATAATGGGCTGTGAAATTGGCTTTTATATTATTATGAATTAGATCTGATGCCTGATTTTCTTTTAACACTTGATGCAGTGAAAAGTTCTGCTTCTTTAGGTAGGACACAGTTCTGACATATTCAATCATTGATGATAAGAGCTTGGGTGTGAAAATCTGACTGTTCTCCATGCTGAAGCAAAGGACCTGTGAGAGTCAGGTTCTTTTATCTTCTGTTGTCCTGATTTTTTCAAATTTTGCTTCCAATTTCTATTTAAAGGACACAACTTCTTTTAAATTAGCACAATGGCTAGGGATCTAAATTTTATAAAGGAGCAGCAATCAGTTAATCAATAAACATGTGCTTAATGGGATCCTAGTGTGTATCTTACGATTATGTCAAGGTGCTTCAGTGGGCATGGTAACAGTGGAAAACGTAACCCTTGTCTTCAAAGAATTGATACACTCACCTGAAAAACAAAAGCTAAGCTGCATAAATCACAGAGAAGTGGGCATTTAAGGGCTAAAGAGTCTGGCACTTGGAGTAAAATAAGAGTTCTGTTAAAGAGAAGGGACACTGTGGGCTGAGGAAATGAATAATGGCTTCACGGAGAGAATGAACCCAAGTAAGAAAAAAGGACACAGTTAAGGAGAAAAGAATTTCCACTGCAGCTCAGAACTTAGAATCTTTATATATTTCAGTCACCCATCAATGGGGGAGAATATTGTCAGCAGGTAAATAATTGTGAAATCTTTCTAGCACTCTTTTGCACTTTAACAATATCTGGGAGATATCTTAAGTTTTGTTTGGTGTTCCACAGATTGTCATACCTTGAAAATTCCACCTTGTTAAGTCTTGTATCCCTGATATGCCTCTGTTATATTTTCAACCAGAAACATATTTCTACAACTTACAAATGGGAATAATTGCATGCACCATCTTTCAAAGTCAGGCCTCTCGTCTTGGTGCATGAACTAAGCAAATTTGGAGAAATGCACATTAAACCAATAGCCTTCTGCATGGTTTTTAATGGCAGTACAAGAAGAGAGGCTGGAGTGCCTCCAAACAATCTTTGGGAGTACTAAAATGAGTCCTCCAAATTCTACAGCCATCCCATGTTTAGGGCCATTTCACTAGCATCACCAGGTAGCAGCTTTCCAGGAAAACGATAGTAAGTGTGATCGTATGACTTACTTCTCCTTCTGTTCTCAATCCCACGGATTATAAAATTAGATTTCCTTAGATTTAAAGATTTAAAGTTGATATTCTCTTAGTAAAACCATCTGTATTTGTACAAGAGGAATTTGTAAAAGTCCTGTCAACCTAAGATGTTTAGAGAAAAATGTTCACTTGGTCCATTCAGTATTGAGATAGAAAGCCTACTGACTGTTCAGCCCTGTAGAACCTACCTGGTTGCTTTATAAAGGTTTTGGCTTGGTTGTGCAGCATTTGCAATTTCCAAGTGCGGAAAATCAATCCTACCTCCAGCTAGTTCAGTCTGAGAAAGAGACAATTTAAGGAGCATTTTCTTTTTCTTTTAATTTTCTTTACTTCTTTTTTTTTTTTTCCCCAGCAGGTAGGTTTGCTAACAGAGGCAAGGAAGGTCCTAGTCTCAGATGAGCATAGGTCTTAAACACAGAGAAAGTAGAACTATTAGGTTAAATGAACCTAGCTGGGTTTTGATGGATGTCAGATGGGGTTCTGAGCAGCTGCTGAACTACTCAAACTGGAGAAAGGCCCCTACCACTTGCAAGAATTCTTTTGCCACTTTAGTAAGAAATTAGCAAGCCAGGGAAATTTATTTAATACCCCCCAACCCCAACCAGCCTTTCTAATATTTGTCAATTTTCTGTCAAGTTTTGTGGCATTGACAAAGCTAAAATATACAGTTGATTCTTTTTCGCTGCTTTTAATCATTCTTTAGAATCTTGCATTATAGAAAAGGAAACTGCCATTTAGAACATCTGAGAGCATGCAAGAAAAAATGTGCAGGCACATTTTAATTAAGAAATGGTGGCACTGTGGGAGGCCGAGATGGGTGGATCACAAGGTCAGGAGTTCGAGACCATCCTGGCTAACACAGTGAAACCCCGTCTCTACTAAAAATACAAAAAAATTAGCCGAGCGTGGTGTGGGTGCCTGTAAGTCCCAGCTACTCGGGAGGCTGAGGCAGGAGAATGGCGTGAACCCAGGAGGCAGAGCCTCTGCACTTCACTCGCCACTGCACTTCACGTACCATTGCACTTTAACCTGGGCGACAGAGCGAGACTCTGTTTCAAAAAAAAAGAAAAAAAGAAAAAAAAAAAGAAATGATGGTGGACTGGACTAGATAATACTTATATACAAGAAAAGATGGCCTTGAAGTAATGAAGCAGTATAGGAGAAAATGGGCCAGCATAGAAATGACAGTAAATTACCAGTTTAAGGTGAATTGCTGATATCCTGTGACCTCCAGTGTATGAATTCCACACTGCAGTTCAATTTTTAACAGTCACATGGTATATCTGATTCTCCCCTCCTCCTTCCAGAAAGCATAACAACATGCTCTATGAGCAGCAGAAAATTCTCCTGCTGACTGGTTTGTAGACTCTCCACTTGAAGTGCTGGACTTAAAATCTGGTTCAAGCAAAAAACTGCTGACTAGCAGCTGGAACCTGCTCAGCTACTGGCTCAACTACTTTAAGACGTGGCTTTCAGAAACAAATACAGTGATACCAAGGATCACGGAGTTGGCTGCAAAGGACACAGCCTGTCTCTATGCATACTCCTCCTGATAGTTCAGTCTTTTTCTGTTGTATATGTTGAATAGGGGTTTTTCTTAGCTTTTTACAGGTCTGATCACAGATCCCATGGATTGAGAACACAAGCTCATTCATTTTTCATTTTAACTACTCTTGGGATATGAATGTTAGGAGAAAGAAGAAAGAATGAAAGGGCATACACAGGGAATAATTCATGAAATGACCAAATGCTGCCTGATTGATAAGAAGGTGGAACTTAGTAACAGAAGCACATGGTGAAGGACACTGTAGCCAGCTTAGAGATTTCGTTCATTCATTCATCTATTTATGAAATATCTACATATATTTATCATATATCTATGAAATAAATTCATCTATTTATTTATTTATTAAAATAAGAAATCCTGTTACCACCAAAAGAAAATTACTCTTGTTTAAAGTTCAATAATAAAATTAACATCAAAGCTGACCACATTAGTACTGATAGAGTAGTTTCTATAAAAAATTTTAAAAGAAATTAATCTACAGGTTTCAACGGAAAGATAAACAAGCCCTCTAAAAAATGAAATGTATCTTTTCTTCTCCATTTGAATATTTAATTATATGCATTTGAATTGAGTCCCTGAGTACCTGTATTTCTTGATGTTGCTAATGGAAACAGCTAATTTTTACAGATTTTTTTGCTATTAGTTAAATTCTGAAGTGGAATGTACCTCCCAAAATTACGTTTCATGGCACATGTGCATTCTTTGGAAAATAAGTTTGGAACACTTAAACAATAATATGCTTGCTTCAAAATTGATAGCTCATATAAATATACTAAAGGCACTGAGAAGTCCTATAAGAAAGACTTTAAATCAGTATCTACCAGGTTGACAGTAAACTTTTTTTTAATGTAGCATTATATTTCTGCAGGAAAAAAATTCTAAAAGACATAATTTGGAACATACCATTATAGTATAGAAAATAGACTGAGACTCAAGTAAGCCAGCATTTAAATTCTTGTTTTCCTGCTAAAGTGTGTTTTTATTAACTTTGTTTATTATTTATTTATTATTATATTATATAATTATTTAATATTTATTATTATAATATATAAATAATAAATAACTCACAGCAACTTTGAATTCCTGGGATCAAGTGATCCTCATACCTCAGCGTCCCAGGTAGTTAGGACTACAGGCACATGATACTATGCCCGGCTGATTTTTGAAATACTTTGTAGAGACGGGATCTCACTATGTTGCATAGACTGGTCTTGAACGGCTGGGTTCAAGTGATCTTCCCACCTAGGTCTCCCAAGTTGCTGGAATTATAGGCATGAGCCACCACACCCAGGCTTTATTAACTTTAAGAATTACATATACTCATGCATGAGTGCACAAAAGGGAGAAATGGAAGGAGAAAGGGAAGGAGAGAGAAAGAGAGAAAGACATAGAGATAGAGATACGATGTTCTAAGTCTTAAATAATTGAATCTCCAAACCTTTTTCATCAGTAACAGTATTACTACATATCAATAAAGGAAAATGAAATGACATCCCAATAAATACCATTGTCATTCAATTTTTCAGGCACTTTATATGTTATTTCATGAAACTACCAGAATAATTATTGCAAAAAGCATATTTTTCTCTGAAGAAATCTAAGTACATTCAAAATATGGTCTTACTATATAGAAAAAATTAGCATAGTTCTACAATTCCTGTATCTTCTATATTCTGTTCTTACATTTGAAATAAATAAATAACTGAAGAATAAATCCCACTGCATATTTTAACCCAGATACTGTGATGGAATTTAGACTATAAAGATGCTTTACTTTCTAGCATTATGATCTCATTTCCAAACACTAGTCTTCCACATGTTTTTCAACATATGTGAAAATACCAGCAGGGACATTACAGGTGCTGAATAAATTTATTTGGTGCCTTTTATTATTAAAATTGATAGTGCATCTTTACACTGCTTGTGTTTTTTCACTTTATATTGACTATAATCGAATGAATAATGAGACACAATGGAGCCCAATTCTTTGATAAGTAGAAAAAAAAAAAAACAACTTTGTTGTGAATTTTTTTTTATTTTATCTCCAAAATATATTTTCATTATTCTAAAATCATGATTTGCTTAGAATTTGATTTTTTAAAATATTGTTAGTTTATTATTTTTAATGGGCTATGCATTTTCCATAAAACTCAAAAAATAAAAATAACCCAAGTCATACTTGTCAGAAGATCAGGCAAATGATTCATTTCCAGGCCAGTAATGTGTAGTATAGAGAGAGGTTCAACTATAAGGTTTCCAATTTGTTTTAAGGTTCATGTTAAAATAAAAGAATACCAAATGTAAAAAGAAACAATGAATAAAATTATTCTTAATGATCCATACCCCTTCATCTGAACTTCATCTTGATTTTCACTCACTATTGGTGCCCACCTTGATTTCACTTCTGAAATACTAAACCACATAACATTGAATCATGGCTTTTTTATAGCCCCAAGCTATAAAATTAGGTAAAATAAAAAGTATCCGAATCAAGATCGTAAGAGGACAGCAAATGAGAATTACAATTGAGCCAATTATTGTACACTGCATAACGCAGTTAACACCTGGGGGCCCACAAGTTGCCTTTAGTGTTATAGTATTTGAAAAAGGTCCATTGTTCAAAGTTCTTTACCTCAAGATATTTGAATAAAACACAATATATGAATTCAAGAAATATTCAGACATATTCCTTTGAGCTAGACTTTAAACATTAGTCTGCCTACATGGGTCTTAGATTCTTTTTTGTTCTCAAATTCCTCTTTTATTCTTTTTTTAATGTTATTATTATTTTTTAATTATACTTTAAGTTCTAGGGTACATGTGTACAATGTGCAAGTTTGTTACATATGTATACATGTGCCATGACCCATTAACTGGTCATTTACATTAGGTATATCTCCTAATGCTATCCCTCCCACATCTCCCCATCCCACAACAGGCCCCGGTGTGTGATGTTCCCCTTCCTGTGTCCAAGTGTTCTTATGGTTCAAATCCCCCGTATGAGTGAGAACATGCGGTGTTTGGTTTTTTGTCCTTGCAATAGTTTGCTGAGAATGATGGTTTCCAGCTTCATCCAAAAACTCATCATTTTTTATGGCTACATAGTATTCCCTGGTGTATATGTGCCACATAGTCTTAATCCAGTCTATCATTGATGGACATTTGGGTTGGTTCCAAGTCTTTGCTATTGTGAATAGTGCCACAATAAAGATTCTTTATCTGTAAAACAAAATAACTATACTAGATGATTTAAAGGTCATTTCCTACTCCAAAAATGCAATATCTTTACAATGTAAGCCACATATGTATATACACACACACATATATATACACAATAGTTATATTTATATTAGACATAATGTTTGAAATAAATCATTTCAAAGTTTGGAAGGTAAAATTGAAGACACTAAGATGACTTTCTGATGATGACATAAAAAATATGCCTATGTGATTATAATTCAGTTGGAATATAAGGCTTAGTCCTATCTTAACATGTAATAAAATACACTTTCTACTCTACACTCTTCCACACAACGGCTCAAACAAAATTAATGCGATTCTCACATCAGCATTAGTAACAACACATGTAAACCCTATAAGTGGTGTGTTCCTTTTATTGTAATATGTGCAACTCTTTGTTCAGTGTGCTTGTAAGTAAGCAAAACATTCAATTCAGCAGCAATTTTGTAAATTTGTTCTCTTTTCCTTCCTTTCTTGGTTTAATCTATGTGGTTATAGTGGCAATGCTAATGATTGTTGATAAGTGAAAAAATCAGGAGAGAAAAAGTGAGCATGAAGCTTTAGCAATACATTCAAGGTAAGGAAGTATGAAATGCAACCCCAGGCACAGGGCCAAATACTTGGGCTTCATGCATATCTGCTTACACAATAATACAGAGGTACTGTTATTACAAGGTATCTACTTCCATCCCTTTTATTCATTTTCACCACAATTCATTTAATGCTTATGCTAGCACTGAGTCCTCGCCACAAACCTTAGAGATGTTGTTAGCCCTATTTTGTATATGAAGAAGTTGAGGTTTGGAGAGGATGATAAGTGAGCAAAGGTCACACATCTGATTGACTGGAATTCAAACACACACTATTCAACTCTGAAGCCCATGCTCTTAATTACTGCATAATTCAACAACACATTAACCAAGTTCTCATGCATATTTTAGAATTTATGAGGGAATAGTTTGGAGGGCAGACATCCAAGGGCCAGTACAAATAAGTCTCTTGAGCAGAATTTCTCAGCCTTGGCACTATTGACATTTTGGAATGAATAATTCTTTGTTGTGAAGGACAGTCCTATGTATTGTAGGATGTTCGACAGCATCCGTGACTTCTACTCACTAGATGAATGTAGCATCCATCCCTTCCCCCACCAAGTTGTGGTAACGAAAAATATTGCCAAATATTTCCTGCGGGGCAAAACCACTCCATATTGAGAACTTCCATTCTAAAGGAATGATGCATTTACTATGAACACCTGAGTAATCAATCCTCATAGGATCCCCATATTTATCACCAGGGCTTCTGGGGCTTTTACCTTTTTGATTGTCTCCTGCCAAGTTACTGGCTCCCTCAAAGGTTCACACACAAAATTTTGGTCTTTACTAAACTAATCTAAGCTGTTTTAGCCATTTCATAATATTTTGATCCTGTCTGACATTTTTGAAACAGGGTTGAGATTCTAGAACAGGAGCATAAAATAGCTGCAGTTTTGAAAACATTTTTCAAATGTTTAAATATTCATGCATAATTGTGATCCACACAAATACCCATCCTGACTGATGCAGGAGTTACTCACATACGGGACGACGACTAGGCAGACAGCACATTCTGAGTCCACCTGTCTGGAACTTTCCCTGTGGCCCCAACTTTGGTGCAATATATCCAGGAAGGGAGGACAATGAAGGAGAGGAAGAAATTACCTAATACCTCTATACAAAGCCTATTTCATCATGGTAGTAGAGTCTCTCCCCAATTTGTCATGTAAGTTTCTAGTCTGTCTTCGCTATGACCAATAAAATCAGTCCATAAGATTCCAGTCCATCTGCCCCTCCTCTAAAATTAGATACGAAAAGATAAACCTGATATCAAAGCATTCCATATGTATTGGTATTTTCTGACTTCAGCAGGAAATGTGCTTAATATAAAAATGAAGTAATGACATGGTTACCTTTTTTTTTTTTAAGTTGCAATACTAAATCACTCCTCTGCAGTCTCAGAAAAAGACTGCATTGTGTGCTTTTATTTGGCCCCTCACCCCATGTATCATCAACACTATATCCTATAGCCATAACCCAAGTGACAAGGTTTTGATGATTCACAGGTTGAGAGTATATTTAGCTTAGTTCTCTCCATGTGGCTAGGCATAGCTATGCTTTTAGAAACTATGAGTAGTAGACGTGCATTTGTGTCATGTCACCTGTGATAGTCTGAGCCTAGAATAAAGAGAATCTGTTCCAGGCTTTCTTCTGTGAGGTTGCTGACCTCACTACAGGGCTATGAAATATATAGAGTCTCTCATGAGTAGAGTAAAGGGGATGACTTCGTGTCCCAATCAGTATATGCTGCTGAATGGTCAAGTAGGAACACATAGCCATATGTCTCTGTCTTAATAAAGTTCACTTACTAAGCTGTAGAAAACTAAAGTGGCTTCCTGGCTCACGAGGTGTTGGAATTATAATTTCAGTTCCAAAATCCTAGTGAATACTATGCAGAACATATGCTAAAAAAAAGAGAGAGAGAGAAAGAAAAACCTTTCAGCAATAAAAAGATCTATTGAAATCCATGAATCCTATTCTTAAATTCCTGAATAGTGTTTATAAGACAAAACAAGATAGTATATTAGGGAATATGTTATTTAATTCAGTAAATAAATTAACATGTTGTACCCCAAATTAAAAAATGATTTTAAATTATAAATTATTGAAGCATGGAAGATAAATTAACTTGCGGAAAATCAGGAAGGACCAAACAGAACAATGTTGGGTCTTTTAAATAGTGAGCTCTCTATCCCCAGAAGAGTTTAATCACAGGTTAGATGACCATTAGTCAGGAAGTCTGTTAAATGCATTCTACATTTGAGTGAAACAAGAATTAGATTTAACAATTATTCTAAATCTAAAATGTAAAATTTTTAGTATACCTTCCATTCTACCACTAATAGATGGTAGATCATTTTTTTTGTTGTTGCTTAGTCCTTTGGTCCTTCCTGATTTTCTGCAAGTTTAATCAGTTAAATTACATTCCATACTTCTTTATACGAATAAGTTTATAATCTACTCTGCCGTTCAGGTTCCCCTTCACTGGATATATTTAGCTGTCAATGGTTCCTTCCATTTTTAAAAAGTTGTATTGTAGTATATGTGTGTTCAGTTACACATAAAACACATAGCATCATATAATAATTCTTCATGTACTTACAAAATCTATATACACACAAAATATTTTCAAATTATATAATTGATGATTATTATAAGAAAGTATGGTTCTAAGAATAGGTCAAAAAGTTTTATGGATATAAGTATCATTGAATCCTTGCTTTGCAATCTACATAATATGAACACTTGATTTGACAAAAATGATATCTATCATGCATGCTATTTATGAGATCTATGAAGGCAAGGTCTTTTGGAGCTTTTGTAAGAGGGCAGACTTTAGTGAGAAAACCATGTCATTGGACCTGGATCTGCTGCTTTGTGGTTACAAAAATAAAACCTTGGCAGTCGGTTCAGAGTTAAAAAGGTCAGGGGAGCAATCCACACTAGCAAAATTAAAAAATACAATACAGAAGAATGTTATGTTCTAAATTTACATAGAGAGATTAGTCTGCCAAGCAAACAAAAACATTTGTACTAAGTATGGTTGGCACAATGTCTCCCATAGAGAACACACTACAGGAGAAGAAAAAATGAAATTTAAAGTTCCCTTGGCAAGCATGAGATTAAAGTAAAACCAAAGCGGAAAAATGATCCATAGAGCTAGCAGCACCAATTGTAGAAGGTGCATCAAGAATTTTTAACTTCATGTCTATGGACTCTTGGGCTTTAAGTTGTCTGTGGAACCCAAATTGCTGTAAGAAAAAAATATGTTTTTATGCACATATCTATTTTCAAGAGTGAGAAGGCAATAGTTTCATCAGATTCTCAAGAGAGTTGATAAAACAAATAATAGCATTAAATAACATGTTATGCCAGGTAAACAGGAAAACACATGTCATCTTTGTAAAATTTATTTTCCTTAAACAACCTGCAGACAGCCGGGAGTGGTGGCTCATGCCTGTAATCCCAGCAATTTGGGAGACCAAGGCGGAAGGATCACCTGAGGTTGAGAGTTCAAGACTAGCCTGACCAACATGGAGAAACCCCGTCTCTACTAAAAATACAAAAAATTAGCCAGGTATGGTGGCGCATGCCCGTAGTCCCAACTACTCGGGAGGCTGAGACAGGAGAATTGCTTGAACCCAAGAGGCAGAGGTTGCGGTGAGCCAAGATCACACCACTGCACTCCAGCCTGGGCAACAAGTGCAAAACTCCATTTCAAAACAACAACAACAACAGCAACCACAACAACAAAACCTGCAGATATTCCCCCTTTTTTTTTTCTCTTTTGCTTCCTGTCCAAGGTTTCATCTAGACCACGCTTTCTGTTAATACATTCTTTACGTTGGCTGGGCGCAGTGGCTCATGTCTGTGTAATCTCAGCACTTTGGGAGGCTGAAGCAGGCTGATTGCCTGAGGTCAGGAGTTGGAGACCAGTCTGGCTAACATGGTGAAACCCTGTTTCTACTAATAATACAAAAATCAGCTGGGCTGGTGACACATGCCTGTAGTCCCAGCTACTCGGGAGGGTGAGGCAGGAGAATCCGCTTGAACCCAGGAGGGGGAGGTTGCAGTGAGCCGGATTGCGCCACTGCAATCTACCCTGGGCAACAGAGTGATATTCCATCTAAAAAATATATAGATAGATAGATAGATAATTCTTTCTGTGGAAAATGTCTTAGTATACTTTTCTTTATATTAAAAACTTCTGCCTATCAAAATAAATAAAATTATGACACAGATCATGCCATTCTATGCCTAATTATTCCCCCAGTTTGCTAGCCATATATTTAAGGTCCATTTCTGAGGGTTGGGTGCATCGACAATCAGCAAATGTCATCCACTGCATAGCCCCATGTTCTAGAGGCATTGTAGAAAAGCTTCCAAATATGTGCCCTCATCATTATCATTGTTAGAGAAAGAATATTGCCAAGGACATAGCCATTGGTATTGGGGGTATAACCCTATGCAGAGAACAGCAGATTTGGATTCATCCCTTTCATTTTTACATATCACTTTTGGTAACTTGTATTCCCAGAAATTTGACATAACTACCATAAAAGTGAGGCTTTCTTTTTAGACTCAGCTTAATCAGATGGGTGGAACTTCATTCCTCTCTCAAGTATTCCGACTGCACATTCCCTCCCATGTGTTATTTTGCTCTGTAGCTTCTATCTCTGTGGAACACAGGAGCAGAAAACCACCAAAAGAATGAAGAGTAAAATAAAACAAATTGCCAAGGAAAAATATCCAAAAACCCATCACAGAAAGAAGGGAAAAATCAAGGTCTCCACAGATGAGTGCTTTTAATTAGAAAGAGGGCTGAACGGCAAAGAGCTTATGCTAATAAGCAGCCTCTTTTAATCAGCTTATTAAAAAGAAACATTTTTAACAGCCAAAATGGTTTAAAAATGGTAATTATTAGAAAAGCATTAGCAGGTTGATGGTAGGGGAAGGGAAGGGCTGGTCATGAACTGAAATTAAAAAGCTTTCTGGATACTCCAGCCCGGCCCAGTTGTCCTGAAGAAGTGGGAAAACATCCCAAGTGGGCATGTTTGGTGTCAGCTTCATTCCTTTTTCTGTTATAAAAGACTCTTTTCTTTTCCAGGTCCCCTGCTTTCCCACTATTCCTTCTTGCTTTTGGAATTTTATTTTCTCTGTGCCACCCCTTAATCATTTCTAACATGTTTTCCCAAGTACTGTTTCTCTTCCTGCTTTTTCATTCCAAGGCTTTGGTTCCACTTTCTTTCCCCTAATAAATTTGCTTTTCTTGTGTACTGATCTTTGCAGCCCAAATATGTTCAACCTATCTAACTTGAGTTTTAACCTTGAAAAAAAAAAAACAAAAAACACTTAAGATTGTCTTCTAAAAAATATTTCCAACACTTTCACTCTTACCTGCCTCATAGACAGAAAGAAGTGTCCAAGACAGAAAGAAGTGTCCAAACGGTTATTGAATTCTCTTCAAATGTGGATTAAAATATTAAGATTCCTTATCCTGAAGTAAACTCCTGATTTGACTGAGTTAGTCAGGTCTCATCAGGAAAATATAATCCTCTATGAGTCATTAACAGAGAGAGAAATTAATGTAGAGACTTTATTAAGGAGGATGAAAGACAATGAGAAGTCAACCAGGGGACGCTAAGGCAACAAAGTGATTAGTCAAGGTGGGAAACTACTTCTACTCTCTAGTTAGAAAGACAGAGAAGACGGTATTACTTGAACTCAGCGGCAAAACCTACAGCAATGCACGTCTGTCCTGGGGATCTGGGGCTGTAGAAGAGATTCAGCAGTTGCCCAAGATACCAACTGAGGCAAAAAGGACAGAGAGAAATATTCTAACTGTTCCTTTCCTCCTGTCCTCTAATTTCCCACCATGCCTTTCACTGGGTGAGCCCAGCATGAAGCCAGCTTAATAGAAGAGTCTGAGAAAGACATGAAAGTCAAAATCCTGCCATGAAGAGAGGAGCAGGGCAGTATGAAGATCAGATCTGAGGACTAACTACCCCGGGGCTAACACAATCTAGCTCTTTAGTATTAGAAGAAAGTGGATTATTCTATTTTTTTCACTTTTCATTTTCTATGTGTTAGCATTTTGTCAATGACAGGATTGAAATAGAATTCATATATCTATAAGAGCTCCAGAATCAAAATACTGAAAAATTTCTAAGTTCTCCAAGTCTTAACTACTCAATGCATATTTTAGCTTTGAACCATCCACCCTGAAACAGTGAGAGCTCAAGAATTCTTATGTTTGAAGACAAAATTTTCTCTCTGCAGCCATTCAATTTGAAGAGAATCAGGGCTAAGAAAATGTATCTGTGCAGCTATCACCTTTATTTCAGAAATCATATGTTGTTACTGAACTAAATATCTGTAGGAATGTGGCAAGGAGATATATGGGAGTGCATGAAAGTAATATTTGTGACAGTTTTTTTTTTTTAACTTAAAGCCAGGCTTAATTTATTAAAAATTATTTGAGGATTCACAATTATAAAATTTGTATTTCCAAATTATTAATCTGGGCAGTGGTAGAAAAAACCAGAATAAGATAGTCTAATTTCAGTAGCACATTCCCTGTGGTTGGCAAATCTTTTATTTCTCCCTAGTAAATTCTCTTGTGCACTGTCTGTAGCAGGTTTCCTAAACTTTTACCACTTTTCTTTAAAGTCCACATCCCAATGACTTTTAAAATAAAGTCCTCTAGGTAGCAGACGTTTCTCAACTTCCCTTCCATCTACTTTAACACTTACAGGTTTATTCATCTTCAGTTATTCTCTAGGAAGCACTTTATTCCTTCTCTCTTGAGTCTTATGCTATCATGAGTCTTAGGTCCTAGCCTTTCTTTTCTTTTTTTTTTTTTTTTTTTTTTTTGAGACAGAGTTTCGCTCTTTTTGCCCAGGCTGGAGTGCAATGGCGCGATCTTGGCTCACTGCAACCTCCGCCTCCCGGGTTCAAGCGATTCTCCTGCCTCAGCCTCCCGAGTAGCTGGGATTACAGGCATGTGCCACCACCCCAGCTAATTTTGTATTTTTAGTAGAGACGGTGTTTCTCCATGTTGGTCAGGCGGGTCTTGAACTCCCGACCTCAGGTGATCCACCTGCCTCGGCCTCCCAAAGTGCTGGGATTACAAGCGTGAGCCACCGCGCCCGGCAGGTCCTATCCTTTCTCAGCTCCTCTAGCAATTGGTTATATCAGGCTTTTTCTTTGAAATGTTCTACTTTATCTCTTTTTCAATGACAATATCACTTCAATTTTCCTCTGTAATCTGGTTATTCCTCTGTAATCTGGTTATTCCCAAATTTATGTCCTTTGACCTAATCCTTCATCATGTACTGAATATATTTCCCAAAGCCTATCAGGCAAACCCATGCCCTCCCACCTAACATGTCCTCTATGAAGTCACTATCTTCCCTTCCAAACATTTTCTAGTACCAATTTAACTTCTAAGACTGGAACCCGTTCCTGTGTCTGGAATATGTTCTTCCTGCTCTTTTCGTGACTGGGCCATTCTTGTCATTCTTCCCTTTGCTGCAGTGAGACTTACCTAAATATGCGATCTTCCAACAGCTGCCCAGGGACTCTCACACAGCATCTTGTGTTAATAATCCACAGAGCACTCTCATCATCAGATAGTGTTATTTATTTATGTAAGTTCTGTCCCTTCCTTATTAGAAAATAAACTCCAAAAACACCAGGGACTCACTTTTATTTATTGCTGACACATAGTAGTGTTTAATACTTTTGAATAAATGGGCAATGACCTCATTCTATTTGTTATCCAATCAGTAACTGAATTTTGTTGATCTTACCTCAGAAATCTATTTCTCCTATCTTTCCTTCAGTTGCTGTTCTTAGCATCAGTTTTCTGAACTATTTCAAATGGTTCGAGTGTCCAGTGTCCAGTCTATAAATAAAACTTACTTTGTATTATCATCAAATCACATCATCATAGCTATTATGTTATCAGGAGATTTCATTCCTCCAAAATGTATATGTTGAGGTCTTCAGTACCTCAGACTGTGACTATACTAGGAGATAGAGTCTAAAGAGGTAATTAAGTTAAAACGAGATCATTAGGGTGGGCTCTAATCAATATGACTGATGCCTTTATAAGAAAAGGAGATAAGGACTCAGACCTGCATAGAAGGAAGACCATGTGAAGGCACAGGGAGCAGATGACCACCTGCAAGACAAGGAGCATGGCCCCAGAAGTCGTCAACCCTGCTGACACCTTGAACTTGAACTTTTAAGCTCCAGAACAGTCAGATAATAAATTTCGGTTGTTTCAGTCACCCAGCTATGATATGGCTGTCCTATTAAACTAATACATGTTACAAACAAATAATCTGATCATGTTACTTAGCTTTCCTCATAAAAATCTCTATTTTCTTATTGCCCAAGGGATGAAATTCAAATGTCTTAGACAGGAATACAAAACTCTTTAAAATTTTGTCCATATTTTACTCTTAGCTTTTAACTTCTGTCTTTTTCATCTACATTCTATATGCAAGTTATATTCAATTTCTCACTTTCCCCCAAATATGCCAGAACCTTTCATGACCCTGTATCCTAGTATGTATTGTTCCCTCTGCATAAAGTAATATTTCTTTCTTCTTTGGAGAAATTATAAATTCTTTTTAAAAATCAGAATGCACGAAAAAGTAAGTTAGCTAATTAAACACATGAGAGATTATAGCCATTTTCTTGGAAATGATCCCATTATCTTAAAGACAACCAAACCTGAGGCACACAAGTATTGATTCTAGGGAAAGAGAGAAGGGAAAAAGAAAAGAAAAATGGGATGTACTTCAGAAATAATATGCATACTGAGTCCTATGGCCATTTTCATTATGTTCTTTCTCCTCTAGTTCCATGATTCTTTAAGCTAAAAAAAGTCCCAAAGTAGGCCAAAAGGTAGGTGGCCTGCATTATTGCTTCACCAGTTCTCAGAGAAAGAGCAAATCAAAGAATATAAGAATTAGAAGAAATCTCAGCAGTCATCCAGTCCAAACTCTTTACTTCCCAATGAGAAAAAAAATGAAAAGTCAAATAGGTCTGACCTGCTTAAAATCACCAATTAATGAGTAGTAGAACCTTAATTCAAGTTTCCTAAACAAAAGTCAATGCTCCCTTTATGACATCCTATTTCTGTTTCGAGCGTTCGACAGTTTCTAAAGTGTAAAACACATTCTTATTCTTCCTTCCATCATTTTTCTTTCTACGTTTTCAAACATTCTCTATATTCCTGAATGCAATCTTCTGATGTATCATTGCCAGAATACATTTATGGGAATACATAGGAACACAAATATATATTAAAAATTTTTCATATACAATATGTTCTTGACACAAAATTTCAGGAGTGCAACCATGTTGTGTGCACACAACAGCAGTCCACAATGCTTAAATACATGTGATTTAAAATCTCCATACCTTTTTTGCAGTACTACCTTATTTTCATTGTTATGTTTTGATGTGAATGACTATAGCAGGCAAATGCCAGTATTCACAGCCCTAGTCCTAGTTTGTCTGAGAAAATTATGCCAAGCGTGCAGTGCCATCTGCTCCTGTAGCGATGCCATCCTTCCATTTTTCAGCACCGTGATACACAACCCAACTGCACATCATTCTCTTAGCTCCACAAGCACCTCAGGGCAAGAGGGGAGGGCATGTCATCCTCCTAAGTTACATCCAAAGTGATGCATATGGCAGGGTGAGGGAAGGGAGAAGCAGTAAGTGAGCACTTGGACCAGTGATAAATGGGCTAGCAGTCCTAGAAATTCAAAACAGCTACATGACCGAGATACTTTCTCATACTTTGCAAATGTCCTGGTAGTGGTGAAGATAAGTCATAAGAAGGGTAGGGTAGGGTGGGGTGGGGTGGGGTGGAGACAATGTTCATTTCAGGACCCTCTGAAATCAACAAGGCTCATATCAGCTTTTCCATCCCCAATTTTTCTGAGACTGTGGTCATCTTCTTACTGATAAAGACATGGTCAGGAAATGGATATGCGATTAGAAAACAAGCTGGTAAAATTATATAGAACAGTATGGTATTAATAATTCATGCAGGGCTTACATTCCATTTTCAGTTAGACATAAAAGTAAGGTCATGGAACTCTGATCTCAACAAAGTAATGTGAAAGTTAGGAGCATTACAAGTCTGGGAGTAACCACTGTCTGATATTTTAGTTGCTTCTGTTAATATCTGTACCTCCGTATTGTGCTGGTTTCTGCTTATCCACAATCAGTGACAGAGAACTCACTACTGTGCTCTAACAGACAAGAACCTTTCTAGATACATTCAGACTGTCCAGCCCTTTTTCAATATGCACCTGTCACACGTTTTCTTAATTTGTGAATAAAGAAAATTGCTATATAAGATCAATGTTACCCTCTAAACACACTAACTGATAAGTTGAAAAAGTATGTAAGAATGTCAGAGGCATTTCTGCCTATGTGGGCATGAAAATCCTACAAATATGACATAGAAGAATAACATTATGGAGATTTTGAGAGATATTTTTGAAGAAATTGTG
>NW_012103166.1:4384728-4411404 GCF_000951045.1 Mandrillus leucophaeus | reverse complement strand
GAGAGAAGGGAAAAAGAAAAGAAAAATGGGATGTACTTCAGAAATAATATGCATACTGAGTCCTATGGCCATTTTCATTATGTTCTTTCTCCTCTAGTTCCATGATTCTTTAAGCTAAAAAAAGTCCCAAAGTAGGCCAAAAGGTAGGTGGCCTGCATTATTGCTTCACCAGTTCTCAGAGAAAGAGCAAATCAAAGAATATAAGAATTAGAAGAAATCTCAGCAGTCATCCAGTCCAAACTCTTTACTTCCCAATGAGAAAAAAAATGAAAAGTCAAATAGGTCTGACCTGCTTAAAATC
Source organism: Mandrillus leucophaeus (assembly GCF_000951045.1). Classification (NCBI taxonomy): domain Eukaryota; kingdom Metazoa; phylum Chordata; class Mammalia; order Primates; family Cercopithecidae; genus Mandrillus; species Mandrillus leucophaeus. The sequence continues at coordinate 4,411,103 of NW_012103166.1, read as the reverse complement.
ACCAATTAATGAGTAGTAGAACCTTAATTCAAGTTTCCTAAACAAAAGTCAATGCTCCCTTTATGACATCCTATTTCTGTTTCGAGCGTTCGACAGTTTCTAAAGTGTAAAACACATTCTTATTCTTCCTTCCATCATTTTTCTTTCTACGTTTTCAAACATTCTCTATATTCCTGAATGCAATCTTCTGATGTATCATTGCCAGAATACATTTATGGGAATACATAGGAACACAAATATATATTAAAAATTTTTCATATACAATATGTTCTTGACACAAAATTTCAGGAGTGCAACCATGTTGTGTGCACACAACAGCAGTCCACAATGCTTAAATACATGTGATTTAAAATCTCCATACCTTTTTTGCAGTACTACCTTATTTTCATTGTTATGTTTTGATGTGAATGACTATAGCAGGCAAATGCCAGTATTCACAGCCCTAGTCCTAGTTTGTCTGAGAAAATTATGCCAAGCGTGCAGTGCCATCTGCTCCTGTAGCGATGCCATCCTTCCATTTTTCAGCACCGTGATACACAACCCAACTGCACATCATTCTCTTAGCTCCACAAGCACCTCAGGGCAAGAGGGGAGGGCATGTCATCCTCCTAAGTTACATCCAAAGTGATGCATATGGCAGGGTGAGGGAAGGGAGAAGCAGTAAGTGAGCACTTGGACCAGTGATAAATGGGCTAGCAGTCCTAGAAATTCAAAACAGCTACATGACCGAGATACTTTCTCATACTTTGCAAATGTCCTGGTAGTGGTGAAGATAAGTCATAAGAAGGGTAGGGTAGGGTGGGGTGGGGTGGGGTGGAGACAATGTTCATTTCAGGACCCTCTGAAATCAACAAGGCTCATATCAGCTTTTCCATCCCCAATTTTTCTGAGACTGTGGTCATCTTCTTACTGATAAAGACATGGTCAGGAAATGGATATGCGATTAGAAAACAAGCTGGTAAAATTATATAGAACAGTATGGTATTAATAATTCATGCAGGGCTTACATTCCATTTTCAGTTAGACATAAAAGTAAGGTCATGGAACTCTGATCTCAACAAAGTAATGTGAAAGTTAGGAGCATTACAAGTCTGGGAGTAACCACTGTCTGATATTTTAGTTGCTTCTGTTAATATCTGTACCTCCGTATTGTGCTGGTTTCTGCTTATCCACAATCAGTGACAGAGAACTCACTACTGTACTCTAACAGACAAGAACCTTTCTAGATACATTCAGACTGTCCAGCCCTTTTTCAATATGCACCTGTCACACGTTTTCTTAATTTGTGAATAAAGAAAATTGCTATATAAGATCAATGTTACCCTCTAAACACACTAACTGATAAGTTGAAAAAGTATGTAAGAATGTCAGAGGCATTTCTGCCTATGTGGGCATGAAAATCCTACAAATATGACATAGAAGAATAACATTATGGAGATTTTGAGAGATATTTTTGAAGAAATTGTGGGAAGAAAGTAGATAACATTTTAGAAAGAAAGAAGTTTTGGGACTATGGTAAGTTTATGAGTGTACTCAGGGAAAACGCCTCTCTGTGGATAAAAACCAGGGATAAATATCAAACTGAATTTTGGACTGGAACCAAGTATGGAACTCAGAAAGAAGAGACTTCAGTAACTGAGGTTTATCACTAGTTGTCAACTATTAATGTACAGGTGAATTATGTAGTTAAACATAAAGTGAAAATAAGAACCTGGCCAATGTTAATCTTTATCAGGCCATATTGACTCATCTGAGACAGTTTAACATCATTCACTTCTCCTCACCTAAATTATAGTGAAACATCACATCCTCATAAAGCTTTTCAGATCATGGCAGGTTTAAGGCCACACAGCACAGCATTGAAATCATAGGAGAAAAAGAGTATGGTGCCCTTGGGAAGATATTTTCAAGGACATGTTCTTCAATGCTGTCACTATTAATCATCTGGGAGGTAGCAGTTACCAGACTCTGTGCCAGGTAATGTGTTACATACTAGAGATACAAAGATGAAGCAGATAAATGCCCTATTTCTACAAGCTCCCAGATTAAAGGGAAAGATTTATGCACAGGTAACTAATTCACTTGGGAGCAGGGAGGGACCATCCTTCTGGAGAAAGAAACGGTTTCAGAAAGGAAATAGAAACTTATCATTCAGGGCCTTGAAGGCTGGTAGGATTTTAACAGCTAGAAAAAGAGAAATGGCATGTTAGGTAGCTATCATATCTAAGCAAGAACTTTGGGGCAAACTGGACACAGGTGCACATGCCTGTAATCTCAGCTACTCAAGAGCCTAAGATGGGAGGATCACTTGAGCCCAAGTGTTTGAATCTGTCTAGCCTGGGCAGTATAGTAAGACCCTATCTCTAATGTGTGTGTGTGTGTGTGTGTGTGTGTGTGTGTGTGTGTGTGTGTGTATCAGACTATGGGGAAAAAGTAAACCCTTTAGTTGATTCCCTCATTTTGCAAATGTTAGCTTGACCTGTCAAAAACTCAGGCAAAAGAGACAGGTAAGTGTTCTCCATCATGGCCAACCTGCTTAATTTCCAGGCCAGCCACTTTGGACCCCTTTGGCCTTCATCTCTCCCCTTTCCTTCCCCTGACTCACTGAGGTTTCTTAAGCAAGAAGCCAGGCCAAGGATGCCTGTGCACATATGTAGGCATGAGCACACCCATGTCTGTGTAGACCGATGTGTGAAAGGCTGGCATTTGGATATAATCCCTATCAGTTCCTTAAAATGGACTAAACTGCCGGGTGTGGTGGCTCACACCTGTAATTCCAGCACTTTGGGAGGCTGAGACGGGCGGATCACGAGGTCAGGAGATCGAGACCATCCGGCTAACATGGTGAAATCCTGTCTCTACTAAAAAATACAAAAAAAAATTATCCAGCCATGGTGGTGTGCACCTGTAGTCCCAGCTACTCGAGAGGCTGAGGCAGGAGAATGGCGTGAACCCAGGAGGCGGAGCTTGCAGTGAACCAAGATAGTGCCACTGCACTCTAGGCTGGGTGACACAGTGAGACTCTGTCTCAAAAAAACAAAACAACACAAAACAAAACCAACAACAAACAAACAAGCAAAAAAAAAAAAAAAAAAAAAAACAAGGCCTAAACTTAAACACCACTTTTGATACTATGAGAGTGAAGGGAGAATCAGTATTCATCTAAATGTGTCCAAAATAATATCCCCTAATTTCAGAATTAACAGCTCACGCGAACTCTTTATCTGATATTCTTTTCACTTCCATGCCAAGATGACAAGACAAGTTTTCTGCCTTATCTTAGAAGCTAGTAGTTCTCAGAAGCTTTGGAAACTAGTAGAACATTCGTTTTTTGTTTTTGTTTTTTTTTTTCTTTTTTTTGAGATGGAGTCTCACTCTGTCACCCAGGGAGTGCAATGGCGCAATCTCAGCTCACTACAACCTCCGTCTCCCGGCTTCAAGGGATTCTCCTGCCTCAGCCTCCTGAGTAGCTGGGATTACAGGCGCATGCCACTACACCTTGCTAAGTTTTGTATTTTTAGTAGAGGGAGGCAGTTTCACCATGTTGGTCAGGCTGGTCTTGAACTCCTGACCTCATGATCTGCCTGCCTCAGCCTCCCAAAGTGCGGGGATTACAGGCATGAATCACCATGACCGGCCAGAAGATTCTTTAATACATAGTCTTCTGGGTACCATATACCCAAGAGAGTCCTGAAAAATTAGTATTTTCAGCAAAATCAATAATGGGCCCCATTAGATCATACTTAGCCACAGGTATGGGCCAGCACTACTCTTTAGCATATGTTTATTATTATTATTGTCTTAATTATTACCAATGACAATATCATACTGTCAAAAACTCTTGCCATTAAAATTCTAATTTAGAATTTACAAAGTGCTTCTAAGAGCATTATCTCACTTATTTTTCCCATGACCCATAGGATAGCCATTATTACAAATCTTATTTTATTAACAAAAGTTCGTAGATCTAGAAAGATGACTGACTTGCCTAGGATAACTTAGCTATTTCATAGTCGTGTACAGAAAAATCCAGCTCTTCTTAACATTATGTCTTTTGTTGCCCCAGAATAATGATTTGTGCCACATAGAATCATATTCGATGAAGTAAATAACAGAGTGCTTGACAACAAAACTCATACTATATTTCTTCCCTAATTTTAGTTTAAATAGATATAATCGTGGTACTGTTATCTCTCCTACATGTACTTGCTTCAAGTAAGGTAACTTTTTTTTTTTTTTTTTCTGCCTGAAATATAATGTCAAATACAGAGTTCCAGGAGCTTGGGGACTTTCTATCTACTCTAAAAGAACACATTCTACTCCTCACTATGCATTTGACAACATCTCCTTTATTAAAGAGTTGCCTCCTTTATCCTGACTTTCATTCACTTTCAATTCATCCATCCCTACAAAATATCCAAGAAAGAACCATTTCTGTATAGAAATTAAACACAAATTATTATCAATACCGGAACATCTATTTTCTACCTCCATAGATGTCTACGTTGTGATTTAAACAAAACAAAACAAAAAAAAGCAGAAATGTCAGGCCTGGTGGCTTACGCCTGTAATCCCAGCACTTAGGGAGGCTGACATGGGTGGATCACTTGAGCTCGAGTTTGAGACCAGCCTGGGCAAGATGGCAAAACCTTGTATCTACAAAAAAAAAATACAAATATCAGCTGGGTATGGTGGCATGCACCTCTAGTCCCAGTGCCTTAAGAGGCTGAGGTAGGGGATCACTTGGGCCTGGGAGGTGGAGGCTGCAATAAGCAGAGATCGTGCCACTGCACTCCAGCCTGGGTGACAGAGTAAGACTCTGTCTCAAAAGAAAAGGGGGTATTGAGGGAAACAAAAGAAAGCTATAAAAGAAAAGGAAAAATAAACTCATTGCTTCATGTGTGTATATCTGTCTTAGCGGCAGGACAAACTTTCTGCAAAGAATGGATGACCTTAGCTGGAATCCACTGAACGGACAGAAGGTTAACTGTCCATGTGCCCACTGTGTTGTCATTAGTTCACTACCCTCTTTGCTAAAATATGCTGCCTCCTTCATAAGGTATGTGGTTTCAAGCAACAGTTTCCCTTTTTACAAAACGTGTCCCTGCCATTTGGACAGATTAGTCAAAACAATAAACTGTTGAATAAATTGTTGTTAATTTAAGGTTGAAACGTCTGATTAAACATCACTTTAACTTAGGATTTCTCTGATGAAATCCTCACTGGCATTCTAATCTGAAATCTGGAATTCCTAATTCAGCCACAAAGTTTGGTGGTGTTTTTTGGAGGAGGCCATGGTTAGTACAAAAGGTAGAGATAGAAAACAGGCAGAAAATACCTCAATACCAAGAACACCTTTCTAACAGAAGTTGTTCATGGGAGCAAAAGCCACCCAGCAAATGCTTTACCCACAAGGTTAATCACAAGCAGGTGCATTCATTAGCAAAGGATGGGTCAGGAATACAGATATAGACAGGTGAGATAAGATAGTACAGACCCAGAGGGTCATTCCTTTTATGTCAAGACTACAGAGGGCAGCTCCTTTAAAGAAACTAAATGAAGCTGGGCAAAATGTTACAGCAAGAATAGATAACTGACCCATTCCTCAGGAGGGATTACTGCAAGGAGTGGGAGCTTAGGCTGAAAGATATTTAAGAACAATTCCAGTGCTTAGATTCTATCAAAGATTTCAATTTGCAAATATTTTAATTTTATCTTATGAGAAACTTGTTTTTCTTACACAAGCCAAAATTCAGTAATGTAGCACTTAAATCATGTTGTACCTTTAAATTTAAATGGATGGTAAATAGAATTATTTGTTAAGCCTTAAGTCCTAAAAGCTGAAAAACTCATTCTGCTTCTCATACATTTGACCAATAGTGACAAATCACCAGCTGTAGGCAGCCCAAGAGGCCAATGTTTATTAAATGTCTCACTCGACCCCAAATCTCATGAATTGTTCAACATACAAGACAGACAAAAAGCCAGTACTTCTCCTTGTGTCAGCTCTCGTTAGGAGCGTCTCTGCTTTTCTCACTGCTGGCTAGAAACAACATTAACATTCATTGTTCTTAAACACATGGGAGACCTGGGGGTCTCTGTATACACAGCTTATCCTGTGCCACATGTGTGCAAATGTGAACCTAGTCCATAAGCATAAAGAAGCAAATGTTAAGGCCACATTGATGGTACCCACTTAGGAGGGCAGGGCAGTTGGCAGTGTGTGCTGTCACCACGGGGGGCAATTGAAATGTGCTGGAGAAAGAACTCAGTAATCTCACACCAAAAAGAAAACCTCAGGAAATCAATTGTATAGACAAAGTGAGACTTTTCAAGCCATCCATTTAAAGGCAGTCATAATGGAATTGGCTTTAGGTGGCCAGTGACCTGCAAGACAGATGCTTATCCAATCTTTGAAGTAGCTAAAGAATTTTGTCATTGCTTTTTTCTCATGCTGCCTTTCTCAATAATGTATGAAAAAAAAAAAAAAATAGAAGGAGCACTATCAGCGTGATGATGGGTGGTTCATTTGGAAAATCTCTAGAGGCTCTTGTAATCTTATGAATTCCCGTGATTCTAAGTGACTAAACATTTTTAATGAATAACAATTTTCTCAGCGAAGTAAATATTTCAGCATTATGAATGTGAATAACTCGAGGAAAACCTTACTGCACTAAATGTCTACTTAACAGGCATTCAGCTCTACCATTTCTGTAAATAGTGTGGTTTCAGCTAGCCCCACAAATGTCATCAGGAATTTAAACTTAAGGGATGTTTTCTGCTTTGCACCAGCCTCCACAAAGGCCAACTCTGACACCCGTGGTCAAGGATTGGGGGCACACTATACTGAACTGGAGGCGTAAGTACTGATCAACAAAGAGAGAGACCTATTTGGTTTACAATAACCTGACCATCTTAAGAAAGAGGCTTTAAATATTGAATCAGTCCAGCCCTTTCTGGACTTCTTGAATCAATACGACATTCAACTAAACCAGCAGTTCCAAAAATGTTCTAGCCTTGGATTGTTATCAGAACTATGAAGCACAGCACATGGCCCCACCCTTTCCCCTCTCTCGTCATAAAGAGAGAGTTAGGAATTTTCTTGATATATTACTATTGCAAAGGGGTATAAGAAATGAATGCAGTCTGCAACTTCAATAAATATAGAAAATAAATACAGAAAAAAACCCTCCTCACCATTTGCACATACCAACCAATGTGATTTGTAGTAATCAGTTGTCACCCATGGAAATACAGAAAACAAGAGGTGATATTTTCCATTAGCCACATCCAAACCCCTAACAAAGAGTTCCTGTGGTGGTGGTTATAACCATCAGCTAACCTCCCTAGAGAGACACATCTTTTCTAGAGCATTACATATAAGTGATTCATATAACATATTTTTATTACTATTATTTGTCTTTTATCTTTTACGTATCTTTGCAGATGGTAATTCACAGCAACCCGAAATAAGACTACAAAGGCAACAGAAAAGAGCACTCCATAATGTTAAGCATAATAAACCTTAAAAATTTTCTCACTTGTTCACATAGCTGGAGCTAGGCTACAAGAGGGCCTGTGGAGCTTCCTTTTCTAGGCGTGAACATTTCTCATTTGTTTAACATTGTGAATCAGCAGTTATTGTGCTTCAGTGAAGCCAGAAGTTTTAAAGCAGGAAGAAAGTAAATTAATAAATCCGGCAAAGTTTAAAACTTAAGAATGAAAGACAGTGGCAGGAAAACAGAGTAGAATGGTATGAATCAAGTTGCTGTAAGGGGCAGGATGATAGCTCTCTATTCAAAGGGGCCAACCTAGCTCATTCTCATTTCCCAATAACCATAGCATTTTATGAACTGCATATGCATTTTCAGACCAACAAGTTCTTCCCAATTTAAACACCATTATTTCCTTTCCCTGCAGTTCCATGATGGTCTTTTATCTTCTAACATCCAGTAGCACTGACTGCATATCCTTCATAGAGGATGCTTAATTTGATAACTTATGGAGTAATTTAACTTTTAATATACCTTAAATATATGTAGAATACTCTCTAAAGACAGGGACCATCATGTGGTATCCCAAACTTCTTATACCATCCAACACAGAGAAGGAGGTAAAAAATTATCTGTTGATTAAAAAAAACTTCTGTATCCATTTTGTAACTATCAGTCTGTCCACAAATTAGAGCTTTATTAAATAGTCCATGTATTGATTCATGCAACATACAGATTCATATACAATTTCACTCACCACTGCCTAATTGCTTTTCAAAAAAGAAATATGATGTAATGTAGCCATGCCAAAGATGGAAAGTGAAGACATTATTAAAGAGAAAACAATAAAGAAAGAGGAGGGGGTGATAGAGGGAGAAAGAGAAAAGGAAAAGGAAGAAGGGAGAAGGAGGAGGAGGAAAAGAGGAAGACCCAATGTGCCACAATAAAGATGGCTGTTAAGGTGGTTTCTGCCATATCTGCCTCTCATGAGTAAACAAAACCAATTCCCTCTATTGACACCGTTTTGTTTCAGTAAGGTGATAGCACAGTTCTGCTAGAACTCAAGCTTAAAAGTGAGGGCCCCTGACGTCATCAGAACTGGAAAAAGCCAACTTTCGCCCATGGCTTGATCCGAGCTTCTGACAACCATCTGTTAGGCTATTGGACTTTACAGTTTTAACTTTTTGGAAGATGCACCAATGGTTGACACTATTTCCCAGAATCTCAGATTGTTTAACAACGTCTTTTTCCACAAACCTCCCTGGATAAAAACTCATAATTTTGCCAAGAATTTTAAATTTTGCACTGAATGTTGTGCAATCTCTCAGAATTATTCTATTTCCTTGGAATTGATTTCTGATAGAAAATTAACCCCTAAGGTACTTAAAGATTAAAGGGACACTTTTCACCAATTACTGAGGTTGGATGTTAGGAAAGCATCTTTCTGTTTTGCTCTTTGGTCTTAATATATCTTTATACAGTACTTCTACCCGAGACGTGAAGCTGCATTTTCTTTACATTTCCTTCTCATTTCAAAGAAGAGCTCTATTCTACAGTTTTGTAGACAAGGCCCTCCTCTTCTTGATCCACCCATCACCATCAGTAGTGATGTTTGTTTTAATAACATGCTTATGTATTGACATGAGAATTACTGAATCAAAAAAGAACTCAACAACCGAGTGCACTACTAATTAAAGAAGAAATTCCAAAAGGGCAGTTATATTTTATCAAGTAAGTGAAGGAGAGGAATGTTGGCCAGAGAGCTACAAAATCATACAAGAGAAAGAACATGCTACTTTAAACATGAATTTGTTGACAAGTTTGCTACAGCTTAAAAGTCTTTGGTTAGAGCAGACACAGTGCAGGAGTCCACAAACTAGAACACTTTGATTATGTGCCCGAAGTCTTTTTCAACAGCCATTTTGAAATGTGTATTTATAGACAAAGAGAACCATAAAAATTGCATATGGTCTTCTGACCGCTGGAGCACTTAACTTTAACCGGAGAAGTGAAGTGGAAGCCAATTTAATCTTTTTCCCCTCTTATTTTTAATACTTTGGTGGCACATTATTACACCTACCATTACAATTTGCTACTCTTAAGTTAAATCCCTGAAGGCCAGGCACTGAGAAACCTAAAACCAGATGCTGGTGAATATAAGGAGGGGAAGGGTTAAGCTTCCATGACAATTAAGCAAGAAATCCCTGGAGAAATCCAAATCAGCTTTGGCTATAGGGGGAAAAAAGTATGCTTCCAGGAAAAACAAAAACATGTTATTAACCCATCCTAGAGGCAAAAACTACACTTTAGTAGGAGGTACTGCTATCCGAGAGGTTTGTTTATTTATTTTTTTGGTGACATATTGAGTAATAATGGAAATAGTCAGACACTAGCGGATTGTATATATTTGGCCATTTTCCTTCTTTTTGGGTTTTCCTTTTCCTTGCTGGACCTTCCTTGTTTATCCGATCTAATGCAATAAAATGCGTAATTAATTTCTAAACGCTTCCATTGAGCAGTGCAATTTGTCAAGTCGAGTTGTTAATAGAATTAAGCTTTTTATCAGCGATTAGCAAAAGAAGGTTAAAAAAAATTAATTACGAAATTGTATGCCTCCCTGGTTCAAAGCCAGGTTTTGGATTAAATGTTCGATAAAGGTTTCCTGACACGTTATAAAACATTTAGCAAAAGCTGCTTTCCCCTAGTGCATTTAAAACCTGTCTCTGAGCAAAACCAACCAGCAAAGCAAGAGCATTTGCGCAGACCTCAGTAGTGCACACAAGCGTGGAAAGATATAATACCACTTGTACAAAATACTGAAGAAAACACTGGTTTTCCTCCCCCTACTCAGGAAAAGGGACAAGCCGTGACCTCGCAAATGTTTTTCATCTTTAACTTTTGATAGTGTGGTTTGCAGCTTGAGTAAAATTGAAGAATTGGTTGAAAGAAGTAATAAAACAGTCCATTGATGATATAATTAATATATAACATGCCTTTATCTGTAATTATATACAACATATCCACAAAGGCTAGTATGTAAAGGATAGAAAGTAAAGAGTTGAAAGCCTGCACAAAATATCTCATCTTCTCTAAATTGCTGTTAAAATTTATGCATTTCTCCTGTACTTGGTCCTCTCTTTTCTTTCTCTTTTGTGTGTGTTAGTCTCACCTCACTTTTCTGTGAGCGGAGTAATTCAATTCATTTCATCCTATCACTGTCTCCACTCCAAGTGAGGAGGAGAGAAATAGGATGAATCTGACGAATCAGACCCTGACATCTATCCACTGAGTCACATGTCATGAGGGTCAAAAGCTATTGTTACACAGTCATAGAAATCAAGTCCTATTTTACCTTTCTTTCAACTGTTGCACTCAGACACAGCAAGCAGTATTTCTCTGCTTTCACGTCGGGGGCTTCTATGCTTATGCTATCTGCTTCCAAACCCTATGTTGGAGGCACTTCTGGGCAAGACCCTGAGAGTGGTTTTCATGGGAAGGTGTGTGCTCTTCAAAGGAGGTACATAATCTGTGGCTCTCAAATTCTAAATTTAGAATGGGAGGTCAGAGGATGCCCTTCAGCCTTAGATCTAGGTCGTGTTCACTAAACTCCCTTTTAGCAGGGACCCAAGCATTATAGTTACAGGGAAATTTTACTGACTAATGTAACCGGTAACACATTTACAAATGGAGTATGCCCAATCTGTGCATGTATACTCCATCCCTCAGAAGGCTGGGAGGTGAAGATATGAATAATAAGTCAAACACTCACTATGCAAAACGTTCTTTTTTCTATTAAGCAGGCTTACTCTTTTCTTCTGTTTTTCTTAGTCCTTTTTCTTTCCTTTTTTTCTCTTCTGTCTTTTCTGCTTTCCAACATTCTTTGGATAGTTTTCTTGAGAAGTCATACAAGATTCAATTTGTAAGAAGTATTCAAAGAATGGTGCAGTGTGAGTTTTATGACACAAATTTGGATTATAGGAAACAATGTTATTGTACTTTCTGATATCATATTAATTTTTTTTCTGAATATTTGCTTCTAATGATAAAATAAACAAACAACAAAGCAGATAGAAAAAACAGAGTCAGCTTAGAAATCTGGTAGAGAATTATAATGAGCAATGTAATTTTTTTCTGGTTGCTTGAATTTAAGCTCTGTGACCTCCACGGAAATTTCTAGTCTTGCTTATTCCTGTAACCTCATTACCTACAGAACTGCTGATACATGGTGGGTATTCTATAAATACTAGTTAAATCAGTGAATGGTTAAGTGAATGTTATTCTTTGTGTCATTTTTCCTTGTTGCACTTGCCTTATTGAAAGTTTAAAAAGGAAGTATTCTTTGTTTCCTCAGTAAACATGGAAATATACTTTGACTTTCCTTAATGACTCAGAATTTTGCAGTGCCTCATTAAGTATGAGTAATATTAATTAACACTACAAAATTAATAACTAGGAAATTATCAGGTAAAATAGGAGGAATTAAAACTGATCCTCATTGACCTTAGCTTGTCACCCTTTTTACTTTTGACTGGTTCTTTGATTTCAGCTTGTTTTCTTGTTCTTTATCTCATTCTCATGAAGGAAAGAAGAATGTGCAATTCTTTGGCCTTCTAAACTAAATTTAACACCATTGCCTTTGTACAAATTTGATGAGTGAATCTGAGGATTAATCCATCTTCTCCCAAATTATTTTCCAACCCACATTATCATCTTTTTTCACCATTTATATCAGTCTCCTTTGAATTCTCAGTAGCTTTCAAAATATCTTTTATTATCTGAGTATTACCAACAACTTATTTAAATATGGAAGTTTCATTTAACTCTTTTGTATCTCTTTTTGAATCAGTTAATAATTTCCTCCATTTTAAAAATTAATGCTAGGCTAGTATATTTAAAACCCATAATCTTTAAAGTGGTAAACACAATGTCAGGGATACATTTTTCTAAGCATTTTTAAAATCAAATTTTAACAGAATTCTAAAAAAAAAAAATAGTATTTAAAAAAATCATCCTTTATAATTGAGTACTATAATCAGGTGACAGAAATTTCTTTTAAGGAAATGTATCATATTCTAAGTAACAGTGAGGTCCACAGTTTGAATCAATGAAGCAATAGTGGGAAACAGGAAAATCATTTTCAAAATCATGTGTTTGCCCTGCTTCCTGAAGGTGAACACAACACTTGTGTAACAGTAAAACAGAGTTGTTACTTTCAGGTAGGCACATACTTCTAAAGTGACCTCTTATTTTATGTATAATCATACGAGACTGCTCAATTAAAAAGATAGAGGAGAGTGACAACTACGCATAAGCTTGTACCTTCTTATCAAAAGGTTTATGTGTAACATTTGAAAACTATTGGGGAGACATCTTTCATCATTAAAAACATGTTTTTCAAAGAACTCCTACACATAAACTGTCCTTGTTTCACCAAATCTGTAGACATTGGGATTTAGCTTGACCCTACTCAAGGATTGTCTTTTTATTAAATCACAACATATCAGTTCACTGCTGGTGTTAACACTGTTCAACATATTCAGTAATTAGAACAAGAGAAATTCTACAAAATTGTTCAGTGGCTCTGCAGTCAGCTGTTAGATTTTCACAACCATACATTTAGCAATTCGATAACATGTCAGACTTAAAATGCCAAACTGATCTTACCAACAGTGCACATGCCTCAATCAATTGCATTTACTCAAAAACCTTTTTTAGCTTATTTATGAGACACTGGCCCAGAGACAGGAGTTAAAAACACTTGTATAAAATATGGTTGTTTGTTCTAACATTGCTCTAGAGGTATAAGACAGTATTCAATGGCTGTACTTTGTTCATAAATGGTGAAGAATTTAGACTGGTTCATTTTCAATCTTGACAGTCTACAAGATAAACTAAAATTGGAAAATTTCACCAAGGCTTACTTCTTATGCCCATTTTTAAAAATAATTATATGTGTTTGTGTTATCATATTTTAAGACTTATTTCATTTTGCTGGATTACTTCTCTTTCACAACCAGAAGGCAATATAATAATGATGTGCAGGAAAGCAGTTTTAACTTAGAAAGCACTAAATAAATGTGTGATATGTGTAACTGTGGTGCTGGTGGTGTTGGTATGCAATCATTTGGTAAAGTTGTTTGCAAAAATATGTTTATTTCCTGTTGGTTGGTGTACAAGTGACTGGATAATACTTTTGATAACAAAAATTCTCAACTAAAAAACAAAAACGAAAACAAAAACAAACAAACAAACAAAAAAACCCAGAGTGCTTGGGTCTTCTCCTTCTTAGTTCCCTGCCTTTAAAACAGCTATCTTTATACTCTGCTGCAGCATCACAGCTTGCTTTCTCCTCATTTTTCTCATTTACTTCATCTCAAAATACTTATTCTATCCATCTTCCAGATTCTCTTCTTTTCTTTTTTCTACAGTCTTTCTTCTCAATATTCCCCCTGCAATTTCCCAGGTATGTTCCTTGGAGAAGTTACATTTCCAAGATTCGGTATTTACCTCATATATACGGCTAAATCTTTCATTTACATTCAGAAGATGGTTTTCTGTGATTGTCTTTTTCTAAGGAAAAGAATTCTAAACTTTCCCTCCTTCTAATCCTTTCAATAAGGATCTTTCTTTACATTTGTATAGTAAATTTAACTTTCCAAAGGGCTTAAACAAATACACTTGATCTCACTTGATATTTACAGACACTGCCTAGTGGTAGGTAGAATCTTTAATCTCCAGGACTCTCCCTTCTCTCCAGTAATAAACAGATTTATTAAAATAATAATAATTGGTCACATGACCTCATATACACATTTTTAATAATTTTCAAATAACATATAAATAATAATGAACTGCTACATCAACTTACTATAAACTATACTATTAAGAAAGTAAAATATATAAAAATAGGAATAAAAATGAGCGAGATAAAAAAAATACACAGGGTTTCTAATCATTTCTTCAAGTTCTCAGTTCATAATCTTGGGATCCTCTTTGAGACCACTGCATGATCTTCTAGGGCTTTTTGCACTTGGACACCTTCTAAGAGCGCTGGTGACCTGGAGGAGGTTGAGGGAGAGAGCTAGGAAAGGCATTCTTTCCTGCTACACCAGCATAATTTCCAGGTTTCTACCTCTGGCTCCCTTTTCCTTGGCCTGAGTCCTCAACCTACGTGAGGCTTAGAGGGGAGAAAGCCAATTAGTGTGTATCTGTGCCTTGAGGATAAAGAATGAGAACCTAAGCCTAAGGCCTAAAGTCCAAGAAATCATTTCCTTTGGGAGATTTAGACTTCAGCTAAGTGCTTTTCCTTGAGTGTTTGTTGATGAGGTAGAGGTGGAGGCAGAGATAGAGCATCACCTGGGAAAGGATGCAGCTGATTAACATTCTGGGCATGTAAAACAGTTTGTGCACAATTAACTTTTCTAAAATATATCCTCAGCTTTCAAATTATATTTTGCAAAGTGTAATTCTATCCTATTACCCTTAGCCACATACACCTTGGTATCATAGTACTGTAAATTATTCCTTTGCCGCCTCAGTGTTTACAACTTTCTGATATAGCACTTGTAGATAGTGATCATGCATATTCCTTCCTAGTTATCACAGTAAAACTAGGGCTATTTTATTTTTCTAATCTTTCTGCATGCACCCCAAAGTTCTTCAATCATTTTTGTTGTTGGTTTCTTCTTTCATTTTCAGTTATCAGCATCTTTCTGATCCTAGGGCATTCAAACCTAGAAGGGGGATGCCAGATAGCAGCTCACCTTACCTTATAAATAGGAGCTATAGGGTACAGCTTTCCTGTTGCATAATAGCATGTGTCTGTTTACGAGGCCAGTGCTCTTATGCATTTTTATTATCTTGGCATCACATTGAATTATCAGCATGTCACCTCACTATTTAGAAAGCTATCATCTGATGCTCTCTTCTTCATAGCATCCTTCCACTTTGGCTCCGTCTTTCTCATACCTTTGAATTCCATTTTCTTTTTCAGTTTTACTTTGTTGAAAGTTATCTGTATTTTAAACAATTTTCTGATTAAAAAACAATTATTTATCCAGGAAATTAGCACAGTGTCCTGCATCCCATCTTTCTGAAGACTTAATTCTTCAAAAAATTCTTAGCCAACTAAAAACAGATTCACAAAATGTGGCTGATCTTGGAAATCTTTCCAAAATGCTCTTAGATCATTCTCTTTTTCACTTGAATGTGTGTTATTCTCTATGTGACAGGTGTGTGTGTGTGTTATTGATATGTTATACACATATGTTATTACTATAATAATATATATAATATATTAATGCAATATATTAATAAAATATGAAATATGATAGAATATATTACATATATGTGTATATATATACCTGCATTCACATCTTTTTCTAAATTAAAGTAAGAGACCAGTTGAGCAAGTGTTTTTATACTTTATGTGGCTGATCTCTATAGCACAAGAATAATTTAAGTATGTAATAATTAATAAATCACTTCCCTATTGATACTAATGGATCCCTTCTTTACCATTTTGTTCTCATTTTTCCAACCCAAACTTGGATAGGAATATTCATATTTTCTTTGCCATTTTAGGACCCTTTCACCTAAATGCAATGACTATTGTATTAAAAAGAAAAAAGATTCCAGCCTCTCCTCCATTTCCTATGTGAATGAAGTTAATAGTTACTATCTGTTGTGCCTGTTGCTGTTATTAACTTGGTGATATTGAATCTGGAATTTCATTTTAATTATCAAGGAACTATAAATTGTGTAACAATAGATCCTAGACTGTGATGTGAGAACATTTTAGTCTTCTTGGGTGGTAAGGTTTCTAGGTATTATGGGATATATGACACAAATGCTAATAAATTCCTTCTCAGACTCCATATTGAAGTCTTAAATCCTCCCATAAATGCATCTTTTTCTGTTGATATTTTGTCCACTTTTGACTGTATAAGATGCCCAAGCCCTATGTGGGATTCTAGGCTTTTGGGCTGGAGGCATATGAGTCTATTCACTTTGGTGTTCTCTGTAGGTATCAGATAGGCAGCAAGCAGTTATGGGTGTACACAAAACAGAGTCTCTAAAACTCGGTTAGACTATTGTATCAGGAAAGCTATCACTGCACAGAAAAGAATGCAATACATTTCAGGTCATAAATCATTCAGCATATCTTGATAGGGGAGCAAGGAAAAAGTTGAAGAGGATATCATGTGCTTAAGAGGACAGACAGAAGGAGGGAAAGGACATTTACAAGGGAAACATGAAATCATTAAAATAAAAGCAAGCCACGTAACTTTCAATTTTCTGCACTTGGAAAACTCTTCTTGGTTCCTCATGTGGAAGGGATTGAGGACTCCAGATACATTCATAGAAACTGTTTTCCTGAGTGCTCAGTGAGAAGAAGGCTAAAAAATCTTAAGTTTTCGGCTCTTAAAGCAAAGCTTTTATTTCTATGGGTTGAGCTCTGCCACTCTACCCACTTTCCCTGGGGAGGCCTGTCTGCTCCCTAATGGTCAAAGGCAAGATAACACTATGAAAGAGAAAGACAAAAAAATGTTAGCATGGGACCACTTGTTTAACTTATGAATAACAAACACAACAAAGAATGTAATCAGGACAAAAATAGGAAGGTGATCATAATGAACTATGTCTGCTCTCAATTGCAGGAACTGATTAACCTACCATAAAAAAGGATGGTGCTGGGCACTGTGGCTCATGCTTGTAATCCCAGCACTTTGGGAGGCCGAGGTGAGTGGATCACCTGAGGTTAGGAGTTGGAGATCAGCCTGGCCAACATGGTGAAACCCTGTTTCTACTAAAAATACAAAAATTAGCCAGGTGTGACAGCACATGCCTGTAATCCCAGCTACTTGGGAGGCGGAGGCACGAGAATGGCTTGAACCTGGGAGGCAGAGGTTGCAGTGAGCCAAGATCGCGCCACTTCACTCCAGCCTGGGTGACAGAGTGAGACTGTCTGAAAAAAAAAAAAAAAGGATGGATATTTTTATAGTAACATATATGATAAGAAACTGTATATTGAGTGATATGGTTAAATATTTTCAGCTTCACTCCCATAAAGCACATATCAAGATTATACCAATTTTTATATTGCATTTGATTAGAGTAAAATTTTATGTTTTTAAGTACCAATCTAGATAAATGACCTTGCGTTTGTAAGATAAGGCTGAGTCCAAACAATTAATGGTTACATCCACTAATATCACTTGTATTAATCTTCATAGAAAAATGTATTCTCTGTGTTGCATCCTTTGACTTCTAAAAATATATGGTAGCATAGTTTTAAGGCCAAGAGTTTTGCTAAAAGTCTCAGGGAGTGATCCATGGCTTCTTTACTCAGAGGAGAAAGGTACACATGTAACTGCTTACAAGAGTGAGAACTAAGTGTAGAGAAAAGTACAGAACATCTCCTAGAGGCTTCATCTGAAAATGATACTGTGCTACTTCTAAGCAGGATGGCAACGAAACAAGTCTGCCTGCACTTGGTTATTACCACAGGCCTGGCTTATTTAAGGGTTAAGGGAAGTATTACCTTTTAGTATTATGTTGTCTAGCAGTTCAGCAGGATCTAATTAGGTGTAGTAGCTCATCAAGTTAAAGACAGTATATTCTGCTATCTCCCTGGTCTCTTACTCAATCTCTAGGTAAACGCTAAAAATGTACTCTTATGAGATAAAGAGATAAAAAAGCTGTCCCTCTGTTCTTCTTCCAGATTACATTCTTAATCTGGACTTTATTTTGTTCCAAGTTGGAGGGTTGTCTGGAATTGCTTGACTGCCAGTCTTGGGCAAAAAAGTAGCCTTATGATGTTTCCCATATGCTAGTAGGAGGTGGCATCCAAGACATTGAGTCATGGCTTTAGAACAGCCTCATCAATTGCTGCAGTTTACCTTCTGAGGCCAGAGTCTCTGAGAGGCTCATGGGCTCTAAGGGGCATTGTTTAGTGTTTCTGCTTTACTGTGACTGTCAAAAAATAAAGAGTTAAGGGATAGAGAGTTAGAGAAGAGAAGATGGTGGCAGTTTTGTTTTTTGTTTTTTGTTTTTTTTGAGACACGGCTTTCGTCTGTTGCCCAGGCTGGAGTACAGTGGCATAATCATGGCTCACTGAAGCCTCAAGCTCCCAAGCTCAAGCCATCCTCCCACCTTAGCCTTACCAGTAGCTGGGACTAATGGTGCATGCCATCTTGCCCAGCTATTTTTTAATTTTTTTTTTGTAGAGAAGAGATCTTGCTATGTTGCTCAGGCTGGTCTCGAAAAACTGAGTTTAAGCAATCCTCCCACCTTGGCCTCTCAAAGTGCTGGGGGGGGGGGGATAAAAAAAAGTTTTCATAGAGGTCTGCTTACTCTCTAGCAGCACCTTCCTTCCCTGAGGTCTGTGGATGGAGCTGAATGTTCCAACCTTAGAATCATTTGGTTTTCCTGTGAGCAGCCCCATCCTGAGGCTCTCTAGAGGCTCCTGCCTAAGCTACCTCATTAGCATAAACTTAGGTATGATCAAAAGGGACATGTTATGAATAACAAAAGACATTCCAATTACCCAGCGATTTTGAAGGGTTTTAGGAACTCAGTGCCAGAAATGGGGACAAAGACCTAATATATTCTTCTTATGTCACAACATGAAAAAGCACATGCTGAAGAATACGAAGCTGTGGAATCTGCTCTTCCTGAGAAAGGGTCACTTAGAAGCTAAGGTTCATGTTGGAATTGTTTTTAATTGGGAGTTTGGCGCTTGCTGGAAGTAGATATGGTGTGTGAGAGACTGTTACTATTAAGCTCAATGTGGGACTGCATTTGGTGCGTTCTATCATAGCAGGTTTACATCTGTCCTTTTGACAATGTAGTAACTTTTCAAATCCACATCTAGACGATTCATAGCCTGCCATCTGCTCTCCTATTCGAAGAAACTCGATAGCATATACCCTGCCAGAATATGACTTCAGTTTATATGTCCTGCTGCTCTGGCCATAAGAATCTAAATACTTGTTCAAGGATGATGAATTTGTTGGGAAGGGCATTTCTTTCCCCAATGCCTTGTCTCACACTAATGGCATAACAGCAGTCCCAAGAGGTGGTATATCATCCTTCCCACCTGGGAAAAGAAATGATTAGATTGAACAGGGTAACAATTGTGGTCAATCTTTGGGACTCAAATACAGGCTTCTTGAAATGTTTCTGTGTTGAAATATCAAGATCCCATTAGGATTCTTCAGTCAACTTAGAATGATGGCAGTTGTCTTCCCCCAATCCTCTTGACCTGGACAAGTCCAATAACATCAGTTGTGCTCTCATCTTAAAACATAAGACAGAGTAACAAAAGACAGTCTTTGGATCTTATTCATTTGTTTTTATCTTTAGTTTAAAAACGTGTATTTGTTGTTGTTGTTGTTGTTTTCCTTCAAATAACTATTAGCGAGAACAGGGGAGGAAAGATTTGTATCTTGATTTTCTTTTTTTTTAACAGAAGAGAAGTACTTTATTTTCTCCCCTTGAGAATTTGCTGACTATTTTGTCCCCAGGGTCACAATTACTTAAAACTTCATACTTAAGCTTTAACACCCCTTTCTGTTGCTAGCCCACCTCTTCCCTCCCTTTCTTCCCCACACAAGAGGAAACTGTAGAGAAATACTACTTAATTATCACACCACGTAACTAATTAAAAGCAAGATGCTTGTGTATGGTATGCTAATGAGCTATTAGAGATCTAGCATGCTTTAGTGACAAGACATGGGTTCCTATTCTACTCTTCACCTGGCTGTGGATTTCCAGTTGACAGTTAATGATGATGAGATGGGAATTTATTATGCTGCTTGCAAGACAAGAACTTTGAGAGAGGGCAGAAAGGTCAAGTAACAGAATCACTCAGAGGAAACAACACCTGAGCTGAAACCAAGAGACAAAAGGAATGTATCTGATTTACAGGAGACCACAAAGAATATGGAATGCATAGCAGAAAGTGTTCAATAAATAGAGAACTTTTATTATTATTTCTGGTAGGCCCAGTGATGGGAGATGAGCATATTGGAAGAGAACTATTGATCAGCTACTTGTACGTATGCCTTATGTCCAGATTTGAGTATATTAGTTTAGAAGTCACCAAAGACAGCATGAAAAGATTGGCATTTCATGCAGAAACAGAGGCAGGGGCAAGCACAGAAGCATATAGAGAGGTAAAAAAGATGATACAGGAAGAGAGGAAAAATGAAAAAGATTAGTTATATAATATATATGGTTAGTCTGTGAGAAAAAAGATTACAAAGAGTAAAGAGGAATGTTATTAAGAGGCAAAAACACAGCAACACTAATACTAACAATAATAATAGTGAACACTAACAGTAACAATATTAATAACCAACATTTATTGGAGTGCTCCTTTTCTGTGTGGCAGGCACCTGTCAACTGCTTTGCACTTTACACCTATCAACTCACTGACTCTTTATGACATCTCATCCTAGAGGGCAATGTGTTAAGATCAATGCAGGTATTTCTAACCTCTATCCCTAAACAGGGATTCAAAACTAATATCTTGTGAAACAGAGCAGGAAAAGTAGACTCCCAATATGTACACTGAACTGGAAAGCAAGGCAGATGTTACATTTTTTTGAAGTTGGCCCCCTTTGCATCCAGAATATAAGAGATGCTCATTTAACAGTAAATAAAAATGAACAATGGGACGTTAGAAATGTAAGTGAACTTTGAACAGATCCATTCCTTTTTGTGAAAAATAGTAGGGGCATCCAATAGCAGGACAACTGTTCTGATGCCATCCTCTGTTCGTCTGTTTTTGTTTTTTTGTTTTTGTTTTTGTTTTTTGAGACGGAGCTTCGCCCTGTCGCCCAGGCTGGAGTGCAGTGGCCAGATCTCGGCTCACTGCAAGCTCCGCCTCCCGGGTTCACGCCATTCTCCCTGCCTCAGCCTCCCGAATAGCTGGGACTGCAGGCGCCCGCCACGTCGCCTGGCTAATTTTTTTGTTTGTTTGTTTTTTGTATATTTAGTAGAGACGGGGTTTCACCATGTTAGCCAGGATGGTCTCGACCTGCTGACCTCGTAATCCACCAGCCTCAGCCTCCCAAAGTGCTGGGATTACAGGTGTGAGCCACCGTGCCCGCCCTGTTTGTCTGTTTTTTAGGCACATGAAGTTACTCTCAGCCTGCAGCAGAGACTGACAGTATTCTCCCCAATATTTCTTCTTCCCATCTTCCTCTGTGGGAGAACATATGTATTAATGGTTGAGCGATAAGCCAAGCTAAAATCCTCCAGTTTATAGTCTCCCTTGCCGATGGAATGGCCAATGAGATGTAAGTAAAAGTCAACGGAGAGAGTCTCAAGGGAGGTCCTGTGAAGGAGGAATGGTGTGTAATGACTGGAGCATCAAACTCTTCCTTGTACCAGCAGGATGAAAGCAACACATTCAAGACGGCAAAATTAAATGATATGCCAGGGATATTCTGATATAATTTCTGCTCTGGACATCTCTTCTGGGCTATTTTACATTGAAGAAAAATAAAAACCCTAACTTGTTAAAGCCACTTTATTTGACCTTTCTGTAATATGCAACTAAATCTAATCCTAACACATCCTTTTTCCAGTTTCTTTTTACTATTCCTAAACTATTAAGAGTGGCCATTAAAAAAAAAAAAAAATGTGTGTGTAGTAGGTAAGACACAACCATTCCTTCTTACTTTGTTTATAAAGGGAAGTCTTTTTGATAAGTACAGTGGTCATGTCCACCACGAATGCTCCTCTGCTTGGCCAATCCAAATGCCTCTTATTTGCTATAATGGAAATATAAGGCATAAATCCATACCCTATCCTTCATGTAAGGCATAATTTAAATTTTTTGCATCTTCTTTCTTTCTCAGCTGTATCTGAGGCATGGATGGGGGATGGGGGAAGACAACCAGCTCTTTATATGCTGCTGTTTCCAGATGTGAATCTAGAGGCTCATGCCACTTCTTTAAGGTCCTTAGAGCACTGCAACTGGTGGGGATATGAGGAAGAACTATCACTTTTTGGTGAACTTGGCAAACATAGAGTCAGTCTCTCCCCTTTTGGTTAGACCTCAATAATTTCTGTGTGTTTTAAGATTTCCAAAGTGTTTTTCATTAAACAATTTTTTTCTATTTTTCTTTCATTTTTAAACCATTTTCTCTTATAATTTTAGATTATAAAGTATATAATTTGTTGCCCATTTGTTGCTTATAACTTGTTGCTCATTTTAAAAAATATTATTATTGTCTTGAAGGATGAAGGACAGGTTGGTAAGAGGGCAGGAATTTTCATGGAGAATAGAAATGGAACTAATTTTTTGGGGATTTGAACAGTCGGTGAAATAGCAGTCCAACCCGATTAAAGAATCTGTGTAACATCATGTCACTCAGTGGGCCAAGGGGCCATGCTGACCCTGTTAGTGATCAAGTAATTATTTCTCTGGCAGGGCCTAGAGAAGCCCTTCTGTTGGGTGGTCCTGACAACTCAGAAAGCTGCTGTATAGAATAGTAGTCCACCCATTCCTTTTTCATCATCACCTCTGTTCATCCCCTCCCACACACCAAGCACAAAATGCTTTAATTACTCTCTCAATTACGCCTTCAAGGGAAAATGATGAAGAGATAAGTGAAAGAATTTAATAACAAGTGAGTTTGAATTTCGGCATTTTTATGTAGAAGCTGTGTGATAATAAGCAAGATTTGAAATGTCTGCAAGCCTGTTTCCTCATTTATATAATGCTAATGGCAATCTCTCTTATTACATGTTAAATAAAGTATGCAACACACATATTATATACTCTGTTCACATTTACAATCTACCCTGCTTATGAAAGCATTTAAGAGTGTACTCACAGTTGGATCTCTGGCATCCTACATATTGCCTGGTACACAATGCTCAATAAATATTTGCTCAGGTATGAATACTACATAACAATCTGTTGAATGAATGATGCTAAACCTAATGGCACTGCTGTGAGTGCTGGCTGCATTTTCTTTATGTAATTCTGTTCTATATTCAAGCTAATATTGGGCTTATTTCATTGTACAGCAGCCATGGAAATAAGTGACCATATAACTTATCCAAACCAGGACACTTCTGAGAGTGAAGAGGGGCACTATTAATAATTACTGTAGGACAACTGGTATAAATTTGGACTGTCCTGAGCAAATGGGGACATATATGTGATCACCTTACTAAAAGGCACATGGTTCTTTGCTTGATCGATTGATCAAGATCACAAATGAATATGTGCTTATGTACACACAGGTTCAATTATCTCACAGTTTAAACCAAAGAAACTGCCCAAACATTGTATAAGCATACTTTACATTGTACAACAAATTTGTTCCTAAACAACTGTGTTTACTGGATTTCTAATAAATGAATGTGTGTTTACATGCCCATGGGGGCATTTCATTTAAAGGATTCTTCAAGCTAAACCATTTTTAACATGACAAATTATTCTAGAATTCAAATCATCAACCCTACCTCCCACCTGCAATCCTGTTACCCAAATTACTTGCCTTATTCATAAAATAAAATATTATTTTCTTTGGCTTTATTTTGTGTTTTCCAAAGCAATATATATTTTTAGGTCAGATTTTTATATGAAACATGTCCTAATAAATATGTCATTGGTCAGTTAGTCACTGAGGACCCTTTTAGTCATAGAAAATTTTCACTGTGATGATAAACAGAAAAGATAAAAGACTGTTGCTGTACAATAGGAAAAGTCAATTCCCCTTCCAGTTAACACCTCATTTATCTGGATGACCACAGAGTTAACATCCTTCTTCCCAGTACAACTCAAGCAGGATTGTGTGGAATTCAGGTTGCAGTGTCAAATGGACCCTGAAGCTTCTTTACTTCATTTGAGAACAACTGTGATTGTTTTAGCAGTTGAGTTTGCAGAATGACTACAGTAATACTGAAGATGGGTCTGAGGCCATCAGCAGTAGCCTCGGCCCTTCAGCAACCAACAAGGACTAATAATAAAATGAAACATGGTTATGTTGATCTCAATTAGATCCAAGATAATGTGTTCCTAGAAACACCAGGGCCCTATAATTGCTGGAGCCTGGACAACTGTGACTTGCCCAGGGAGCTTTAATGTTTAATGTTGGAGGGTTCAGGAATCTTTCAGCTATAACTTTTCTAAGGGCTCCCTGTTTATCCTGTTCAAGCTGCAAACACAGAATGTCACTTTATAGAAAATGTTCAAGGTAAACCCACATTCTCCATACAAAACCCAATATTCCACTTGAATAATTATATACAATAAGCAGTAAAAACTACTGTAACTTTAGTCAGAAAATGCAGTTCAGGCTGTGTTAGTCACTAGTTCTGAGATCTCAACAAAGCTTGCTTACTTCTCCAGATTTCAATTACTTCATATGTAAAATTAAAGGATTGGAACAGATATACTACAGATTCTTTTCATAAGTAACATGCTAAAAGTGAGTCCTTAAATCTTTAAAAAGGTAGAAATATAGGGTTATGTAAATACACATCAGATAATGATGTTGCCATGGTTCTACTCTAAAGAGTTGATGGTCAAAGAAGGAAATTAATTCAAGACTTAAGACAATAAAAAAACAGAATTCAGCTATTTCATATAAAACAGCTTATTTTTAGTATAAAAATACAAGGTATTATGCTACCATTACCATAATACATTTTTCAATTTAAAAATAACTGTCTAGTAAATAAGTTGATTGTACTCATTGGATTACTCTATCCACAGAACAGTAATGAAAGTCCAGCTTCTCTTGTAGATGAACTACAACTTGGTACACTATCCCTCAGCAAATTGTATTTTATGCTTTGTCCACAACATAGATTATATTTCTGTGGTGTAAGATGGGAAGAGAGAAATAAGACTCCAAGGAGTTAAATATCTTCCTTAAGATTGCTAGAACTTGACATAATACTCCCAGGTTCTATCACTCCCAGTTAGTTTCAAATTTTAAATTTCTTTGGGTGGAAGAATCAAAATAACAAAACTGGATTTTGTTAATAAGTAGTTGGGGCCACATGCTTTAGGAATATTGTGCAAAAACATTGTACTCTACTAAATGTAGAAAACAAATGGAAACTTTTTCCTTTAAACTTCCCTTCTTACACCACAGAAATATAACTGATTTTGTCGACAAGCATAAAATGCAATGTGCTGAGGGATAGTGTGCCAATTTGTAGTCAGTCTAAAAGAGAAGCTGGACTTTCATTACTGTTTCGTGGGTAGAGTAATCCAATAATATGCAAATTTATTCTTCGGCTCCTTTCTGTTATAGAGAAGGATAGCTAGAAACTAAGAATAGAAGAAAGTAAAATGAAGTATTTTCCTATTTATTCTATCTGAAGTGAATACAAAAAAAATATGGGCTACTATTCACTTGTGAAGGGAAAAATAAATTTAAAACCCAGTAATGAAACAGAGATTGGATTTTAGGAAAGCAAGTAGAATGATAGAAGAGATGGATGTAAAGATGGAAGGAATTCTCAAAGCCCTGTTTATCTCTTTGTCTTTGGAAGCATTGATCACCTGTATGGCATATGTCTCACTAAATTACAGTTCCATAAACAAATATATATAATAAAAACAACACAGAAACTACGGATGTGTGAATAACACTTCTGCCCTGTGATGCATTTGTTTATGAACATGGACTTATCCTGAGTCCCGTTTTATCATGGGACTGAGGCAACTAATTCAATATTTGGAGAAAGGTAAAAATAACACTAGACAACAGAACGACTATAACACCAAGGCTCTGAGTTGGCATTCTGTCACTGGGCAAGATAAGTCTCACTGTTTGATAGAAAGGACATCTTACTGCACTCATCGAAGCACTGTTCCCTAGTCAATCCTCTGACAATGGCTTG
>NW_012103166.1:4340282-4383526 GCF_000951045.1 Mandrillus leucophaeus | reverse complement strand
TAGATAGATATAATATTTTTATTTTGAATTATGTAATTACAGATTATATATATTTTATATATATATCTTTCTCTTTCTCTTAGTGGTCGTCTGGGCTTATTCTTCTAATTCATGGTCAAACAGCTTCCTAGCATGCATTGGTAAAAGGTGTTTGCCCGTAGGTTAGAAGAATAACCCAGAGGAACACTAAGATTCCTCCAAATTTAAGATTCTCCACTGCTTCCTATCTGTTATTTTCCATTTACAGCACTTCTGCTCTGTGTTCTCATTAAATGTTACCTCTTCATTATAAATCATTTCAGAGGAGTTTTCTGGCTTGTTCTGTCTCACATTTAGGTTACTATTTTCACAGTTAACATTCCCCCCCACCCCACCTTCCAACTGCCTCTGAACTTCTCTCTGAGTTTCTATATGTGGTTCATATGTTAGGATTTGGCAGACATATAGTTTCTATTGAAACATGATTAAAAATAATTGTTATTCTGTTGTGCAGTTTGTCTTTTTGTTTTTTCATTATTATCTTCCTACTTCTGTCACTGGGATTTAGGTAATGGAAGAATAAGTAAATGACAGGAGCTCTCCAGAGTTGGGAATAGAAAAGAAACAATGTTCATAAAACTGTTCATTTTCTATGTATCAAATGTTATCTGACTGAAACGAATACCACCGTATTATTTGTTTATTTTTCATACTTTTTTTTCTCATATATTTTCCTAATGCCTAAACTACGGGTCCACAAGAAATAAACATCCTCAAACCATGTGCTATAATTTCAGTAAATCATTTAAAACACACATATTGAACATCTACAAGGTGGTGAACTAAGATTTTTCTTATCCCTCTGCCTACTTAAAACTATGGTTTATGTGAGGTTAAAATAATGAAACAGTGAGACAGAAGATATCTGTCACTGAATTTGGTAAATAAGGTGTTTTATTTCCTTGGCTTTTTATTTTCTTCTCTCTTTTTGTGTGAAACCACTTTCCAATCAAGGGCAATCTAGGCAAAAGGATTTTGCCTAAATGCAGTAAAAATAATTTGAAGGGAAGATATAATTTATAGGCATACTGTAGTCTTCCCCCCATACACAGCATTAACAAATTAAATGGGCAAAATTCATTTAATTCATCAGGTACTGGTGTAGTTATACATAAAAGAATATTTTTATAATTCGGAGGAATAACATTGAGTAAAAATAGTCAAAACTGTTGCCTAGAGAAACTTTTATTTTTGTGCAGCTTAAAACTTTTGTCATCTGCCTTATAAACATGGATATAAAAAATAAAATAAATAGGCTTTTGCTCTGTCACTAAGGCTGTAGTACAGTGGCACCATCATAGCTCACTGCAACCTTCAATTCCCACACACAAGTGATTCTCCTGCCTCAGCCTCCTGTGTACTGGGGACTACAGGTATGCACCATCATGCCTGGCTAATTAAAAAAAAAAAAAAAACAAAAACAACAACAACAAAAAAAACTGAAAGAGGCAGGTCTCACTATGTTGTCCAGGCTGGTCTGGCACTCCTGGGCTCAAGCAATCCTCCCTCCTCAGCCTCCCAAAGCACTGGGATTATAGGCTTGAGCCACCACACCCTGTCCCCTGCCTCTGCCCAAATTGTTGTTTTTCCTATTCTTCTCTTTAAAATAATGTCTAAAAAGATTATGGTTAAGCCACCTTGGTCATTTTTACAGGAAAATTCCAATGTTTATGAGTGTGTGTGGGCATTGGGGAGAGTCTATAATTTAAAAGAAATGTTATTTACCTAATTAATTATTAAGCATGACAACAATAGAAAAAAATCACCTAGAATTTCATTGCATTTTCCATTTTTTGTTAACCTCACTCTTTAGGTTTCATAGACTGCTGCAGAAAAATTGTGAAGACCAAATAATAGTCTTCCCTGACTTTTGCAGATGGGGTTGTGTGTAGAAATTCAAAATCTGCTTCTCAAGAAGACTAAATCATCACTAGCAATAATGAGGTTGTCTACATTCCCCTTCTCTCCTCTCCTATATCTCCATCTCTAATTCCTACTTCCATTCTCCCAATTTGAGACTTATTCATCAATTAATTTTATTTCCATAAAGGACAAACTTGTAGAAGATGTAGTAAGCGATAGAATCATTCCAGAAGTAACTGAATGAAACCAAATCAAGGGAAGATAGAATGGGTGAAGTTATGTAAATTTTTAATTTAATTATGTAAATTATGCAAACTTTTTGAACTATGTATAATCACATACATGAATACAGAGAAGACAACCCTGAAAAACACGTTTCAAGAGTGACTATACTTACACCAGGCTATGTTTTAACATTAGCACTAACTGATTTGATGGATTCAACAGGCTTTTTCTTGTTGGATGTTTCTTTGTATTTTAATTGTTCTATACTTTAATACATTAAAAAAAAACTTGTGAAAAGGTGCAAAGAGTGAATGATCTTTAAGTAGTAAATGTCTGGATTGGAAAGAAAACAAATGAACCCACCTGCTTCATTATGTTATAGTTGAGTGTGCCTCTGAAACCCTCAAAAACTACATTGGAATTGAAAAAGATCAATCTTCTGCACAAATAGTCAATATTCAGAATGTATAGATTGCTTTAAGAATCAGTGCAAGCTGAAAATAAATATAGTTCAAAAATTTAGAAATTTCATAAATAGCAAACATACAAAGTATTATTAAGAAATCATCGTATGTTCTACTTATATGTGGGAGTTAAACTATGAGCACACAAAGGCATAAAAATGATACAATGGACTTTGGGGACTTGCGGGGAAGGGTGGGAGGGAGGCAAGGGATAAAATACTACAAGTAGGGTGCAGCATATACAGCTTGGGTGATGGGTGCACCAAAATCTCACCCATCACCAATGAAGTACTTACATAACCAAATACCTCCTGTACCCCAATAACCTATGGAAAAATAAAAAAGAAAAAGGAAAAAGAAAACAGGGTCCTTGCAGCAGATATTTAAGCTAAAAGATTGAAGTCTGCAAATAAAACCCATAAAAAATAGTGTTAGCCCAACCACATGGGGCTGGCCCAGTAGGACAATTCTTACTGAGAGCATCCTAGACAACCTGCTGAGAAAGGCAGACAGGCAGAATGACCATTACTGAATGGCCTGATTGACAAGGGTCCCTAAGGAGGGGCTTTGGAATGAACAGTATTGCAGTGCACTCACGTTTCTCAGGTTTGTTGACAGTCATGATTATGGCAGATCCTGTCTGATTATAAGTGAGTACACATGGAGCTGAAGACAGAGCTCTAGATGAATCAAGAACAGAGGCAATAGTGGCAGTAGGACACTCAGTCCGTGCATCAATGGACACCTAAGGGATCATCAAACACCATAAAATAAAACATGGCCCCTGGTAAGAGATGTCAAATAATCTTAGCTCTGTAAAAATAAATTAATTATAAGGCTCCAGTAGGGAGTTTCATGTGGTCAGCATGGGCTGATATTATCTAATTATTATCAGCTAAACTTCTTGATTCAGATAATTAACTGAAATTTCCAAGTATGTAGTACCACTCCAGGCACAAGAATTTCCAGGGCTGTTTGGTCCTAATATTTGTTCAACATTCTTTGAATATAAGAATTCATTTGCTCTTCTTGTTTTTATACATCTGTTTAAAGAGTGTAACCATAATCTGCCTACCTATTTAAATAATGCATTTCAGAGCTGTTTAACAGTTACCTGGTATAAAGGTTGTGGCTGTCCCTGGACAAATATACCGATTATTTAGAGAATCATGAGAGACTCAGCCTGTTCTTATTTTCATCATATAAAAGAAGAAAATTATGTTTGCTGCTTAATAAAATAAGTTGTCCTATCTTTCAGACACTTGCATGACATTAGTACTGTAATGTACAAGATGTCACTGCAATGTCTAATAATTACTGTAACACTATTTAACATTATTTATCTGTATAAGATATTGTGCTGATGAAACTGCACATTTAGGGGAGAAACTGAAAGCAATAATCCTGTAATAAAAGTGAAGTGTATTAAAGATGGAAAGCACTATTACTACAGGTAAAATCCTTTGAGAGTGCTCTTATTTATAATTTTGTCCCAGCAGGACAACCCTTCTGTGTGCTGATTATCAGAGCAATTCTAGCTTTGGGGAGGAAAAAAGTCACAAACACACCCAGAGGCTGAAATAAGCTCTTCTTTTCGTGTGATTTAAGAGCTATTGTCACTTTGTGGAACTCTAAACATTATTCCATTCAATAATTCGGCTCCTAGATTATATATTGTCTAGGTTTCCTCTTCCTGCTATTTGCTACTAAGAACATTTAAATGAAACTTATCAGCTGATTTTTTTACTGCTTGTTCTCCACCTGAAGTTATTATCCTCAATTCATAATATCATACTCATCTGCAAAACAACCAAACAGGAACATAAATTCAGTTGGGAGAAATAAACAAGAGAAATGGAAAGCAGAATAAGCCAGGAGAAGCAGGGTCTCTGATGGGTACACTTATGACTGTTTTCAACTTTAAATTGCAGAGTTAGCTTTGAGGTAACTGAAAGTTACTTCCATTGTGACATAACTGTGGCTTTAGATAATGACAGGAATCCCTTTTCTATCATGAAAATATCTAGCAAAGTTAGCTCTTTTGATAATAATGTTATCCACGCTTAATGTGAATAAAGTTAAAACTCAACACCTAACACCAAACCTAGCACATTGCTGTTGCTCAGTAGATTTTTGTTGAATAGATATTTGATAAAGACAATTTTATTAAATAGATTATAATGGATATCTGTCAAATTAAGCATTTTGTTGATACTTTTATATTTACTCATCTGTCTCAAAGAAGATGGATAGCTACGTTATCCTAAAGTCACCTGCTCCAGGGGCAGCCAAGGAAACTCCTACTCTGCTACTGCCCTGGGAGAATGTGGCTTCATTCTACAAAACTGTCAGCAAGTTTTTGTACCTAGTTTTTGCTTTTTCTGTAGGAGAATTTTCATTAAGATTCTTTTTGCTACTACTTGACATTTAAATAAAATTTGGACACGAGTCACAGGAATGCATTCACCAAATTTTCAATCCTATATTTGGTTAATTTTATGTGTCCTTGGGAAAGAGAGGGACAGAGGGAGCCGTGAGAGACTGAGAGAGTCTTTTGCCTTGCCCCAAAACAATACCTATCATTTCTTAATAAAGTACCAGTCACAAGGAGTTTCTCTTTAGAGGAGAAAGTAGAATCACACAAGAGCACTGCCTAAAGCAAAATGGCCTCCTTCTCACTGAAAGGCCTCATTTCCAGCTAGGCTTTCCAAAATGACGGCATGCCCTGGCTACTAGCTTTCTTGGCCGTCCAGAAAGTATACTTCTCTCCTTGTATAAACATCACATCTTCAATGTAACTCTAGTCTTTGACTAAAGCCGGGTGTTGAAGGGCAGGGAGCCCATTCTATCTGTCTCATGTGAAAGATTCGCTATCCTGATTTTTGCTTGTGCTAGTCTCAAATATTGAAAAGTAGTATAAATTTTTCATATTTTGAAAAAGAATTATGTGCTTGCCTAAAGAAACAATATTCTTGGCTATTACATTTTATTGCTTGTAATTATTGTAGACATAAAATTATGTTCAATAATACTATTATATGTAGATTGCTGACTGCTGAGTATATATTATCTGTATTGAATTTTGAAAATCTGTTTTTATATACAACATAAAAATTTCATTGAAAATGATAAGCATTTTCCCAAAATTCCAAACTTAATGATTATTGAACTCTGCTATAAATAATTTTCATATATCATATGATAGATTAGCTGTACTTGCCCATGTTTTCAATGTCAACTGTTCTAGTAAACGTTAATAATACATTCAAAACATTTACCATTATTTAAGTTCAATCCTAGTTAAGAAACAATCATTAAGAAATCCGAGTTGGGTCAAATACTATGTCTATAATACAGGCATTTACATGGGATTATTCATACATAAAAAATTAAATACTGGTGGCTTTAATTATTGATGATGCTTGTAAACTTTTCATTTTGGCATAATGTAAGAGAAAACAGAATCTGACCAGAAACATGTACATCATGAAGACCAAAAAATAGAAAGTACAGTAGTATTAAATCAATACATAACAACTTGTTAATCTTCACATATTTCACCTAAATCACATTAGTTCCCACCATGATAACTGAGTGAGGAAAGCATGGCAGATATTTTCACTAGAGATGAAGACACGGAGGTTCTGAGCAATGAAGCATCTCAGGATCACATGACCCCTGAGCAGACCTGAAGATACCTAGACTCAACTTCCTGAGCCCTAGTCCTCTGCTTTCTTTCTTGTACTAAACTGAGAAGGGACATTTTCAAGGACTTGGCGACTAAGATTTTCAATTGATATGCACCACACTGCTCTCCTTCCCCAAAGTAGCTTGGCTGTGGGTCAGGATTCAATCAACTGAAAAGAGACCCAGTATTGGCATCTATTTCTATGGTGCTGGCCAGGGAGTTTTTAAAATGCTGTGCTATTCGATGATACTCAGGGCCTGGGGCTTCTAAACAAACTTTCATAGACTTGGAAATAAACATCTTCGGAGAATGTGATTTACTTATAGGAGAGGGCAAATTACAGCATTTGCTAGGTGACTGGCTTATATCCAGTGGCTTCTCTTTCTTTCCAACAGTCGTGGTTCACTCTATTATGATTCTCAGTTTGTTCTTCTCTAGCCAGTGAAAGTGACCATTCAGCACAAATTGAAGCACTGGATTGCGAATAACATGCTGCCTCTTAGGGAAAGCCCAGAAGAGTGTGATAGTTTTTTCTGACATAACACCCATCTCATGAGTAAAAGAAATGATTCTATCCTCAATAAACTGGAAGACATTGAACACACAAATGAAAAAGAAGGAGAAAGAAAGAAAAGGGAAGGAAAGAAAAAGAATGGGAAGAGACAGGAAGGGAAGAGTGAAAGGAAAGTAGATGCAAATGATAGAATAAACGTGAACGTAAAACCAGCAGGTGCAAACTTGGGAACAATATAGGCATGAGAGCTAAGGGATTCCTGGAACAAAGGAAGACATGAAGTACAGAAAATTAGAACTGAAGATATTTGTGAAGGAGAATGTTGAGGGTGTTTGAAGAGGGGAAAAGAAGGACATTAAAGATGTATGGATGCCGAGGAATAGAGGCAGGGGAGGATAAGTTATATCTCCTTTGAAACTTTTGCCTTCTTTTTTGCAAGTTTCACCTGGGCTGACATCTTGCTGTTTTCAAAGAGAAGTGCTTATGAGAAAAACTGGTGAGACAATCCTTAATATATTCTTCTTTGCATTCATGATAATTACTCATTTTATAATGAGAAAGAATGACAGCTATCATAACTGATGAATGCAAACTGAGGAGCCATATTTCATCTCTACAACTGCCAGATTCAGATGTTGTAGTTAGAAGGTGCATAAAACCACCAACTGTAAAAATAAACATGATGACACCACCTTACAGAACTTAGTTGTGGGAACTAAGCATGACTATGAAAGCATGCTGTAATATAGAAGATAATAAAATGCTATTACTACTATTACTTTTAGCATGAATGCAAATCTAAGAGCCCATCTCTTCATGTTAAATAGATACTCTTAAATCAAAAGCCATTAGTTATCTTTTGAGAGGAATATGATTTCATTTAGAGTGTGACAGCATTCTGAAGCATATTGCCCTCCTCCCCACATTTAAGTTGAAATTTTCTGTGGCTGTTGGGTATTTCCCCACGTTGTCTATGACATATTTTAGTACTAAACCAACGAACATTAGTTACACTTACATCTTGAGAGGTACCAATCTGAAATGAAAACATCCATCTTCACATTAACAGCTTTTTAATTAACCTTCTGACACTCTCAATAAGAAGGTTCACTGTTGTCGTGGAAGGGGATGCTATCTAAGTGATTACACATGTACTGCTGCTTTGTTTATTTTCTATAAGAAAATCAAGATGCTCTTTAAAAACATCTTCACCTGTTACTAAAAGCGAGAGTAATTTTGATAAACTTCCATGCTCAGAAAACAGACTGTGCTCATGCTGGGCAGGACTTAATTGAAATAGTGACAGTTCGGTTTGATGTTACAAGGACAGAGGGAAAAATGCAGAGGAAAGGGGATAGGAATGAGTGCCAGAGTCAGTTGCCTTGGATTTCCCTCAACCCCAGTTTTGTAAGAGCAGGAATACCATGTAGATATCCAGACTATATCTTGGGGAGGCAGTCCCCTGGAAACAGCCTATAGTTTTAGGATTTGAGAAAAAAAATCTGTCCTTTTAACTAGTGGCAGATAAATTCTTCATTAAAAGTAATTTAACTGACATCAGTCTGTCATTGTAACATTCTTTTTTCCTTAATATGTTCTTTTCTTTGAAGCATCACCTTGTGAAACACGCAGTTGTGATATACCTTTCTTAAATGGCTTCGGTGTAGCAGTAATAGGGAACACATCTTCCATGTCCTTTAGTCTCTATACAAGGATGCCTCCAGTCTCTCAATCCTGCATTTTCTGACTTATGGATTTTAACTCTAAGCAGACAACACCAGAGCAACCACAGCAAAAAATGCTCTTGAATGTAACTAAGCTAAGGATGTTGTGATACATCTTTTTGCCAAATAGAAGGTTTCCCATTAACTTAGGAATCCCAGTGATATTGCCCCCACCCCTCAAAAACAATGAGAGGCTCATAGCCCATTTTACAGTTGACATTGAGACCTAAATGGAAGCTGATGTCTTTCTGCTAGGCAAGACAAACCGGAGGCAAATTCATGAAAATGCTGTGCTCCTTGTCAGTGTCCTTTTCAGGGCCTTGCTCTCTCCCCTGTCTTTCTCCCAGCAAGCTGCTTCTTACTCTCATCCTGCTCTTGCCCACCCATGACCCTATCAAGATTCCGTAACAAGTTGCCCTTCCTTGGCAGCTGGTCACCTTCTGGAAGCATCTCTCTATTCTCCCGCCTATGACAGGAGGGTGGTACTAGCAGCTGTAACAGTAAGTAAGGTAAAATGTTTCCAGTTCTTCTTACTCTTCCTCCCTCCCCAAAGTCCCAATCTCAGAAAAATGATTTAGAAAAGTAAAGAAAGAGAGAAAAAAGAAAAGTACCTAGAATTCCAGAAAAGAAAGAAGGTAAGAAGGAGGTAAAGTACCTATAATTGCAGAATTTCAAAGTACCTAGTTACGTGTTCATCAGTGCTATTTGAAGAAATACAAAATATGATATAATTATGAAAATAAAATAAGCCATGACAAGCATATAGTTGTTGAGTGAGACGACTGGGAGAGGGAAATAAGGAAAAGCCATCTCTTTTCCCTGACTGAAGTACACTTTAGTGTGAGATAGAGGAAAAAACTATTGAGTAAATGGCTTGACAGTTTACTTTTCAATCAAGTCCAAGTTTTGTGCTTAAAGTTACCTTAGGGCTTTTTCTTATCTAACCTCATCTGGCTAAGTTACCTTAGGACTAGTTTTGTATTATCTAAGAGTGACCAGAAAATTCCTGGTCAGGGGCATAAGAGAATAATCCCAGTGACTAAGTTTTAAAGAGATTCTGGGAATCAAAAATAAAGATGGCTTATAACGAACCCTATGAACCTTGTTTCTTGTAAGAGTCAGATAGAAGTTGTGATGGGATGCGCCTAGTAAAAATGGCACTTTCCTCCTCAGTCCTTCTTAGTTTTTGTTTTTCTTCTAATTAAGATAGTCTCACCAGCCTGGGAAACATGGCAAAACCCCATTTCTACTAAAAATGCAAAAATTAGCTAGGCATGGTGACATACATCTGTAATCCCAGCTACTTGGGAGGCTGAGGTAGAAGAATTGCTTCAATCCAGGAGGCAGAGGGTGCAGTGAGCCAAGGTTGCGCCACTGCACTCAAACCTGGGTGATAGAGTGAGACTTGGTCTCCTCCCCCACCAAAATAAATAAATAAATAAATCAAATTTTTAAAAGTCTCAACTTAAGATATTCTTTGATACAAGTTTGTGATTGTTTTAATACGTGGTCAGGAGGAGGAGAAGACTGGAATGTGTGTAAAAAACATTTTCATAGTATACGACTTCCAAAATTGAAGATGGTAAAGGTGATTAGGAGGCTGATTTTAGAGCCCCTCCCCCCCCACCAAGAGATCTATTGCTTCGTGCCTGAAATTGCTTACCTATAGTCATGTTCCCTCTTGTAGGGCAATTTACTAGCTCAGTATTTAAATTCAAAGTTGTATGCCCCAAAATAATGCTTTTAAAAATATATTAATCTCACACATCTATCGTGATGAAACCAGTATAGTTTTGTGATTCTTTTTTTAAAATAATTTTTATCTAGGAGATAATGCATATATTCTTTAGTTTTCAAAAGGACCTTGGAAGGCAAGCAATTTGCTAGTAATGTTTTTGCATGATTCTGGTTTCATAATTAACAATTAAATTTTATCATCTCCAAGTCTACTATATCACAGAAGATGTGGACCATTTCTCAGAAATGCAACCTATTTTCTTTCTTCCCATCAGGTGAAATCTGTATGTTCCATCCTTAACTCCAAACCAAGGCATTTACACTTTTTGGTACTGATGGAAGGATAACCTCTGCATTTAATTCCCTGGTGGCTGTCATCCTGCTGTATATAAGACAGTCTACCAGGAAATCACTTCCATCTCACGGGCTCTCAATCCAAAGAACCCAAAGGATGGCTTCCAAACTTCAGAATTCCACTAAAATGACCAAATCCATCTGAAATTCAACTACGTGATTTCTAAAAATAATCAAGTCCACAAGTTCATCCACAATACCAAAGTATCTAGTTGTCTCTTCATCAATGCTATCTGAAGAAATATAAAATATGACACACTTATGAAAAGAAAATATGCCATGGCAAGTATATGTTCTAACGGCAAGTATATGTTCTAAGACGTCTTCCCATTGTGGTAAAGTATCTTTGTGTCGTAAATGACTGAATGATCTCACTACTTTCAAAGACAAATAACAGAAACAACAAAGAAAGCAAAGTCTAAATCTCAAAATCAAGACTGAAATCATTGAGCCCTAAGACTGGTTTGAAGCTTGAGTGGCAGGGCTGGCTCCGCCCCAAATTGGCTGAGTGGTTTTGAACTCCCTTCAACTTCCTCATCCCCATTTGTACCAGGTGATCTTTTAAGATGTAAATCACCTCATATCACTGTTCTGCAACGGCCTCCCGTGGTCGCTCACGGAATAAAATCACAACTTCTGATTGGCCTACGTCTCTACAGGAGGTGATCGAGACCAATCTCAGGAACCACATGTCCCACCAGACTCTGCCTCCCTTTTTCTCTTAGAGATACACAGGTGAGCCTGCCAATCCTCAGGCACGTATCCATGCCAGGTGACCTTCATAAATGTCATTTCTTTTCCCTGGAATGTTTTACCTCCAAACTTTTGCATGGCCTATTCTCTCTTCTTTAAGACTCCGCTCTAATGTACCTGCCCCTGAGAAATGTGTATTTTTTTTTTTTTAAAGGATAGTTTCTAAAACATCCCCCATCCCTTGTGCTTTCATTTTCATCCCAGAATTTATATAGAAACAAGTGATGGTATTTGCTGTCTTTTCTCATTAGAATGTGAAAGTCATGAAAATAGTGACTTTGCTTCCAGACTGTGGCATTCCCTAGTATCTAGAATCAGGCCAGGTGCATAGCAAGTGCTCATTAAATGTCAATGGAAAATAAAAAGAAATGCCTTGGTTTTTTTTCCTCCCGCTCCTCACCCCAATACACAAAACTATTAGTTGTAAAACTGTGAAAAGGGAAAAGGCCTGTGCATTTGTGTGTGTCTTAGGAATTGGTCATTTTAGAGGGATTCTGAAGTTTAGAAACCATCCTTTGGGTTCTTTGGATTGAGAGCCCATGAGATAGAAGTGATTTCCTGGTGGGCTGTCTTAAATATAGCATGAAGACAGCCATCAGGAATTTGGGAGTTCTTTTAAAGAGAAAACAGGCTTCATCTCTAGAGCTTACAAAAAAGAGGACAAAGACTGTGGGGGAGCCAGTCTAGGTCTGGGACAAAGCCTAGAGGACTTAACTGCAGAAAGCTTCCTGTGGTTCACAGTAGTCCTGGACTAACTTTGAAATTCCAGGAGGAGAAGAGGGGCATTTGAGGCAATGTCCTTTCTATGTCCTAGGGAACAGGGAAGCTTTGCAATGCATATGGAATATACTCTGCAGCCCTGGCAGACATCCTGCCTTGGGAATGACTTTCTTACTTAAGCCAAAGACCTTGAAATGGAGACCTCATGTGTAAATATGTGCAAATGTTGAACTAAATTTATCCCATAAAATTTTTAGGAAACAACCTTGCCATGGATACAAGCTGTTGAATACATTATCTGCCGGGGTTAACAGGGTTTCCTTCAGCAGAAATAAATAAATTAAGAGGAAGCACTGAAGGGTTGACTACTCCAGATTTGTCTTTAATAACATTCCATTAAAAATGACGGAAAGGCACAGCTCTCACAGCAATTCAGGCTCAGAGTGATGCTGTTCTCTTTCAGGCTCATGTCCTCAGATGAGGCTTCTGTGGTTTTAATCACTTCTCTTCCTCTAACGCACCCTCCTCCAGCTTTTTTTTTCCCTTTCATTTTTTGGTCTGTCTTTCCATCTATCTGACTATGGCTCATTTACCTTGATTAGCAGAGGGACTGGTATCACATTTTTCAATAAGAACTAGTGATTTTTAAACTATTTAGAGCAAAAGTTACATAAATTATCTGTACCATGCAAAAGCAGAGGTTTGTGATAAAAAATTATGTTTAGCATCTAGCTAGTTTTTATCCGTAGAAGAGCCTACTATTAAATATTAATGCCACTGACTTTTCCTAGTTCTGCATTACCTACCTCCCATACCATGTGTACTATATCTCAAGTTAAAAAAAAAAGAAAAGAAAAAAAAGAAAAAAAAAGGTAACTAGGGCCTAAAAGTCCTATGGAAAGGACACTGCCATAACCAGCTGTGACTCCCTCATCCTTTTCTATCTACAATCATCTAGAGATAAAATGGAATATTCCTCTCCAGTCTCTCATTGCTTGCCTTGTAGTAGCCACTGATGGATATAGCAAGAACTGGATGAATTTGGTAGCGCTTTCTTGGAAGGTTTATATGTAATTTTTTTTTAAGTTAACTGTTTATGACTTGGTGGTGTGTGTGTGTATGTGTCTGTGTGTGTGTGGGTATACATATATGGAGGATAGTGCGTCACATGCAGAGAGAGTCATAAATGCATGTTCGCAGCTAACATGTTGGCGTAGGTTTGCATTATGGAGATTAGGTCAAAACTGCTTAGCACTCCTCTGTGATTTTCTCACCTATAGCTCTCACAACGTGACCCTGTAATATGAGAAGATGCACTTCCAAGCATGAAGACTTAATTTGCAATCCACACAAATCCCTCTGTCCAAGTGGGGTGAGGGCATAATAATCGGGCTCTCATACAGTAATGATGAGCTTGTGTGCGTTCGGAAGAGCAGCTGCCTGTAAAAAGTTTATTCCTTTGTGTGTGTGTTAAATCTGGCTCTATCACTTACTACAGCTTGGTGGATTTGACATTTCCTAAGACAAAAAGGTAAAGAGTAAAATATTAGGAATTCTGAAAGCAAAATCCACTAGAAGAATAAACCTGAAAAAAAAAATAAATGTAGAAAATGAATGAAATGTTAGAATATTCTCTCCTTACCTGATAGAAAAAATAGAAACCAAAATAAATGGCCATTTATCTAACTTTACCATCCTCGTCACCAGCATATCCCAAAGGTCCACCTCCAGTTTGGTCATTTCATGCTCCAATCATTAACCTCACAATGCAGATTTCTCCGCCTGCTCTTATAGAGCTGTTAGTTTGCCCTCAACAAGAAGTGTTAATGGGCAGCCTCCTTGGCTAAGAACACTGCATAAGCCTCAGACTTTATGCAAGTCCAAACCAGCTTGCTTAGACTCAGGAAGCATGATGTTTCCTC
Organism: Mandrillus leucophaeus; assembly: GCF_000951045.1. Lineage (NCBI taxonomy): Eukaryota > Metazoa > Chordata > Mammalia > Primates > Cercopithecidae > Mandrillus > Mandrillus leucophaeus. Next base: position 4,369,523 of record NW_012103166.1, on the reverse strand, counting down.
TCCATTTCTAATAAATTTGACCTTGAAAGAGGACAGAGAGTACTGCCTCTGTAGAAGAGAGGCAAAAAGATTTTTAAAAAGTAGATACTATGACCATATCATAGAAGGCAGGTATGTTTCTTTCCTTTGTTTTAGAGTGAAGGAGGTAGAGCCTATGATCCTGGTGTCTTCAGTGTTTTGTTTATATTACATGGAAGGAATAGGGAAAAGAGTAAGAAAAAAATGCGAACTAAGGCACATGGAGGTGGCACTCGTGCTCTCTTTGGAGTGGATGTAAACTACCCTTGAGCACCATCCCTGTCTTTCTGCCCATTCACATCTGCTGCTGCTTCTGTTTTCCTCTCTGAATGGATTCTCAAAGAAAAGACAGATGAAAGGAGGTATTATTAATTGTGGGCAACACAGAACAGTTGTTAGAGAAATGGTAGAACTGCCATTTAGCCAGTGTCTGCTCCCCCATCATGACCATTACAAGCAATGGATTAAAATGTGTATTCATTGCTTCACATATGGTTACTTTTACATTATTGATTCTTCACTGGGGACCCGTAGAGTGAAGGTCAGTGAAACTTCTAATCTTTTAACTTTAAAAAGCTGATTAAAAACTTCATCCCATTTATGCTGTTCTCTCCCTCACAAAGTCAGAAGGTTTCCTGTGATGACGTCCCGAAAATACTGAGAGTTTCAATTTGCTAGCTTCCCCAAACATGCAGTATCTAAATTTTCTCCAAGCCACTTTGATCTCCTGAGTTTTCAGCACAGCACTATTCAGTTTCCTGGCACAGGCAGTGAGAATTTCTTTTGCTACCAAACCACCTGGTAGAATGTTTTTCATAAGGGGACCTCAAACAATAGCTGCACTCTTCCAAAACTGTCTTAGTATTTATTAAGTTATTTCAGTACCAAAAAGAGACAAAGAGTATGCCAATTCATTTGAGAATAAATGAAGTTCAATTTTTTTATAAATGTTTAAACCATTTCACGCATAGTAAAACCAGATCTGTGCTTTCCCAGTTTTAAATTCCATGATTTTATTAGGTTGGCTTGAAAGGATTTATTTTACAGTACAGTGCACACTTAGAGATGAAAACTGAATTCCTAGAGCCATGAGTTTTGTTTATTTATCTGTTTTATAAAATTTCATGAGAGAAACAATCAGTAGCATCTACAGCAATCAGAGAAAGCCCACACAAAAGAAAACACACCAATTTATAAAAGAAAGGAGTAAATCAAGACTGGTATGTCCCTGAGATATAAATAAGCAGTTCTCAAAAACTGAAGGTAGGGGCTTTCATTGTCAAACATTTGAAAACGGCTACACATTTTATTTTATTTTTTAGATATTCACAATGTCCCATAACGTAAGAAAGGCTCTGAAAAGCCCTGTTTTCCTAAAATCTATTTAATTTGCTTAATTTGTTTGAACAGCAATTTCTACCTGTACTTAACTTAGAACAATTTTTTTTTTCAAGAAAACAGAATATCCACTAACATTTACAGCATGCCTTAGTTTGTCATAACAAACTTAGGAAAATGTATGATTAGGTCAATAGCCAAATGATGCTGCAAAGGCTGTTGAGGACCCACTGACTTTGCAATCAATTTCCCCTACCTTTCTACTCTGTTCCTTTTATATATGCCACTACCTAACTACAGGCCCAGAAAACTCTTCTATGTGACCTTTTGTAAAGTCAGAGTGCCTCGGTGGTGAGATCCTATAAGTGAAATACATCATTCAACAGTCACGTTGTGGCACATTTAAATGGAAATTTTAGTACACTGTCCCAGCACAAACCTGCTTATTAACTTTTTAATTATCAAATTGGCAATATTAAAAATTAACTCAATATGCTTATCGGTTTGCTACAAAGAAGAGACTCACTCACGCTATCTTAGGAAAAGAGGATTTATTGTAAAGACATGTATAGCCTGAAGCTAAACCCGGATTAAAAAGCTATCACAGTACAAAGCAGCTGTATGAACTAGTTGCTTGCCTCATCTCTTTTTCTCTTTGGATTTCTTCTGTTTTCTCTTTTCATTAGTTGCTGGCTTATCCTCTTATATTTCCTAGCATAAATACCAGAAACAGCTACTCTGATTGATTAGTAAATCATTAATTACCCTATTGTGTAGAGCTTTTGTATCAATCAATCTGATGAATTCTAGAATGGCACCTTTGAGTGGGTATACAACTCCCTCATTTAGTCAAAAAGATCTCTAATTCAAGTAGTCTATGGTGACTTTCAAAAAAAGGAATTGGAGTAGTAGCATTTTAGTTTATAGGAGACACTGTATGTGGTGGTTTCTTTCAATGTCACATCCCTGCACACTGCCCCTTGTTACGACGACCCAGGGAAAATATTAAATTTCACTCCATATGTTGTAACACATTCAAACATAAGTGGATATTAAAAATCAAAATCTGGAAATTGAACAATTCCCCCCCCCCTTTTCCCCACTACATATGTAAAATTATCTAGACATAAAAGTACTTTTTGCCGGGCACGGTGGCTCACATCTGTACTCCCAGCACTTTGGGAGGCCGAGGCAGGCGGATCACAGGGTCAGGAGTTTGACACCAGCCTGACCAACATGGTAAAACCCCTCCTCTACTAAAAAATACAAAAATTAGCCCGGTGTGGTGGCGTGTGCCTGTAATCCCAGCTACTCAGGAGGCTGAGGCAGGAGAATCCCTTGAACCCAGGAGGCAGAGGTTGCAGTGAGCCAAGATCATGCCATTTCACTCCAGCCTGGGCGACACAGTGAGACGCTGTCTCACACACACACACACAAATAATAAAAATAAACTTTCCTAGTTGATCTTTATGCCTCTAACTTCTCCTTGATATAATCAGCCCTATTGTCTGCTATTAATCAAATTAATAATAGTTAAGACAAGCCAATGTTCTCTTAAAAAATCTCCTGTGTCTCTTCTTGCACACATGGTCCCATCCAAACTCTAAAATTTCACTGAAGATGTTTCATATCCTGACTCTGAACTATGTCTCTAAGTTTATGCAACCCTTACGTTCAAACAGAAACTGTTAATCTTTGCAGTGGTTGCAAAGGACACCAGTCAAATTATCATTTTTACGTCTTTTCTCAAGTCATTATCTGTACTGGGCATGTTCCTCTTTGTCTCCTTACCCCAATCTAACCTACTTACTCCTCTGAATATATATGCTCCAAATTATAAATCTGTGCCTTTCTAATTAGAGTCCACATATATGGATAGGTGAATTGGAAACAAAATTGAAGAGAAGATAACAGGCAGCTTAGATTTTCTGGGGGGATAACTAGGTCTTTGAGGACTCTGCCATATGGTTTGGCCGTATGGACAGACTAGGTTGAATTTGACCAAAAGCACTGGCTTAGAAGTCATGAGATCTGGGCTGTAATCCCAGATATGCTACTAACAAACTATTTAACCTTGGGCAAGACACTTAACCTCTGTGGGTTTCAGTATCTTCATCGGCAAAATACATGCTTTGGTCTAGATGATACTTGGAATGTTTTCAATTTAGGATAGATGTTTTGTTCTAATTATTAGTTGGCTTCAACTGGTTTGCTACAGATAACATTAGATTGGGAAATGACCTGAGTTAGAATAGGGGGTAGGGATCGATCCAAACTTTCACTTCAGATCTATAAGCAAGCTTTGATGGTTTCTTTCTTTCCTCCCTTATGGCCCAGGTGTTTCTGATGCCCCACTGTAACTTCCCACACTCATCATAGCTTTAGATAGACTCTAAGGTACTTGAAACATTAGCGGTGACCCCCATTTGTAAAATAGACACATCAATTTTCAGGGTATACTTTAGAAGTTGCATTAACCTAAAGTTTTTCTGGAAAAATAATCCTTAATTCACATACAGAAGTGCCCAGCAGAGCTCCTGGTTTTACAGAGAAATCTGCCAGGCAACAACTGTTTGGACTTTTCATCTTTATCTCTTTTCTTATTCTCTTCTTCATTACTGCAAATTTCCCAAGCTTTAAGATCACCACTCAGTAATCATGAATGTAAAATGGTACCACTCACAAAAGATGTACAAGAAACAGTATTTTTTCTCCTGACTTGCAGAGCAGTGGGTTAATTTAAAATTTATCCTTGTTAATCTCCCTTACTTCTTTTATTTATTTCATTTTTGCAGTTTAGATGGAATGTACATTTTATAATTAAATACAAGTAGGAAATAATATCACACTGACAAGGCTCTTAATCTCCTCAAGATATTAACAGTCAGTGCATCAAGTCAACTCATCTTTAATCCTGGGTCTCACTATGCAAAAGCAGCACGTAAGAATGAAAAGAAGATGATTCCAACCATAACTCCTCAAATGGTGATTACAGGACAAAAACTGTGTGGAAGTGATGTAAATAAATCATTAATATGGACAAAAGACATTGTATAAATGTGTGCTGCCTATCTCAGAGGGTTAGAAAAAAATCCTACTAGGAAACAGAAAATCAGGTTTCTAATCTGAACCCAGCCACTATTTAACTACAAAATCTTGAGCAAATGTACCCGGTGACTTTTTCAGAGTTGTCCTGAGAAATCAATAGGGCAAGGGGGACCATTTGAGTTTATAATTTGTAGCAGACTTTACACATGTACGATTTTGTTTATAGATCTTTTGTTCAACTCAGTGTACTTGATCTGGCCTCCTGACTGATGATCCACAGTACCAAAATGAACACTAAAAAATGACTTCACAAATGATTTTGTTTCCCAACTTCCTTTTCCATGGAAGAAAACTGAAGCTCGCAAGGTTAAATGATTTGCTCACATAGTTTCTTTGTTGTCCTTAAAGTGTTCATTCACAACACAGTGAACCTAAGGGCATGTAAGGGTAAAACTCAAAATAATATCAATGTGCAATAAACCAAAGGCTATCACATTAACCTTTTTTAGTCCATATCCTGTGGGAGGGTTACCTCTTGAAACCTTTTGTGTCAACCTTAACAAAAGGAAGCAGAAACGATTTCTTTCTCTATCTATTTTCTTTCCATGTCATGAATGAATACCAGCCCAAAGATGTTCATTTTAACACCCTCACCCTCTCATATGTACCATCATTTTCTTCAGAATGCTCAGGTTTGGCTTTTTCCCCTGTGAGATTAGAACATCTCTTTTGGATGTCCACTGTTACTGGCTCTGCTACCAAGGTGCTTTCTGTTTCAAAGGTCTTAATACTCAGTACTAGATCCATATTGTATTCACAGCAGGGAACTTTACCAAGGATGCATCTAATATCCATATATGGATATCCCTTCATTTTAAATTCTAATGGTGGGCATCAGTTGTCCTGAAGATTGCCCTGCAACCTGAAAACTTTGCAAATTATGAAGGGCTATACAAAAGTAAAATAATAATGCTTTGTTTTCTATTTTCATTAAATACTTTTTTTTTAAAAAAGGTGAGAAACAAAGTAGAGACAGGCAGAAATCCAAATTGTTCTTAACTTACAAGATGGGGGTTAAGAAATATTGTATATGGTTCATACAACAAAAAAATGGAGGTTTGAATTTAGTCACAGGCATTTCATACAGAGGTGACTAGTAAAATAATTGAGAAGAGATTTATTATCACATTGAGTTAGGAAAATGAGGGCATAGTTTGAATAAGCAAAGTTGTTATCTATTATAACATTAAATCAATAGATATTATCTAAAGTTAATAAATACATAGGCACCAGCATAAGTATTATAGTGAGATACATGGAGTTATTCAGCATGATAATTAAACAGAACTGAAACTGTTAAAAGTGGAAAGTAAGATTCTGAGTAGGGGGTAAGGCAGGAATTGTTCTATACTTCGATGGTTTTAGTTATATACATGTATTATTTTGAATTCACAAATAAACACTAAAAAATGTACTATTTTCTCTTTCAGATGACATTCAGCATAATGATATGCTGTACATATATACTATATGTATATACTATATGTATGAGGACACTATGTGTCCTCAGTATATGTTAGTCATTTACTTCATTGGTTGTTTGATTCTGTAGCTGAAAAGATGAATAAATGAATAATTGAATACATGATAGAATGTATAGTAATGATGATGATTATCATCGTTTTCAATCTGCACCTCTCACACACACACCACTACTAACACCAGGGTGTAAGAAGCCAGACCCATAGTAGGTAGCTGGGGTACAACTACTTGACATTGAACACTGGCAACAATCGGTCCACACAGTGGATTATTCACATGAAGATTGTCAACTATTAATGGTTGAATTTCATAAAATAGGCTGGAAGGACAATGTTTGGAAAAACATATTTCTATGCAATTTGGGGTCTTGATTTTACTATAATTATTCCAGATGTTGACTGCTGAGTCGTACTACAGTTTACTAAAGTATTTAAATGTTCTAGGATTCAGAAATAAGAACAATAAATAATCACCTCTTTCAGCAAAGTCATTTTATAAAAAATGAATAAAAGCATATGAAAATCAATCTGAAATAAAAAGAAATCCTTTAACAGACTCTTATAATAAAGAATAAAGATTTTTTTGAGTTACCATAGCAGCAGTGATTTTTAAATACTATTCATACAGATTTCAGCATTATAGTAATCAGTGTTTCCTATTGTGCCTCAAAGTATTAAAAGTAACACACAATGTTACAAGCTTAGATCACCATTTGCATTTAAATATTGAGAAATGTTATGAATCTAAAATTAATTTATATGTTCTGTGGATAATATCTGATGTGGAATATTATAGAAGCAGCCATTTCACCATTAACATCAAATAACCTAGGTAACCTGCACTTAACTTTCAAACCTACTGTGATTAGGCATGGGGAATAGTGAAGGAGGGTGACAGAGTGTGTAAAATTCAATTTGGCACCAACTGAACTTGCAGCATTTATACTGACTACAGGCCAGATCAGAGGAGTTGTAGCAACTGCATAGTTCTTCTTATAATCTTTTCCCAAACTTCAATTAAAACTCATTGTCAAGAGAGCAGGAAATGAAAAACTTATAGAACTGACTTTATCTTTTGGCTTTAGGGGGTATAAGAATGCCCCTGTATGGAACACAAAAGATTGATGAAATACTAAAAGAAAGAAGATGATCAAATAGGACCTGAAAATCGTATCTTTATAGTTAAGAGAAAAAGAAAAAGTAGCCAGAATTGACATTGTGCATTTATCCTGCTTTAGGGGGAATCGTACATCTGGCCAAGGCTAAAGGAATTTTTAAATTCTGAATAAAAGTAAGGATGAGGGGAGCCTCTTTTTGCTGATTTCTATTTTCCATCTGGAAGAACTTCCAGTACAGCAATACCTTGGCCTTATGACTCTCCAAGATTGAGTTATTTCAAAATCAGGTGACATTCATGGATCCACATTTCCTGATTGGCTGGAACTACTCTATTTAAAATTTGCAAGCTATAGGAATTTATTTTTTCTTCATTTTGAACAGCATAAAGCTATAATTCCAGGTAAGTGGACACATTCTATAGATTTAAACTTTCTGTTATGTGGTCAGTCCCAAGGTCTAGTCACCAGGAACAGAGGGAATTAGAGGGAGATAGAAGGCACAGAAAGTGTTAGCATATCCTTCTAGTCACAGTTCTATAGCTCCATTCTTTAGTTGGCATTATTGCTAATACTGAAATCACCATCTCATATCAGATGAGACAGAGGAGATACTTGTCTTCTGTGTCTGGTGTCTTAATTGAATTAGAATTTAGAAGGGTAACAAAAAGGTATTATGTATTGACCCTCCAAGTCCCAAAAAGGAAGCTTCTATGACTATTTTGTTATGTAAATAGATGCATAAATGAGATACCATGTGAAAAAACATAATAAACTCCCAGAGTTCCAACTTCAGATTAAGAAGGGGACTAGAGTATTATTTGTGCCTTTAGAATAGTACATTAGAAAATTTATGTACTTGTTTGTCAAATTTGGATGAGACATTAAAATCTAGGTTATAATAAAACACTCATTCCCGCTAAGTTTAGAAGTCTATGTCTGTGTGTGCTGGAAGTGCTGAAACACTGTGAGTATGAATATGGTCACCATAATCAAATCATATATGGAAAAATCAAATCAATTGCTAGAGCCTAAAATGAACAGCTATTGTCGTAACTCTCTACTCACTTAGCTAATTCCCTCCTAGTCTTTGAAACTTTGAGCATAAAGAAGACTTTCTTCTTATACTGAACAGGACAAAGCTGCTACATTTTCTGGATTATTTAAACCCTAAAGGCTTTATTTTACTGTAAAAATATTCTGCAAACAACCCCCACTGGAAGGGATTTGGTTAAGAGCAGCCCAGAACTATACTGTTTAACTACAGCAATATTTGCTTTGTTCAAGCAAGGGAGTGCCCACAGAGTTCTTCAGGTGTCAGGCTTATACAGAACAATGATTTATCTTTAAGAAACCCATAAAGGTCTACTGAGGTTCTACTCCTATGGGTAATACATTATACCCAGAATTGTGGGAAATTCAAAGTTGAAGACATAACCCTTATGCCATGGAGGACCTTGGAATTTACCACCATGAAAGAACATGGACAAATAGTCCAAATTTGTTATTACATAAACAAGAAGGCAGTCCTGTGGAACTTAAATGACAAGCCCCAGATCATAGTTTTAGAGGCTGATCTAAATAAAAACCATGTTCTGAATGCCCTCATAGGATGTTTCCTCGTATCTGTTGCCTATCTTTGAAGAAGTAAAAAGTATAGCAAGAAACATATCAGGGTTCTGAGCATCAGGGACTGTGCTTCTTAATTTTCTATAGAGTCTACAAACAAAATGTTGTGACTGGGTTTCCTGTGGATCCTAGTGAAGGGACTGAATCCTGTATTTAAATTGAAAACAGGTGAAAGAGAGATTGTCTATATAGATAGAAGACGTAGAGGTGAAGAAAACTAAGAAAATAAATCCATGGGAATTATTATTAATCTTCAAAAGGGGTCACTGAAATCTTGGAGAGACCATTGAACTTTTCCAGGATTGGATATTATTGGGGTGGTCAAAGAAATTCACCCTAGATAACGAAGGACAGTGAGATCCCTAGCTGACATCAGATGTATGATAAACATTGTCTTCTAAAGAAAATACTGTATGATTCTTTAAAAACATAAACTTTCTTTGATACATGAAACATTTATGTTATTCCTTTGGAAATAAAGTGACTTTTTTTCTTGTACAGGTGATAATATATGATATGATATTTTCTATTGACATACTGTACCTAAAATTTAAATGCCAAGTTTGGGGTTCAATATATACCATCCTGTATTTCAATCCACTTACCTTATTTTTGTCAGTCTTATCCTGGAAAAGTCTTTCTGGATAGACTGAGAAAAACAAAACAAAACATGGGGTGATTTTAAGACATTAAAAAATTGAAAGAAGTCAACTAACTTCTCTGTACCTTGGTTTATTTGTATGTAATAAAAATAAAATAGGTGAAAATTATTTTTTAGGAAATATTCATCCTTTGCACTTATAGGATGAGTGAAAACACAGTAGTTTAGTTTTGCTCATGTTTTCTAATTTTGTCTTCATTATATTTCTTCATTGATATCCTATTGACCAACACCCTTTCTCCTCTTCCAGAATCCACTAATTCTGTAGTCATACCAGCTTTCCTGCTTCTTGGCTCTATCTCCTTTATCTTCCTTATGCATGGCATCTCTGGCAGCCAAATAATCTTCCAAAAGGCATGCTTCTTCAACAATTCCTCAATGTATGTTCTGTTTCTCTTTATCATTCATCTAGGTGTCTATCTATAAATCCATCTAGCTATCCATTGTGCTTTGTGGCAGTCACAGACACCTAAAATATAATACAACAATTGACTCTCTTGGAAGCTAAAGAAACCTTCTGTCTAATTCTTCTCTTCTGGTTCCAACAGAAATCCCTGCAGAGCCATGGACAGAAGGGAGAGACCCTCCTTCTGTTTCCCTCTCTAGTTTTCTGCCCAAAATCATGCCCAGTTTTAGCAAGTAAATCATGGACTTAAAACCAGCAGGTTTATATTTGCTGGCTCCAACATGTCTGAATGCATTTGAGAGATGTGTGTGTTCAGAAGGGAAAAAAACCACTGGAAGTTAGGAGGCTTTTCTCTGATTTCTGGAGTTTGCTGGAGAAGGGGAGGAGGAGGAGAAAGCGCAGAGATACCAAGGATCTTGGACAATATTGTTAAGTAGAAAATATATTTCTGTGGTCTCTTATCAATCTATAAAGATGTAGCCATTAATCTGTGGCATAGGGAGAAAAATAGCTCCATAAAATTGTTTCCTTATCTATCAAAGTATGTTATATATGTTTTGAGAACTAATGTCAAGGCACAGTTTCACTTTATTTTCTATTCTTTTTCTTGTTGGAGACGGAAATAATTTTCAAGTTGGGCTTAATTAAGCACTTACAATTTTTGAATTCACATGAGCCTGTCTAGAGATACTGGTTTATTTCCCAGTATATTTAGAGTTTCTCCTTCTGTGCCAGATCCTTATAGCAAGCAGAAGGAACAGATACAATCTATCTTTGTAGAGGTTTTCAAAATTGAGCAATGTATACCCTTACATATGGGTATTTGCCAACCACTTAAGGACTTATGAAGAAAGGGGTGTGGGGAGTGGGAAAGAGAATGGAACCAAAAATTTTTTTTAAAATGTATTTTTATCCAGCAGAAATGAGAGAGTAACACAGCCTTATGCAAATGTCTCAGAGCACAGAGTCTTTTTAAGTAATGGGCTGAAAGTTGTTTTTTGTCTCACCATTTAAGTATTCTGCCCTTTCAATGTCCCTAGACAATGACCACCCACAAGACCTTGAACTGGGGAAATGGGAGAAGTAGAAACAAAATGTCTGAATTCTTCCAGAACTGCTGTGGGTAGGAGAAGGATTACTATTGACATGCTGAAAGGTCACTGATATATAATCTGAGACAGGTAGAGCCTAAAGAAGACAGAGGCTCACACACTGGAAATAGGATTGATGGAGAGCAAATTCTTAGCAAACATTATGAAAACACCATCAAAGGATTCTGCAGAACCACACAGGACCATGGTCACGCTTTCAATATCCACTGACTGAGAAAGTACACAATGATAAAAAGTCACTATGCATTCAGAAATATTTTTAATTAATTTGAATTGTGCTGATTGTAAAACATACTTACATTGGGAATAATAGCAACACAAATATAAATTGGGCTTGCTCTTTATTCTACATACAGAAGCCTCTGGGTATATAGATGGTTTCAAGACTCTGAAATATTTCTCTGGCTCTCCAGGTTTCAGAATCACTGGACCATTAGACCACATCAGCACTGGACCCAGCTAAAGGGCAGAGATTCAGAGATCCCCAACTGTGACTAGTTGTGCAGGAAGCATGCAGAATGATGAGAAACCTACAGCCCAGAAAAGAAATAAATTGTCTATACGGAAGTCCAGTCTTGCTCTGGAAAGGCCCAGAAAGACAAGACCCTTAGCATATCTCAGGAAACTAAAAGCCTGCAGGGAAACCAACAGCTTGCTGCAACCACAGCCACAAGTCAGGTAAGCTTTGAGCCTGACAGCTCAGGAAAATGACCCACTTCTTGCCGACTCAGACAAAAAGGTTTCACTTAGGCCTAGGGAAAGTGTCTCTAATAAGGCCATCTGTTAACCGTGTCGCCTGAGTCCCTCTGAGCAATTCCTCATTCCCTCCCTTTCCACCTTCCACCCTGAAGCCAGACATTAAGGCAGCAGAGACTGAGTAAAATGAAGCTGTTGGGCTCAGTAAACATTACTGAGCTCCATGAGGGAACACAGTCCCATTATTTAGGTTCCCATGTCCAAGGCACATTTTGATCACAGTCATTTAGCAGAGAAGTAAAGGAAGAAAGCATGTTGGCTGTGCAGCAGCATTGTGCTGCATCCCCTTGCTCAGGCAAAGTCATCACAGAGAGCAAAAAATAAGAGCTTGACTACAGTTCCCAAGGGTTTGAACCTGAGTACACAGAACATGAGAAACCACACAACCTCAGGAAGAAAGAATTGGGCAAGTGTTCACAGGCCTTATTGACAATGGGCCCACTCTCCTATTGACTTGATTTGTAACACATAAAGTCACTTAAACCTGGGGTCCCCAGCCCCATACTGGTCTGTGTCCTGTTAGGAACCCAGCTGCACAGCAGGAGGTAAGGGGCAGGCCTGAACTCCACCTCCTGTCAGATCAGCAGCAGCATTAGATCCTCATAGGAGCATGAACCCTATTGTAAACTGCGCATGTGAGGGATCTAGGTTGCATGCTCTTTATGAGAATCTAACTAATACCTGATGATCTGAGAATCTAACTAATACCTGATGATCTGGGGTTTCATCCCCAAACCATCTCCCCTACCCCAGTTTGTAGAAAAATTGTCTTCTATGAAACTAGCCCCTGGTGCCAAAAAGTTTGGTGTTGCGGGAAGTCAGGGACCCTGAACGGAGGGACCGGCTGAAGCCATGGCAGAAGAACATAAATTGCGAAGATTTCATGGACATTTATTAGTTCCCAAAATTAATACTTTTATAATTTCTTATGCCTGTCTTTACTGCAATCTCTGCACATAAATTGTAAAGATTTCATGGACACTTACCACTTCCTCAATCAATACCTTTGTGATTTCCTATGCCTGTCTTTACTTTAATCTCTTAATCCCATCATCTTCATAAGCTGAGGAGGATGTATGTCACCTCAGGACCCTGTGATGATTGTGTTAACCGCACAGATTGTTTGTAGAGCATGTGTGTTTGAACAATATGAAATCTGGGCACCTTGAAAAAAGAACAGGATAACAGCAATCTTCAGGGAACAAGGGAGATAAGACTTTGGACTCTGACTGCTGGTGAGCCAGATGGAACAGAGCCATATTTCTCTTGTTTCAAAGGCAAATAGGAGAAAGATCGCTGAATTCTTTTTCTCAGCAAGGAATATCCCTAAGAAAGAGAATGCACCCTAAGGGTAGGTCTATAAATGGCCCCCTGGGGGCGGGCATCTTTTACAGTTGAAGCCAAAGGGATGAAATAAGCCCCGGTCTCCTGTAGCACTCCCAGGCTTATTAGGATGAGGAAATTCCCGCCAAATAAATTTTGGTCAGACAGGTTGTCTGCTTTCAAACCCTGTCTCCTGATAAGATGTTATCAATGACAATGTGAGCCCAAAACTTCATTAGCAATTTTAATTTTGGCCCATCCTGTGGTCCTGTGATCTTGCCCTGCCTCCATTTGCTTCGTGATATTTTATTACCTTGTGAAGTATGTAATCTCTGTGACCGACACCCTATTCATGCACTCCCTCCCCTTTTAAAAATTGCTAATAAAAACTTGCTGGTTTTACGGCTCAGGGAGCATCACGGAACCCGCTGACATGTGATGTCTCCCCCGGACACCCAGCTTTAAAATTTCTCTCTCTTGTACTCTTTCCCTTTATTTCTCAAACCAGCCGAGACGCTTAGGGAAATAGAAAAGAACTCATGTTAAATATCGGGGGTGGGGTTTCCCTCAATAGTTTGGGGATGGCTGACTTAAACTTCTAGTAATGATCTATCAAGTATCTTTATCTCATCACATAAGTTGGCACACAATATTCATGAAAGACCAATCCAACCTCTGAAAACAAAATGCTCATTTTGGGGAAATGACTTAACTTCCAGGTCATCTCTGTCCATCTTAACAAAAAAGAAAAAATAAAAATAAATATAATAAGTATTATTTTTAATGCGTGGTGATTCAGTCTCAGAATATTATTGTACCTTAAAATGAAAAAAAAAGCTAACATATTGAGTACATTTTTCACATATTTCGGGAATTAAAATAACATCTTTAATATTTGGAAATGAAAGGGAAGAAAGAAAATTTGATATCACCTATAACCAGGATCATTTTAGTTTAAATATGTCAATGGAAATAAAAATCCAAAAATAGAAATATGAAATACAAAGCTACACCTGTATGTCTCATCTAAAGTATTTTACCAAGGCTGAAGAGTAGATCATTAAATTACTTGTAGGCTACAGCTGAAAATACGACCCTCTGACAACCAAACTTATTGTTTATACAACTGATACTGAATTCAGGAGAAAGATTAATTCAACCCTCTGTACCTGACATCCAAAAAGCAAACAAACAAAAATAAATAAAATCAATAATGAAGACTTAGAACACTTATAATCAAGGAAGATGATAGAAGATTGTGGCAATAACATGTTTTAATGTTCTTTATCTGAAAAACAGGTAGACTGTTCGCTGATTTCCAAGACTATATGTCTTCCCCAAAACGGTTTCTTGAGAAAGCTGTCCACCCTGAAGGGAGTAGGAGATATTTTTAATAACGGCCTAAAATTTATGCATTTCATTGGATTGAGTCACTGGAGATATAACTGGGCCCCATTCCTCATGCATATATTAATAGTAAAACGTATTCCTGCCAAACCATGGGAAATTAAGGCTTCAGAAGGTGAATTTTAAAAGTTAGAACAAAAGTATAAAATTATGAGTTTAAAACTTATAAATATAATAATTTTTTCCTATAGATTGAGCAAGCAAGATATTTTCTTGACATAAACCTATCATGATAGAACTGGTAATCTGATCTGAATTGGTGGGCTTCCCTCCTCCTCCCCAGTGAAAGAGCAAACAAAAATGGTTGACTGCAGCTGTGTGGATGTGGTAAAAATTCACTCACATTTCCATCACCCAGAGCAGTTCTGCTGGTCAAGAAGAGGTACATACTCTAGCTCAGGTCCCTTTTTTGTAACAGACACTGCTCAATGGCTCCAAATATTAAATCAATACTCATTTACTGTAGAGACCATGGCAATCTGTCAAGAAGGAAGAAGGTGTTCTGAAATGAAGGCACTGATAATTGTGACCCCATAATGCAATAGAAAAGGTCCACTTGTTATGGTAATCACCAGTGGCATTCTAAATCATGTGTTCAGTTTATTTATTGCAGCACATTTTCAGAGAATGTTGCTTTCCAAATAAGCATGCCTGGGGTGGCTCTAGGCAAAATTGTATATAAGTAACTGTTTCCTCCCATGACTCACTGTTCCTCTGTAAATATGCTCATTTTACCTGTTTCTCTTTCTCATTCCTTCATCTTTCTAAGCCCATAAAATGTTGTTTTTCCAACAGTTATTTAAAACAGTAATCACCTCTAAAAACTCCACCCCCTACAACACAATTTATAGAAAGACCTCCATTCTGCTAACTTTCTAAAACAGGAAGAACAGCACATCAATGATTAATGTATTGTCTGACACATAGGAGGTAGTTCATAACTTTTTGTAGGCTGTTGAATAAATACCTTTAACTAAAAATATGAGTAGTATTTGATTTAGTCCAGATGGCTATGATGTTTTATCGTGTGTTTGCTTTAGTAAAACATAAGTGTCATTCAAACTTACACATCTGTTTTCTTTGAAAACCATTCTCCTATAATGGCATTTGTGCATGGAACACAGTAGAAGACAAATAACATGATGTGGAATCAAAAGAATATTGGGATGGATGGATGGTTGGATGGACAGCTGAGATCACTCAAGGTGAAAGCTGACACTTTAGTAGCACTGATCTCCCAATGTTTCCATTAGGATATACAAAATGGGCAGGACTAGCCTATAAGTTAGTCACATACATTATTGTCAGCCTATAAAATAAATATATCCCTTTTCAAAATCAGAGAATCTACAATTTTAAACTACTTTGGCATTTGCCATCAGTGATTGAGTTCTAAGTTACACATATCCTAAGTGGTTTTGTTTTTATTTTTATTTTTTGAACTATGAAATTAATGTGCACCCATGAACACCATAAAATGAAATAGCAAGAGAGGGCTTCTCAATCTCAGGCAAAGGCCTGGCTTCATCTGCAAAGAGGGTAAATAGTAACTGAAATGTCAAGTTGTCTCTGGCTTACATTAAGCAAACGACAGAAGTCTTACTTCCTATAGAAGATATTTGGGAGAAACAAAGATTTTTTTTTAGAAAATTGCCATACATCATTAGAGTTTAGACGTGAAACTAAAGATGCACACTATTTTGCTTACTTCAGATTATAAACATTGAAGAAGTAGACTTTGAAACGACTGACTAACCTGGTGCCAAATATTTGAGTGTGTGGCTATGAATACAGAAATGTTGGCATGTAGGCGTGACATAAGTAATCTCAAATAATTTTTTTCTTTTCTGTTTTGGTTTGAAATTCAGTGTCTAGTATCTCTGAGATGAAAACAAATAAAGCTAGAGAAAAATGCTATTTTGACTCTCCTTGAATTTGAAGAGCACTGAGTTATTCCACACTGGTAAAAACTATGTCAACAGATATTCAGCAACATCTCAGTGATTTAGGGCATCTTCATGATCTGAACATGGCCCAGAGTAAGTGCTTGTGAAGTGTACAGAGAGGTTAATCAAAAATGTTACAGTCACTAACCCCGCGAGCAAATAATCAGTACGTGCAGATTGGCATGGGCATCCTCGGAGCACAACAGATTTAACAACTGGGTGCGCAGAACAATCTTTTACATGGTGTGTGATATTTGGGTTGTTATCCCTTATATCATTGTGAAAAGCAAGTGTGAACTGATGGAAGTGTTAAAGCAGCCAAAAGAACTTAAGGAACAGAATCACTTAAATAACATGGCTGGTATAATGCCTATGGAAGAGTGTGATAAGGGGTCAGAGTAGACATAAAACCTCCAAAGAATCATCCTGAAGAGGTAATAAACGATTTTTACATTACTGAATGTGACATGGTTAATGGTATGTATATTTTCTCATTGGCTGTGCTAACTCAACTTGGTCTGCTTACTTGGTAACATGTTCTCTGCGATTCAACAAAGATATTTATCTATTGCTATGTGCCACATCTTGAGGATCAAGAAGTAAAATCGTGTGCCTTCAAGGAGTTAAGAGTCAATTAGAGGGAAAGCAGACATGGAAAAGATTTAATCCAATATACGTATAATCATAAAAAATGAATAAGATGCAGGAATATTATATAGAGAGGAGGAAATATGTAAAGATGTTGGTCTTGGGGTTGAAAGGGAAGTTCCTGAACAGCAGGCTTCCCTTAGTAGGTGAAAGTCAGAAAGAGATTCAGACATGAAGAAGAAGCTGTTTCGGACAAAGGAAACTACAGGGAAAACCTTTTTGAAACAACCTGGTGGCTACGAGGAAACATGTGAGTCAGATCTGCTGAAGTTCAAAGTATGAAGGATGAATGAGGATAAGGGTGCGGAGACATGGGAGAGGAAACTGAGCAGGGAAGCATGGGTCAGGATGACACAAGTATTCATCCCAAATGAAGACAAAATAAAGGATTTCAAGCAGGTGCATGGAAAGTCAGATGTATATTTGACTTTCCAGGAAGAAAGATTTCTCTAGCAGCAGTCAGGGAAAATTAATTTTGGGGTATGGAGAACATCAAGAATACTATCATAATAGCCCCGGTGCCTACTTATGTGAACTTAAACTAAGGCCATGGTGCTTACGGTATCTACAGTGAATACCCATGTGATACTGTAGTAGATTGAACAGAAATTTATGGCAGGATCTTATTGGTGGGGAAGACGGAGAATGGAAAGGTGGAAAGGAAAGAGAAGAGTTACTTTTCTGTTTCTGAATGATTTCCTCATAGAAGAAAAGGAGAAAAGTCAGAAGCTGAGTTATAGAATCCAGAATGAAAAGGGAGATAAGTCAAAATACACTACTAAAGGTGTTTTTAAGACTTCCAGATGGTACCAGATATCTAGTGCTAATTATAGCAAATTTGTCTTTTAAAGAAAGATCAAGAACAGGCAGCCTCCTTGTTTGAGTGCATAGCGCCAACATCCTTCCCTATTCCCAAAGAAATACAAATGAGAATGCACCTTGCACATAATTCTACTATAGTTCCCTCATAATATGTCCTACTTATAGTTTACTGTATTTATTGCAACAGCAGGTAGGTTTCATTTTAAGATCAGCTCATTTACACAATTAGGTCAATAAAAGGGAATAGAAATGAGCAAGAGGACAGCCATAAACCTGGTACAGTTCTGAAATCTAGGATTAAAATTTTGTATGGTTTATTCTATCCCAACTTACTTCATCTTGAATAAAGAGGCCCAGGAAAACCCAGATTCTGAGGCAAGATGCCCTTGAACCAAATAGAATCTGACTCAAACAAAAATGACTACCTCTAGTCTCATTTTCCATTTCTACTGTAATCTTTCATTTCCTTCAAATACTTTAAAATAAAGTATGCGCAAGCTCTCACACACAAAAAAATATAGAGAGAAAATAAATAACATTGATATAAAAGTGCAAACATCAAAACACAAAAAAATTTTCTTAATTCTACAAAAACTACATGATTTGTATTAATCATAATTCTATATCCATTTCCAAATTGCACTCATAAAATTTTGTAATAGTATGTTGAAAAACAGAATTATTTAAACTGGATAAGATAATAGAAAAAAAAGACTTTCCAAGAGAAACGTATATTAGAATAGATTGAAGTGTGACACAAATACGAAACTTCTCTCATTCCCCAGTTTGAGATTACTCTGAACTTCTTTAGAATAATATTTTACCTCTGCCTCTTACAATGACATTATTTCAGTGCTTTTTTATTTTACTATATATTCACTTTTTCTTCAGTTGTTTTTTGAATTTGTACACTGTGCCCAGTACATCTCTAAGCTTCAATGTGACGCTGATATCTCCTATAGCATAAAGTTAATGTTTATTCAACAAATATTCATGAAAGGCTATCACGTACCAGGAATTGTGCTAGACCTTAAAGAAACAGTGGTATATGAAAGTAGGTACAATATTTGTCCTCAAATAGGTTGAAGTTTGGGGTGGGATGGGAGAGTGAAGGAATTATTCTTAAATAGAAGGTAGCACATCCTCCATCTTCCCATTGTAATAGGAAGTGGAGGATGAAGGGGTGAATAAAAGTGTAGTCAGATTAGAACGTGTAGAGTCAGGCAGTG
The DNA here is from genome assembly GCF_000951045.1 of Mandrillus leucophaeus. Classification (NCBI taxonomy): domain Eukaryota; kingdom Metazoa; phylum Chordata; class Mammalia; order Primates; family Cercopithecidae; genus Mandrillus; species Mandrillus leucophaeus. The sequence continues at coordinate 4,350,524 of NW_012103166.1, read as the reverse complement.
GAGAATATTCCTGTATGCAAAATTCTACAAGGAATAGTCATTTACTGAGAGAGCTGAGAGAGCAGATCAGAATATTTTATTCATGTCTGTATTCTTGGCAACATGTAACACGATTCTTAGCGCATACCTAGTGCTTCTGAAATTTTGATCATATAGGTGGCTTTTAATGGGAATGAAGGAGTAAAGAATTGAATGAAGGATTCTTACACTTGTACTTAGAGGGCCTGATGCTGGTAAAAAGTTAATGAAGGGTTCAGAAAATGTTAGTTCTTCAATCTGAGAGCCATCTCATCCCTGGGCTTAGTGGAATAAATGTCCACAAGATTTTGCTGTCCAGATTCCACAGCTGCAGGGAAAAGAGATGAGTTGGAAAAGAGAACTATAAAACAAAAGTCATAATACACAATAATAGAATCACTGTTTTCTGCATGTCTCTTGTTCTATTTTCTGAAAGCAGGCACATTTTGAGTGAAAACAGGTTTTATGTCCCAGCAATAAAGGGGTATAACTATAAAAATATATGTCATATCAGCAGGCATGTCTCTAAATAGAATGTTTTACCAAGTTTCCCAAGAGGTGTCTGAGGCCCTTTAAATTATAGGGTATATGAGCTTCCCTGCAGGGCAGCCTTTGAACTACAACTCATTGTCAATCTAAAGTAAAAGTGGGAAATGAACCTTCGGAAATGAAGGGTATGTGTTCTTTGCTCAGCATTTCCAGGTTTGTCCCTTAAAATGGATGCCATCACTAAGCAAGAAAAGAGATATATAATTGGTATGGGTCAAGTGAAGCTTAATAACTTAAATTGCATTTATTTAGAGAAAAACATTTCACATTTTAACCTAAACCTTAGCATTCTCTTTGCCAAATTTGACTTAGGGCAAAGTAATCAAAAGCTGCCAGCAGTCACTTAAATGGACAGAATACTATAATAAGTAATTTAGAAGAGCAGATAATCCAAAGTTCACCTCTATTTGAGTTTGCAGTAACATTTTCAGCTGATTTACTTTTAAAATTATTTTTAGGTTAATATTAAAACTAATTTGCAATACTTTAAAATACACTAACTGGGTACCAGAGGCCTAGAAATATTCAAGACTTCAAATGGAGCCAGCTTGGGTTGTTCAACATGCTGGGGATAATTCCCAAAGCAAATAATCCAAAATAGAGTGCATTTAGTATGTGTTTTCGCTTTCTCTGACCGCTCTTGTTCTTGGTGATAGTACAAAAGGAAATCTCATGGTGCTTTCTCCTTTAGATTGGGCCTGTTAAAAAAGTCCTGATTCACAAAAATAGTCACGCACTATTATTCAAAATAGTAAAAGATTGGAGACAACTTAATGTCCAACAATAAAGGACTAGTTAAACAAATTATAATGCATCAATAAGATGGGTTTCTGTACTATTAAAATAGCATTTATAGAGAATTTTAATGACTTGAGAAACAGCTTATGAGATACCATAAAAAGAAAAAAAATTTTCACGTTATAAAATTGACTATACAGAATTATAACCACTATGTGGTTAAGAGCAAAATTGCTGGAATCTAGCTGTGTACCTTTGAATTCTGCTTGTGTCAGTTATTAGATATTTGACCTAGACTAAACTACTTAACCTTTCTGAGCCTCAATTTCCCTATTTATAAAAGGCACATGATAATAATTTCTATCTCATAGTGTTGTTACAAGAATAAAGAGATGTTTAAGGCATTCATAAAATGCCTGGAACCAAATAAGCACAATAAATGGTACTATTTTTATTTGTTTTAAATCAACAGAAACTTGCTCACGCTATTTCTTCGACCTAAAAACCTTTCCCCCTACCATCTTTTAAAATTTACCTATTAGATCCTACTTTCCCTTTAAGATCCATCTTACATGTCATCTATATGAAGTATGAAGCTTTTGCTCAGGACAAGCTCCCTCTAGACAAAATTAATCACCCCTTCCTTTTTTGTTGTCAGAGCACTTTACAATAAACCCTTTCTCAGCATCTATGCCATAAGATGTGAATCAACATGTATCTCTTTCCCCGGAGGAATGTGGAGTCCTCAAAATTAGAGGGCATGTCTTGATCTTCTCTGTATCATCACAGCCCAACAAGTGTGGCAGACAATAATTGCTCAGTCTACATTGGATTAATGAATGAATGAATGCAAGATAAATTCTGTGAATGAAGCAGGCAGAGAGGAAAGATGAGACAGCAGCTTCTTTCCCTGTGACTTCCAAAGGTTCAGGTCTACTTCTTGACCTGGAGGAACAATATTTCCAGTCTATATTTCATGACTCCAAATTCTCAGATTTCTATTTTTCTATTTTCTTTCTATTGTCACCTTTCCTAAAACATAACATATGTCCTAACAACTGAAACAGCGTGGAATAACAGAATAAAACATGAACTTAGGGGTCAAAAGTCCAGGTTCTATTGCTGACATTGCCACTATGACCTTGAATAACTTTTGAACATGTAAAATGGGCATGATAATATACTATTTCAAAGGGTTATTTTAAGTATCAAAGAATGCATGTGACAGCATTTCAGAAAAGCAGCACACAAATGTAAGATATCATCATTAGTTATTTTGCTGGTAAAGCTTTGCTTATTTGAAAGTCACATTTGGTAACATACATTTTACAAATTTACAGTAGCCTTTAATTCTTTGACAAGATTAAGGACAACTTTTCAATATTTCCCTTTGCCTCATTCTACAGAAAGGTAGTTGGAAAGATGGAGAGATTTAAAATTGTTAAATAGAGTTCCTATGGAACACAATAAAATGGGAATGTGATTCACATCAATATTTAAATATACAAACTATTCTTTCTTCTATTAAGAAAGCATCAATTAGCAATTACATTAAAATGCCCACATACTTCCTATTTTGTTGACAGCATCCTTCTTCCCATTTCATAGACATGTTGAGGCACAGCTAGGTCTAAGTATATCATCGCAGATTACCAAGTAAGTATAATCTGGTAAAGTAATTGAGAATTACTTTCTAACCTAGAGCTGCACAATGGAACTTTCTGTGACAATAAAAATGTTTGATAATCTGCACTGTTTCATATCATAACCGTGAGCTATGTATGACTTTATAGCACTTGAATTGTGATTAGTGAGACTGAAGAGCTTAATTTTTAATTTAGTTTAATTTAAATCAATTTAAATTTAAATAGCTACATTTGGCTAGTGGCTACTTACTATATGAGGAAGTGACTTTCTAACCAGTCCCTGTATTCAAGAGGGTGACCCCCCACCTTTTCACATGCAATCTAAATACAAACTTTGTATATGTTTCTTAGCCAAATTGATGCTTTAAAAAGAACAAGAGTTTATTACTTTATGATGTGAAAGACAACTCCCATACAAACTCTTGGGCATGGCCAATGTCTTTTCTCCATGGGAAGAACATTATGATTAGAGGTTGATTTAGGGGGCCTAGAATCAGAATAAGGAAGGTGATTGGATGATGGAAATGTTTAATGACATCTGGTTACAATAGCTGGCCAAAGACATGGACTAGTGCTATTGCTAGAATACTTAGTCTGTCAGCCAAGGCTTTCCTGTGATATTGTTTATGCAAGCACTGCTGCCCTTGTTTTTGTGACTCTTCTTTCCATGGTCAACCTTTTTTGATTGGCACATCCTTCCTTCTCTATTTCTCAAAGCTCACACTTGATCTGCACTGGCAGAGAGAAAGGTTTGTCTCATCTCTTTGGATTTGATTCCCCATAACTCTCAGTCCAACACACATTTCCCCTTTTATCAACTAGAGAAATGCTAGGAAGGCACAAAAGAGAAAGAATATTTATTTTAACCCTTCTGATAAGGAAGGAACTCAACCTATCTGGAAACAGACGTTCCTTCTTCTCCTTCAGACATACCATCAAGAGCATCTTAAGGTCAGACTGTAAATCATGTAAAATATCTTTATCTTTTCAAGGCAGTTTTTTGCTCATATTATAATCAAGGACAAGAGAAGTCACACAACTCTGGCAATCCAAGTCCTTGCAGCAGCAGGTGAGAGTGAAACTTTTAGCTACTAAAACTGCTCTTGCAAAACTAAGTCAGGTTCTGGAAGGTGTCGATTCTCAGTCAAGATGAGATCCTTGGCTTCCCAATTTGGTGTATGAGTGATTTTGATATTCATTAAAATGACAGACTGACAGAGTGAGGCACAGGCAACCTTTACCCACTCACCAGCTGTCCAGTCCTGAAATGCTCTGGACTATTTTGATCCTTTAGGCTTTCTGTATATATAGCTATTCAGATGCGGACCTTAAATCTGCCCAGAAATATTCTCAATTATTCCGGAGCTGGCCTTTGAAGTTGTGATTCTATATTTACTAAATGATGAGTAAGTTTCCCAACGAAAGAAAAATTTCTCAAGGCAATTGAGTTCCTAATAAATGATGTCTAAAGATCGTAATGTCATAACTTTACACAAAATTGAGGTCACTAAGTTCAATTTCCTCTTTACATACATGGAAAAATTTGGATCCAGAAAAGTTAACTGACTTGACCAAGAACATACAAATGTATCTAAACAAAATATTGATAGTTATAACTTAAAATGGTGATGATGATGGTGAGGATGATGATGTTGGTGATGATAATTTTTTTTTAATCATGGATATTAATAGTTCATGGATAACTAGATTACTAGACTGGGTTACCTGAAAGATCATACTATGTAGTTTTATAGAGAAGTTTGTCAATCTAAGGGCACACTGAAATAACAAGATATACTCAAATTGGCTAGGGTTGAGGATCATCACTTACAGAATTAGTAGGTACTAGTCTAAAGCTACGGAGGATCATTTGTAGAAATCATTATGTAATTTCTAAGATCTGGATAATCCTGAAACCCATAAAAATAACCTCAAACAGCCATTCTCAATTCCCATTCCTTCTCGTTGGAACTACTTCATCCTTTCTTATATTACTTTCAGTATTAAAGACAGTAGTTTCAATATGATAAACAGTAGTTCTCAAAATTGGTTGGGCATTGAAATAGTAGATAATTTCACTTTTTTTTTCTTTTAAATTTACAAATTCCTTAGTTTCATCCAAGAGTTTCTTGGTTGCAGTCTGGGAATCTATGTTTTTAATAAATTCTCCCAAGCGATTCTGATGCAGCATTTGAAAATACCATTTATACAGAATTGGAGTTATTTATACTTCTGGTTTTTCAACTACTATATTTTAAAGGCAGGAACAAGGCTTAATTTTATTCCTTTGTGTATCTGTGTTTGAGCTCCATCCTCATTCTTTACAAGGTGACCTGTACAAAGGTTTAGAACCAGACAACCAGACACATCTCAGCTTGGATTCCAGCCCTGCCACTACAAGCTGGAGCAAATTATAAAACTTTTGAGACCTAGTTCCTCATATAATTGTATATAACTTAAAGGTTTGTTGTAAAATTTAAACAAGGTGATGCACCTTGAAGGCAGCCTAAAACACTATGAGACCAGTCATTGCAGTAGTAGAGACAGTAGTATTAACATACCAGCAGTAGCAGTGGTAGTATTAGCAGTACTTGCTTAATAAATACCTTTTGATTTAACTAAGAAAGAAACTAAATCTGTTAAATAAGCCATTGGAATAATTTGAAGAAATAAAGCCCTGAGCAAAGATGAATGCATATATGAGGAGAAAATAGTGATGAGTCAATTTAATATTCATCTCTGGTAGAGTGGAAAGTCATACAGAAAAGGGAAAAGCAATAAATACAATCCATTGATCAATAATGTTTTTGACTCAGTTCTATTTGGCATTCTTATCAAAAAGCTAGAAAAAGGTGGTATTGATCTGTGTAGCTAAAAATATTTTTCTTCACCCTAAATTCGCATGTACTCCCACATTTTCCTCTCTTTATTTCCCCCTCTACAAATAAACAAACAAATAATCCATCAGGGTTGATCACAAATGGTGTTTATACGGAGGCTGGCTGCAGATGGCAGGTGAATCAGACAAAAACATCTCCTTTGAAATGTTGGCTCAGCAACCCTGACCATCTCTGGACTTCTCTTTCACCTCTCTAGAGGCTATGACATAACACATGAGCATTAATATTCTAAGAGTCATTCTGAGCACATTTTACAGAGTCAGACACTGTGCAGCTATGAAGATAATGGCTAGTAGCATGCTCGCCTCCTTCTCTTTCCCTCTTTCCACTCTGAGTTATTTACTCTCCCCTTCTTCTTTGCATTTTTAAAAGAATCCATTTAATTTTTTCTTTTGTATTTTTTTTTCTATCATCTATGTCTTTAACCTATTCACAATTCTTGCAGGCATTTCTTAGATATGCCAGAGCATGCAGGGCTTAGCAGGTATCTACATCCCCCTCAAGAAGAGGTGCGGGTCACTAGCAAAACCAATGCTACGGGATGTCTCTCGGGAAACTAAGGTCAACTGGAAAGCGAAAGAAGCCACAATAATACAGCAATAAAATCATACTTTTTTCATTCAAATGATTCAAAAAATCCAATATTTGCCTTTGCAAGTGTGTGTGTATGTGTGTTTCTGTGTGTGTGTCTTGATCTGTAGACACATATGTAACTCACAGAATGCATGCATTCCACTCATGACATTGCTCTCCAACAAAATTTTTATCTAAAATGTCATTCCTCATCTTATTTTTCAGTGATGGTCTTAGTCAATGTTAAGGACACCATTGCACAAGTATAGATCCTAAGTTCTTTGGAACAAAAACATTCTGATGATGACCCCATAGCACAAAAACACCTTTATGAATATTTTTATTTCTAAAAATCTCAGATGCACTCTTGAACCTCTTGCTTTGCTTAACCCATGAAGGCCTGGTTATGGAGACAAAATACTATTCCATGACTTTCTAATTTGTCCTTCAATTAATCACCACAGCTCTGCAACACTCAGCAGTACTCTGTTGGAGTCACATGAAACAAAATATGCCCTTCTGCTGATGAAACTTTGCTGTCTGTGGAGATATTTTAGCCTGCTTCCTGGATAATTACATGTGTAACTCACATTAGCAACACAGAGTGACTTGAGGTGGGTGCACCCAGCAAGGCCACACGGGACCCCGTATGGATGTGATGGCCCCTTGCATTATGGATCATAGAAGGGCAACTGCAATAACCCTCAGCCAGTTCCGTCCTCTCAATAATCATCTGGCACTGCCTGTGTTTTCTGTTATTCAAGTGAGGGCAAGCACCTTCTAGTCCATAGGGGTTGGGCACAGATTGAGACACGAAGTCATGTGCCTTAGAAAGGGTAAGGTTGGTTAATAGGCCTCTTAGAGCAAAGAAGGGCAGGAGAGAAACAAAAACCAGCATGTATTAAAAACTTAGAATGTGGCCAGGCACAGTGGCTCATGCCTATCATCCCAGTACTTTGGGAGGCCAAGGTGGGTGGATCACCTGAGGTCAGGTGTTCGAGACCAGCCTGGCCAACATGGTGAAAACTATCTCTACTAAAAATATAAAAATTAGCCAGGTGTGGTAGTGTGCACCTGTAATCCCAGCTACCTGGGAGGCTGAGGCAGGAGAATTGCTTGAACCTGGGAGGCACAGGTTGCAGTGAGCCAAGATCACTCCATTGCACTCCAGCCTGAGCTACAGAGCGAAACTCAGTCTCAAAGAAAAAAAAAAAAAAGAAAAAGAAAAAGAAAAGGACTGTACAAAGTCTTGTGTGAGGCACTTTCCCACAGCTGTATAACTTAATTCTCACAATAATACAGTAAAAGAATGCAGTTGCTATTTTACACATAAAGAAATGTAGTACAGAGAAGTTAAGATAATTGCTTAAGATTGCTCAGCTAGTTTGTAGCCAACCTAGAACTAGAAATTCAGTGTCCTAGTTCCTAACCCAATGTATTTAAGAATTCAGGCTCTGGAAATAGATGGAGTTCAACATCTCATAATTATATAACCTGGATAATTTTCTTACCCTCTCTATACATCAGATCCCTAATTTGTGAAATGGAATTAATAATAGTGCCAACTTCATGGAATTGCTGTGAAGGTGAATCCAAGTAAAATCCTTAGCTAAATGATTAGAAACATGGCAAAAGATTTCAAGAAACTCCCGGTAGAGCTCATAGGCTGGTAGGAAAGACAGATGCATAAACAGATTAATTACAGGACAAACCTGCCAAACACTTTTCAATAACGTTAAAAAGAAAATGGCATGAGATCTCAAAGGAGAATTTACTTAGCATCTCCCATCCTGTAAAATGTGAAATGGGCCCATCTGAACGAAAGGAAAATAAAATTCACAATGGTGTTTGTGGAAACTGACTGTGTCAGAATATAGTTATGGGTTTAACTGATAAAGACAGATAAGGTAGTTCCAGGAATCATGTTTTACTTAGAGCTCCCCTGCCTGCGTCTGGAAGCCCTTTGGGGTTGCTGTACTGAGTGCTTAGCTTGACCATTAGTACTGCTATTTTTAGAGCTGTCAACATTTATATAAAACTGAACTCATCCTAAAAGACCATATATAGGTTCTAAGAATGAAACAGTTTTCTCTTACAAAAAAAAAAATAAAGACGTCCACTATTCCCAGGAATCAGAATGCAATATCAATTCTTGGGTTTTTGTTGTTGTTGTTTACTAAACAATGATAATGTTTAAGCACTGTATATTGAATAAAAACATCATTGGCCCTGAAATAGAATGACCCTGAATTTCAAAACAGAATGTCCCTTCAGTTTAGCAAATCACCTCAATTTTCAGGTTTTTGCTTCAATACTGTGCTCTGATACTACACGATCATTACCTACCAGCTAAACTGAATGACTTCCAATTTCCCTAAACACACTTCCAGGCTTTCTAGCCTCCAGGATTTTGCTTATTCTATCCCTTCCACCTGTATTGTTCTTCCCCATATCCCAGTTTCTATCTGTCAGATTCTACCTCCCAAGTCTCCAAGATGCACTCAGAGGCCTACTTCTTCCTAAAGCCTCTTTAAGGCATCACAAATTTTCTCAGATGCAATAGGGGACCAGTCTTATGCACGCTGTCTTCTTCCAAATCCCCTTTGTCCTGTATTAGTTCTAGATATCCTCTTAAATTGAGACCCACAGCATGTGGCACAATTATTTTAAATGGTGGGAAGGGAAATTTACGTATCTATGTTAGAAATGGGAACAGAGTTAAATGGAAAAAAAAAAAAAAAAAAAAACACCTGTTAAACTCTTCAGTCAATTTAGTATCCCCTATCTGACAAAGACCTAGAGAATTCTCCATTGATTGCAGAAAAAGACAGTAACCTGACTTTAAATAATTTACACTTTCAGAAATGACACATCTACCCAGACAATAGTTATTTACAAATGTAAATATAAAACAGCATCTACTATTTTTCTAAGTGTTTGCTACGTTTTAAGGACTGTTCTAAGTGATAAAATGATATCTTTATCTACCATCTAGCTATCTACCTATCTCCTCATTTCATTCTCTCAATAACTCCAGGAGGTGTGTACTATTATTATCTCAATTTTACTGAGGATAAAACAGAAGCATGGCACCATCACTCAATTGGTAAGTGATGGAACACTAACGCCAGAATTTATGCCCTGGATGTACTGTCTTTGGTATATCATGAATAGCTAAATTTTCAAATTTCAACTATGTGTTCAGAAACTAAAGTGAAAAAAAGTTATTGAATTTAAATGAGAATTCAAGTGTTCAAAAAGAGGGGGATTAAAACAAAAAGTACAGCTTGAATAGTTAGAGAAGTTCAAGTGTGATATTTTGGATAAAGGAATAAATGTTAACAAAGTCACAGAAGTGAGAACATCCACAATTCCTGCAGAGGGACCTAGAGAGAAAGAGGTGAAAAGAGTGTATTTGATTCAGGGCCTTGACGATTGAAATGCTGAGTTGTAACAGCTCAAATAATTGGGAAACATCAGAGGTTCTAGTGAAGCAGTAGGATACCGAATTGAAACTACTAATCATTAGTAGTTACTGGCAAGTAGGATTTCATATAACTCTGTATTCTCTAGAAGGCTCTGTTTTGGGATGCTTTTCAGGTTGTTTTAGGAGTTATCATTCATCAAGGTACCCTCCATGTCTAGCAAAGTATCTGACAAATGGTAGGTGATTATAAGTGATTGCTGAATAAACGAACATATATGAAAAGAAAGTTGGGAGAAAATAGAACAGTATAGAAAGGCAAGGAAAAGGCTGGGCGCCGTGGCTCATGCCTGTAATCCCAGCACTTCGGGAGGCCGAGGCGGGTGGATCACGA
>NW_012103166.1:4307250-4338960 GCF_000951045.1 Mandrillus leucophaeus | reverse complement strand
ACCAGTAATACAACATGCACTTGATCATGGCACAGTGTGTCACGTCTTTTAAGTTCCTTAGACAATCTACATCACATTAATCGAAAGTTGGAGTTTAGTAATGGATTGTATGAACCAGACATTAAGAAATTAAATTATTCATTTAAAGATTTCACAGCAAGTCATAGAGAGATGTAGCAGCTAGTGCTCCAGTTAGTCTCCACACTGGGAGGAGAAAAGGGTTGGGCACAACCATCTCTGATGTCCTTCCAGTCTGACATTCTCTAAGTCTACACAGAGTGTATCTCCTTACTGCCATTCACTACCCAGTAAGTCTCTCACTTGTCCCAAGCCAACTGTCAGTCTGACCTTTACAAATGATCTTTACTCATCTAATTAGCTCCAAGAGAGGTTTCTGTTATCCCATGGTTATAATTTTAACTAACTTAAAATTACAAGAAAAGTTAAATAACAGAAGTAATTAAACATAATGCAGCTAGTATTCAATGTACACATCTAATTAACACCAATACCCACATGAAGGCAAAATTCATAAAAACAAAAATCAATACAATATATTATATTTGGATACTGTAACCAAGGCCCCTTTAAGTATTTTCTCTGAAAGTAGAACTTTTTGGATGATAAAGATAATTAAATGCTGTAAGAGTAGTGATCCATCTGACAGAGAGAATTAAAACTATGAGCGATCTCTAACAGAAATATGAACTCCCAACCTCTATTCTATCAGGCTGACACTCTTTCCACAAGAAGCAGGAGTAGCGGATGAAGAAAATAAAAGAAGTGAAAGGCCCAGTTTAAGAGCCTCAACATTTTACGATCTAAGCTAGTTATGGATGGCTTCCTTTGGTGAGGCAAAATAGTGTTGTATAGAATTGGGAGGGGGGGAGGATTACTGCGGGAAGTTGGGGAATAATGCAAACAGTAATTAGTAAATTGAATTCATGGATCATCAACCATTTTTCTTTAAACAGTGGTATTTATTTAATGCCATAGAAATATACTTGTTTTACCAAAAAGTCAAATGCAAATTAAACTAAATTTACTATGCTTCGTTTCCTCTATAAAAAAGTTAACAGATTAAAAAATGAGATTTTCCTGCAAGTTGGGTACACATATTCCCAGTTGAAAGCAGTGTTTTGTCAGCTGTGTTGGAGTGATTAGTTTCACTACGTCAGGCATCACCCCAGATTCCCCATTCAGTAGTATCTTGTATACAGATACTTACATGATTTCTCTTTCTATTCCGTACTTTAAATTGGCACCATCAGCGTTCATATTATATATGGAAATCTAATCATACCAGCCTATGTAACACTTGGAGGGGCTTTAGTTACCTAGCTAATACACCGAACACAAACATGAATGAGTAATAAATTTTTTAAATATCATCAATTTTCCCAGTTAAATAAATATATGAAAAAGAATACTAGCTGGAGAGTGTGTACATGAGAAAGAAAAGGGATGTGTGTTAAATTCCCCATATCCCTCTGGATCGGCACCTCTCTAAAGGTCAGCTCACTAGCCTCAGGTTTAATTCCCTTTCTTGCTGCTACTGTTCAGAGGTAAATGCTCGCTTTTTATTAAAAATCAAAAGCACAGGCGCTTGTAATCCTCTAGACTCAAAGTTGTTTTTTTCTTTTTCTTTTCTTTTTTTTTTTTTTTTTAATAAAAATGGAAAGTTTAGCTCAAACAATAGCAGCTAAAATTAGAGTGAAATCAGCAGCTGCTCCCCAGGGAAGATGGAAAATCAAACAATGGTCTGTTTTTTCCTTGACTACAATTTATGTTGTATATTTTTCCTCCTTTAAATTTGGAAGACTTTCCAAACATTTGCATATGTCAGCAAAGCAATATATGTGTAAGCCCCCAACTCCTACTCCCATCAAAATGATGTCAAACATTAGCGTTTCAGGTAAATGTACAAGAAAACTGCTATTACATTTCCAATGTTGCAGCCTTTGGAAATAATAACACTAATGAGGCCAGATGCGGTGGCTGATGCCTGTAATCCCAACACTTTGGAAGGAGAAGACGGGCAGATCATGAGGTCAGGTGTTTGAGACCAGCCTGGCCAACATGGTGAAACCTCATCTCTACTAAAAATACAAAAAATAGCTGAGTGCGGTGGTGCACGCCTGTAATCCTAGCTACTCAGGAGACTGAGGCAGGAGAATTGCTTGAACCAAGGAGGCGTACGTTGCATTGAGCTGAGATCATGCCACTGCCCTGCAGCCTGGGTGACAGAGCAAGGCTCTGTCTCAGAAAATAATGATAGTAATAATAATAACACTAATGAATAGCATTAGTGAGGTGTTAATCTGTACCACCAGTTAAACTTTCCTCCATTTCTCTCTTTGTACAATTATGTAACTGCAGATAACAACTGCTGTGAGCCAGAAGTATTGGATTCTCCTAGGGTGTTGTGTCATATAGCTGATTGTGTTGCTCAGAAATCATGGTCAGAATGAGTTAGGAACCAAACACTAAGACAAAGCTCAGATTTAGTCATTTATTCTCACTTTTACCTGCTTCTCTCTACCCTGTCTTCTGCTTCATTCATTCGCTCTCCTCTTGACATATTAAAGGATGACCTAATTTTTCTCTCCCTCTCACCATTTATAGCCCAAACCCCACCTTCATTATAGTGGCAGCACTAGTACAGTGACTGGCACATCATAAGCAGTGAATGCAGTTTCACACTTGGGTAAATTTACTCGCAACTTTTTTTTCTTTACTTTCCTTCAGAGTATTTTCTTCCTCCCTTTAGATCATTCTGAAATCATCTGGGTTGTGCATTTTTATTTCAACCTGCTTTGGTGCAAAAGCTTCCTCCCCAAACATATCCTTTACTCCTTTAAGTGGCCTCTTTGTGAGGGTATCTTTGCATAGAAAATATTAAAAGAAAATATCCTTCGTTCTATTTACGTGAGCCAGTTTAATCACTGTGATCATATAAACAATAGTTGCCAGGCATGGTAGCTCATACCTCTAATCCCAACAATGTAGGAAGAGGGGTAGGATCACTTGAGCCTAGGAGTTCAAGACCAGCCTGGGCAACATTGCAAAACCCTGCCTCTATCAAAAATTTGTTTTAAAAAATAGCTGGGATTGGTGGTACATGCCTGTGGTCCCAGCTACTTGGGAAGCTAATGTGGGAGGACTGCTTTACCCCAGAAAGTTGAGGCTGCAGTGAGTCATGATCTTACCACTGCACTCGAGCATGGCCAATAGAGTGAGGGTCTGCCTCAGAAAAAAAAAAAAAAAAAAAAAAAATCATGAAAATAGTCATAATGATGATTGGATATTCACCTTTGCATATTAGGGGTTTTTCAGGCTCTTTCTCACTGAATCCACACATCTAGAAAGAAGTTACTATTATTAATGTTTTACTGCTGGGGAAACTGAATTGAGATGGATTAATTGTCCACGATCATAGAGTTAGCAAGTAATGAAATCTGGGTTCAAATTTAGGTACTTTACCTTTCACTCTTTCTATCAGTGCTAATGTTTTAGAGAGCCTCTCTGACACACGAACTCACACAGGCATTCTTAGGACCATGAGATAAGACAGAAAGTGACTTCTAGACCTTTCCTTCTCCTTCAAACTCAATCAATTTAGTACAGTCTGAGGCTGCTGGTGAGAAATTGTTTGGACTTTTCAGTTTGGTCCCAATTATTTTCAACATGCTTCCCTATTCTTAAGGCTAGTTCCTTTATAATAGCTATTCCCCCAAATACACTCATTTTGTATATGGTTTAGTGATGCTTATTTACTAAATAATAACACTGGAAAATAATTTGAGGGAGACACATGATAAATACAACAATTGTTCAAGGAAAACATGGTATTTATAGGACAATAAAAGAAATCTCTCGTTACATTGTTCACTGAAGCAAACCTATGTTATAAGGGTCATCAACTAGTATGTCTTATAACATAAGCTGATTAACAGAAAGGGTCAGGAGAATACTTCCCTTGGGTGTGCAGCTTGGGACACTTAGACACATCTGAGAGATTTCACATCTTTCTCAGTAGCATCCTATACTAGCTGCTCTAAGAACTGATAAACTGTTGGTGTAGCAATTTTATGATGGAATATACAAGTAAATTGTGTTATATTATCAAGGTGGCTATACCCATTCCATTGAGTCATTATATGAAAATAAGCCTGCTTATTCAACCAGAAACATGCAGAGACTCAACCAGGAACATCCAAACAATTTTAAAAAATATATTTTGGTTTCTGTAAGCATGGTTATGCTTTTTAAAAAAGAAAGGAAATGTTACTGGTGGACAGATTATTGGTACACAAGTCACATGCAAACACCACCAATCTTAACACTGAGAATATTTATTTTATGTTATATGTGGAAGCATTTTGTTTACCCAGAGGATTCAGGTCTTATATATTTGGGCAAGCAATTGTTTTTCTCTGAAATTGACTAACATGTCTTTTGACAGATGGTAACTTTAAAAGACTTGTTGTAGGTAAACAAATCCTAACTCCAAACTCAGGGGGATTTGCTAAACATTGGATCATATTCTTCCTATCCAAATCTTTCCATCTTTTAATCTTTATTTCTTTGTCTTTTTTCTCTCCTTTTAGTCCTCCATCTTTTCCTTCCTCTTTCTCTGCTTCTCTACTTTCTTTCCTCCTTCCTTCTCTTACCCTCACCCTGCTTTATAAATTGTATCAAGCTAGCTAAGAGCATGGGGTTTGTATTTTCCAAACCACACATAGAACTGAATTTACTGCAAATTGTGTATGAACAATGTGACAAAATATCTAAAATTGAGAAAGTGCCAATGAAAACTGGCTTAGTTACTATACAGGTTATAATCTGGTACTTAGTCATAAAGTAGGTTTATCACAAAGACTAGAGCTCCATTATAAGGATATACTTTCTAATGAATTTTTTACTCTGAATTCAGAAAGAGCAGGAATTATAACAGAGCAAGGTTGCAGAAAGAGCAGGAACTGGTTAATATCTTTCTATCACAAAGATGACTTAGCTACTTTCCACAAATATCCATCCCTGAATATCCATTTTTCTTCCTAGTTCCACCTTGACTGTGATTATTTCCCCTTAATTTTGCATATCCTTTTTCACCCAAACTATATTTGGTCAATCACAGCATCACAGAAAGAGCAGGAGTTGGTTAATATCTTTCTATCACAAAGATGACTTAGCTGCTTTCCACAAATATCCATCCCTGAATATCCATTATGCTTCCTAGTTCCACCTTAACTGTGATTATTTCCCCTTACTTTTGCATACCTTTTTTTCCCCCAAACTATATCTGGTCAATCATAGCATCTGTTTTCTCACAAATCAAGCTTCTTATGAGTATTAAGTCATGGGTTCTTTGCATGATTCAGCTTCAATATTCTTTTCTAACTAAACCATTTTGTGGTAAAACATCCATTAAAAGTCCAGAGCAAATCTCTTTAACCAATTAATCATTTTAAATTGACTGTACCCTAGTACAGTTCATATTTTTTCAACCTCTGTATGCCTCAGATGATTTGATAAGGATGTTTCTGTACATAGATGAATTCTCTTCCATCTTGGTAACTTTACTTATTTCTCCCATCAGTAAAGGACAGAGCTGTTTGTCTCAGATTCATAGGTTCTTGGAAAAGCAGAATCTTTTTCCACCTAAGATCTAATTCTACCATCTTCTGCTGGCTCTTCCAATGACTACATAAGCTCAATTGCAACCTCTCATCATGGCCCTCAAAAACTTTTGGAATACATTGCCCTACTTTCTGAGCATAGACACCACTGAACTGCCTTGTTTATAGCATTCTTGCAGCTTCATTGCCCTTCTTTATGTATTGTTCATGAAGATGTAAGAACTGAAGATCCAAAACAATCTTCAACCCTTCCTTCCAAGCTTAAATTGCAATTATTCAAAGAATGATTCAATGCCGTTTGGGTTGAGACATTGTTTCTTTTCATAGAACATTAACATAGTTCAACCAAAAGAAACTATTTGTTCGCTGATGTGACTTGGCCTTGTTAAGACCAGGAGAACCTGACTACGACAATTGACATTTGGGTAAGTGCTTTGGTATTGTTTATTTGACTAATTTTTGTGTATATCTTGTTGGAAATTACTTTTGGAAAGTAAATTGTAATTGGTAATGCTTCTTTCTGAAGTTCTTTATGAATAAAAGGAGTAAGTTTCTTTACGGGGATAATGCAAGAGTATTCATCTCAGAAGCAATAACAAATTTGAGGATGTTGTGATGTCTAATGCAGTCCTCACATTCTTTAGTTCTCCATAGATTAACTTAGTGTAAAACACAACGTTATAATACTATTTCTTACCTCCCTAAACATCCTACATCATCATGCATCATAGTCATTCGTTTACTCACTTGGCAAGAATTAATTGAGGATCTACTTCTGCAAGCCAGGAATTGTGGACATAAGGATTAGTAAGGACACAGAAAGACACAGTTTCTACTCCTGATCTATATAGACATGTACACAGTATGTAGTGATAAAACATTTCATTAATACTAGAGTCATAATCTATTCATTCCGAGTTCTTACACACCTGAATCACAACATGTAAGGCTTTAGTTGCCCCTGAATACTCTTGACTTGCTTTCCTTAAATTCACCCTTTTGCAACAAGTCATGCCAGCTGCCCATAGCCTCTGTGTGAACAGCACTTTCTCAGGAGCTAAGAGGAATTATTTTTCTCTTCTTCAGCTTGTCTTTTCTAAGCTGGGTGACAACAATCAGTGTATCTTGTCATTATCTACAACATATAAGATTTTACAGCCAATTAAATTCCCTCATAACTACCTCTTTCTTTTCATAGGATGAAAGGATTGTGATATTATTTTTAGCCCTTCCAGGGCTAGATTGAGCCTCTTGGCCTCTCATATGGCTTCTATTACCCTCCTTCATAGTCTTTCACACTAGCAAAGTGTTGATAAACATATCTACTGGCATTATTCAAGATGATAGCTTTAAACATTTTTTGTTTACGCTTCTTGGCCATATCTAGAAGATCTGACTCCAAATGACTCTGTTTCCACATATTATTAAATGCTATTTTGTGTGTATATATATATATAAAATATACATAACATAATATATATTATTTCACATATATACTAGAGATGAGTTCTCACTGTGTTGCCAAGGCTGGAGTGCAGAGGCTATTTATAGGCATGATCATAGTGTACTGCAGCTTCAAACTCCTGGCCTCAAGCAATCCTCCTGCTTCAGTCTCCTTAGTAGCTGGAACTACAGGTGTATGCCACCACACCTGGCCTAAATATTATTTCTTAAACAAGGAATCACTACCTCTTTCTTAGAGCTACTTTTTGCTATATTGCAATCTTATCTTAGTCATATCTCTTATCCCCTGTCTTAACAGTGTTTCTATGATTATAAAGTAAATGACAAGGTAAGAAGAGAGAGTCACATATTTGTCTTAAAAGACAACATCCCTGATTTCAATGAGGGCATACAGGTCCCTCAAAGTTTGAGATGAATTGAGATTTTATTTCTACTGGAGGTAGAACTTCCAAAGCTGACAATGACATATATAATAGGAATAAACAGAAGATCTCACCATCCTATTTCTACTTTCTTATACTCAAATATGTTTCTTCTCCCTCAGTTTTTTCTGTCCTGAATTTATAGCAGATATTTTCTCTTTATGTACACTTCAGATGCAGAGTTTTAGGGTTTAAGTAACATCATTTGCCTCTGAGCTGAAGATGTGAAAAAACTGAGTGCAGAGCTACTTTGACTCCTCAGTGATGAAATTATTATTGACCACTACAGCAGAACAGCATCTCTATTTTGATGATGAAAAGTCTCTGCTTTCTCTCTACCAGCCGAAGAGAAGTTTAGGATTTCAAACCTTCAAAAGAAATTGAGTGAAGAAAGCACAAGCATATCTGAAGACATTCATAATTTTTTCCCATGGTTCTCTTTTGTCCATTTTCAATTGATGATCAAAAGTTGAATAATTGAGGAGTGGGGAATTTTATTCTACCCACATTTGAACATTCAGTTATTTCTCAGTATAATCTTTGTTTCTAACTTAATTATTTTAGTAATAACTCATCTCAATTTAATCAATCAAACCATATAGACGTTTTAATTCAATCATTAAGATGAATTCTCAACCCTACCCTGACCGTGTTCCAGTGGAATGGTTTTTAACCCCAAAAACATGGTATTTTGTATCCTTGAGCAGTAAAAAGGAAAAAAAAAGCAACTTTCATCAGGATTTAATCCCTATTCTCAACTAGAATTAATATAACAATAACGTAATTGTTTTCCCTGGCTATTTTTATTACTGTTTAGGGCAAAAGAACCAAACTTCTTTAAGATTCACCAGATCTGATTCCTTTGAACAGGCTGAACACAACCATCCTTTAGCAGACCTCTCCTGAGTCTCTCTCAACTCCAGTGTCCTTGGATCCTCTGTCCCACAATGACACCAGAGTGCAATGCAGCAATGGGAAACAGGTGGGCCAGGGATAGGGAACCACACGAGCTTGGAGAACAACCTGAAGAAGCAGCAGCAGCACTTAGCCTGATATTAGAAAAGCCAGGGTTCAGTCTCTATTTTGCTTCTTCCTCAGCCATGTGACTTTCCACAGTTGATACCATTTTTCTCAATTTCTTCATTGTAAAATGAGGAAATTGATCATGATCTCACAGGCTGATGTGAGAAAAATGTATGTGAAAACACTGACACCATCATGCACTGAAAGAATATTAAGTCTTCAAGGTTTTCCATGATGCCTTTGCCACTTTCCTTTTACCCTTATACACCGAAGGCATTTCATGCTCAGGCTTTTAATGGTATGGGGATGTGGTCATGGGTGTCATGAAAATCAAGCAGCACAAAGCAGGAATTCAAGTTCCAAGTTGAAACTGAAGCTACTGTAGGGTGTTAGTATTGGTGAGAAAGGAAAAGAGAAAGGTGGAGACCATAGCTGAGAGGAGCTTGTAGCCCCTAAACTTCCAGTTAGGTTTTTCTTAGATCTGTCCACATCTACTATACCAGTGCTTTTGCACATTAATGTGCAAATGTATCACCTAAGCATCTTGTTAAAATGCAGATTTTGATGTAGTGCTTCTGACCTGAGATGTTACATTTCCTATAAACTCAAGCAGTGGCCAATGCCAAGGGCTGTGGATAACACTGAGTAACAAGGAGCCACGTGCCCCTCCATAACCTGTTGCCTACAGTTCCTACCACCTGTCATAACCATGTTCTTGCATTTTACCTTCTAGTAAGGCCAAGTTGTTCAGAGTTGCCAGGAACACTCTACTGTTTTGTTCTATTTTGTTTATGCTATACCTTAGTTCATCCTGTTCTCTATGTATGGAATATTCTTCTTACCTTCTTTTTAGACTTCACCAAAACATTATCTACAGGATTTTATCCTCTAAATCTCTGTTATATGACACTTTCCTATCAAGGTTTAAGATTATATGGCCATTTCTTCTCTACGAGATCCTGAAGCTATCAAGAACAAAAATCCATTGGGTTCTTCACTATATAACCTTATTTTCTAGTACTCTCTGTAACATGCTAAAGTATTTTGCAGACATGTGTTCAACTAATTAGTGTATAAAGAACACGCTGAATTTTAGATCCATTCTTGACTGAAAAGTTGAGTATCGGGTAGAATGTCAGTCCCTAATAACATCTTATTGTGTGTTTTACTAAGAAATAACACTCATTTGGCAACAGGATGTGATTGTGAGAAACGTAAAATAAAAGAAAGCAAAATGAATCTTGAAAAAATGTTAACAGGCAGCACAGATTAGGCTGGAGTCTATATGATATGCCTTGACATCAGTGAATCTCTCTTGTGCCTGTCCTATTTGTGCTGAGATATTACAAATGGTCAGGACTCCTGATGGATAATAGTGTGATCAAGTTCTGACATTTCCTCAATTCTGTTCCTTATTTCTGAGGCACTGTTTCACTCACCTCCCTTCTCTTTGCATTTTTCTTTCTACTGCATTGTGTATAGTCTTTTTGGTGCTCATTAGTTGAGCCCCCAAGTGTTTCAGTCTGCTTCTCTACCCTTGTCCTTCTTCCCCAAAGCTGGATAGAAGGAAAACAAGTAATCCATCAGGCAAGGAAAGTGATCTTCTCCCATAGTCAGTTGGGCAATAAAGCAATGCAACGTCAAGAATATATTTCCCTTTGCCACCTTCCATCTCTTTCCATTAAGAATTACAACTATGCTGTTCTTCTCTAAGCCACAAAGAGCTCGCTTGCAAGCTTGACATTGATGATGGGAAACTGGAATCAAAATTCTTTATTGATTTAAATGAATAGGCAAAAGACTGAGAAGAAGATTTGTAGAATTGCAAGTGTGTTTACACATATACATTCATTTTCTTCTAAATAGCATATTTTATTCCCAACATACAAAAGATACTCAAACTAGAGATTAACATTACAGGTAATATGTTTTGGCATTACATGCCTAATATGCTTCTATAATCATTAATTATTAGAATTGTCATGTAAAATGAGAACCATTTGTTAACATTTAATATACTGAACTAGGGGGAATCAGTCATAATAAATGAAAGTGGTTAGACACTAATGAGAAGAGCTGAAAAGTGATAGGGGCATCATCATTACTGCCTTGTCAACAAAGAAGGCCCATCTGTACAATGACATGCCAAAGTAAAATGGGAAAGAGAGGATGCTGTTATATATTACCAATGCTCTAGAGAAAAAGCTAATTATCATTTATGAAAATGAGTAATTTTTATTTAAGTTTTTTTAGAAAAATTAATGTGTAGTTTCTATATACTTATAAAAATTAACAGCATTCTTATTTAAAATTAAATCTTTATGACTCAACTGTATAGGAGTATAGCTTGATGTATGTGGAAATAAAAGCAAATGAGTTTGAATATCCAGATCTTTTTGGTATAGAATTTCATTGTCATCAAGATGGGTTTATAATTATAAATAATGCAAAACGTCACACAACTCAGAATAATGCAGGGTAAAAGACTTTTGGTTTAGCAAAATTTATAAATTATTGGGTAGGTTTTAATAAGAATAGGCTATTGTCTATAGGCAGAATTTAATAGATAAATAATAAAATAATTGGAAACAGGTATTGAGCTTTAATAAGCTCTGTGCTAAGCACTGAATGTACATATTCTAATCCTTACAACAGCCCAGTGAATTTGATCTATCTTTTGTTGCAATTTTAGGATTAGACAAACTAAAGCAGAGAGTCACCCAAGGCAGCTCATGTGTAAGTAGAGAAGTTCACATGCAATGTCTTTAAAAATTCAAGTATAATTTTTTTCTGTGAAAATTGGTAAATGAAAGAAGTCTTAGTTGTTTGTTTCTGACTTGATAAAAAGTGCTGAATTTAAAGTGGGTCCCCTTTTTAAGAGGATGATTGAAAATTGTTGGCCGAAAAAAATACATTTTAATAAACATGAACTTTGGACTTTTGTTTATTTACTAAAAAAGTGAATGTTTCTGCCAAATCTAAAATTTGGTGATGTTATATAGGCAAATTCTTAGCTATCAAAAATCACAAATGAAGTATGGTCCAAATTTTCAAGATTCAAAACTCATTATTCCAGTACCAAGTATTTACATATTATTCAAAAATTTTGAAGGAGGACTTTATGACATAATGATAAAAACTCGAGTAGAACAAATCTACCATCTACCTACTCTTCAAATTTTACAGAGCAGAATATCTAATTTTGGATTTCCAGTAACTTTCATCCTGTTTTTAGTGGATGTATGAGGGACAAAAACCAGTTTGTGTCACAGAATACATAAAACAGAAAAAAAAACTGGTTAACTAATATAAAAGATTTAAAATAAATACTGATAACTTACATTAAATTAAATTAACATTTAATGTGTCATTCAATACAGCGCTTGGCACATATCAGTTACCAAATAATTACTACTTACTGTGTCTCTTTTCTACATCACTCCTCCAATAACTTTAATCAAAAGTGTAATTAATTCACATAATCTTTGCATGGTGTTCAGTTATTAAAGTACATCATACAAGAGAGAATTCTGGGAAGATGGCATGGTAGGAAGCAACAGGAATATGTTTCCTCGTTGAGACAACAATTTCACTGGTAGAATTTGTTTGACGTAATATTTTGGAACACTGGAGTCTACTGAAGGCTTGTAACTTCCAGGGGAAGGAAGGCTTGGGCAGTAAAGTGCAGTTAATTTTTTTTTTTTTTTTTAGCATTTCAGCCTTTAGTGCAGCAATAGCTACCCATCCCACATCCCCAGCTCTGTGGCAGGCAGCTGTGCAGGTGTTCCTGTAACAGCTTGTGGGGACAAAGGGGAGCAAAAAAGACCTTATCCTACAAATACAAGGAATCTTTGGTCTGATCTCTGATTAATTCTTCTGATCACAGAGGGACAGACAAAGAAGCAGGTAACCGTTATTGTTACATCTGCCTCCATTGTTGCAAGCCCCACTTCCTGTGACTGAAGAGATTGCCAGAGGACTTAAAAGGACCAGCATGCCCCCCCACAAACTTTTTACTTTTTTTCTCCCTTTTGGTAGCCAAACATTAACAACTAGCACATTCAAAAATAATTGTATATCTGGGAAAATTAGAAAGTGACAACACACGCCCAGGGAAAAGCACAGGCTCCAAAAAGACCTGAGGAGGGCCTAAGTTTAACTCTCAGGCTGATCCATGACACAGAAACAGCCTAAACAATTTTTAAAAACCAATGAACAAAAACATCAAACTAAGTATGGGAAAGATTTCCAAAGTTACCACATTACTAGATTCAAATGTCCAATTTGAAACAACAACAAAAAATCATAAAGCATACAAAGAAAGAAGGTAGCATGGTACATTCAGATATATAAAAATGAGTCAAGAGAAACTGTCCCTAAAAAGACCTGATGGCAGATTTACCTGATAAATACTTTAAAACAATGGTCTTAAAGATATTCATCTTTAGGAATACGTGGAGAAAGTTAAAAAAATTATGTAGGAACAAAATATAAATATCAATAAATAGCAAACTTAAAAATAAACAAATTCTGGAGCTGAAAATGTCAATAATTGAAAAAAAAATTACAAGAGAAATTCAAAGACATAGGTGACCAGTTATAAAAGGAGAATCTCTGAAGTTGAATATGGGAAAATAGAAACTATCAAGTCTGAGGAATAAAGCAAATAAAATGAAGAAAACAGAACAGAACCCGAATGATTGATGGGACACCATCAAGTGGACCATCTACACATTATGGAAGTTCCAGATAGAGAAGAGAAAGGGAAAGAACCAGAGAGAACATTTGAAAAAATAATGGCCCAAAACTTCCCAACTATTATTAAACACAAAAATGTAAATACACAAGAAGCTCAACAAACTCCAAGTAACTCAAAGACACTCATGATAAGACACATTATAATCAAACTTAGGAAAGACAAATATAATTTGAAAGCAATAAAAGAAAATGACACATCACATATGAGAGCTCCTCAATAAGATTAAAAGCAGATATGACATCAGAAACTTGGATACCAGATGGCAGTGGCCTGGAAGAAACTGAAGCATGTCCACATAAATGAAAACTAAGGAATTTCCATACCAGTAGACCTGAACTGAAAGAAGTGCTTCATGGAGTTCTGAAAGGTAAAATGAAAGGACACCAGATAGTAACCTGAAGCCA
The DNA here is from genome assembly GCF_000951045.1 of Mandrillus leucophaeus. Taxonomy (NCBI): domain Eukaryota; kingdom Metazoa; phylum Chordata; class Mammalia; order Primates; family Cercopithecidae; genus Mandrillus; species Mandrillus leucophaeus. Next base: position 4,325,246 of record NW_012103166.1, on the reverse strand, counting down.
TATGAAGAAATAAAGATCCAAATGAAGATACATATCTGGGAAATTATAAAAGTTAATATTATCATAACAATGGGTTGTAACTTCACTCTTTGTTTTGTTTCTTTTTATTTTCTTTCTTTATTTTAATTTATTTTATTTTTTTAGAGACAGGGCCTCATTCTGTTGACAAGCTAGAGTGCAATGGTGCAGTTGTAGCTCACTCACCTTGAAGATCTGGGACCAAAAGGTCCTCTCACCTCAGCCTTCCAAGTAGTTGGGACTACAAGAATATGCTATTACAATCAGCTATTTTTTGTTATATTTTGGTACAGATGGTGTCTCGGTAAGTTGTCCAGGCTGGCTGGAACTCCTGGACTCAAGTAATCTTTCAGCCTTGGCCTCTCAAAGTGCTGGAATTACAGGCATGAGCCACCACACTTGGCCTTCATTCTATTTTTCTGCATGATTTAAAAGTCCTGATTTCTGCATGATAGAAATTATTAATATAAATGATAGTATTATTGAAACTTTGGTTTATAACTGTACATTTTGTTTATACATAATTTTAATAACTAATGCATTTAAAATGGGGCACAAAATGTGTAAAGATAAAATTGTTTTACATCAACAACTGACAGAGGTGGTGGTGAAGCTGTAAAGGAGCAAGGTTTTGTATGTTACTGAAGTTAAACTGATATAAATCCAAATTAGAGTGCTACAATTTTAGAATGTTAAATATAGTTCCCATGCCAAACACAAAAATATTCTATAATATATGCAGAAAAGAAAATGAGAAAGGAATGTAACATTTCTTTAGGGAAAAATGAACTAAATGCAAAAGAAGAATAATGCAGAAAGTAAGGGACAAAAACAGTTATAAGGCATATAGCAAATAAGTAGCAAAAAGATAGAAGTAAATCTGTTCCTATCTGTAATTACTTTAAATATAAATTGATTAAACTCTGAAGCAAAAATATATGGATTAGAAGACTGTATAAAAATACATGATCCAATTATATGCTGCCTACAAGAAACTTACTTTAGATCCAAAGACACAAATAGGTTGAAAGTGAAAGAATAGAAAAATATATTCTATGAAAATGGTAATCAAAAGAAAGCTAGGATGACTTTATTAATATCAGACAAAATGAACTTAAAATAAAATAGTTTATAAGAAATAATAAAGGGAATTACACATTAATAAACTGTTCAATACAGTAGGAAGATATAAAAATTACAAACATACAACTAATAATAGGTCTTCAAAATACATAAAATAAAAATTACAGAATTAAAGGGAGAAATAGACAGTATACAATAATAGTTGTGGACTTAAATGCCTAACTTTAAGCAACAGAACAATCAGATTAAAGATAAGTAAGAAAATATAGGACCTAACACAATAAACCACTAGATCTATCAGATGTATTCAGAATATTCTGTCCACTTAACAACGTACATATTCTTCTCCAGTGCACTGGGCTATTTTTAATGATTGACCTACATTAGGCCACAAAGGAAGTCTCAATCAATTTAAGAAAATAGGTTGGACATGGTGGCTCACACCTATAATCCCAGCACTTTGGGAGGCTGAGGCGGGTGGATCAGGAGGTCAGGAGTTCAAGACCAGCCTGGCCAAAATAGTGAAACCCTATCTCTACTAAAAATGCAAAAATTAGCAAGGTGTGGTGGTGGGCACCTATAATCTCAGCTACTCAGGGTGCTGAGTCAGAGAACTGATTGAACCTGGGAGGCAGAGGTTGCAGTGAATAAGGATTGTGCCACTGCACTCCAGCCTGTGTGGCAGAGCAAGACTCCGTCTCAAAAAAAAAAAAAGAAAAAGAAAAATAGTAAGCAAGTATCTTTTCTCAACAAAGTAGATTGAAGTTAGAAATCAATAAAATAACTAAAACTGAAAAATTCACAAATTTGTGGAATTAAACAACACACTCTTAAATAATCAATAGATTGAGGAAGAAATCATAAGTAAAATTAAAAAATACTTAGAGACAAATGAAAACATAAACAAATACATCAAAACATATGGGACATATTGAAAGCAGTGCTGAGAAAATTTATGCTATGAACACTTATATTTAAAAATTTCAAAAACTCATTTTACAAATTTTGAAATTAAAAAAAGACAAACTAAATCCAAAGCTAGAAGAAAGAAGGAAATAAATAATAAAGATTAGTGATAAACAAACTAAAGATAGAAGAAACAATATAAAAAATAATAAAGCAAAAAATGTGTTCTTTGAGAAGATGAATAAAAATGACAAATATTTACCTATAAGAACTAAGAAAAAAGAGAAGAGATCCAAATTACTAAAATCAGAAATGAAAGTGGGTACATTACTATTGATTCTACAGAAAAAAATTAGAAGTCAATACTATTAACAATCACATGCCAACAAATTAGAAAACCTAGTTGAAATGAACAAATTTCTAGAAACACAACACCTACCAAGAGCAAATCATGAGAAAGTAGAAAATTTAAACAGATCTATAACTAGCAAGGATATTAAATTAGTAATCAAAAATCTTCTAAAAAAGAAAAAGCCTGGAACTTATGTCTTTATTTATGAATTCAACTTAAAAATTTAAAGAACACCAATCCTTCTCAAACATTTCCAAAACATCAAAGAGGAGGGAACACCCCAACTCATTCTACGAAGCCAGCATTGCTCTGATAGCTAAGCTAAAGACATTGCAAGAAAATAAAACAAAAGACCAACATCCCTTATGAGCATTCATGCAAACATCCTCAACAAAAGTCTAGAAAACTGAATTTAGCAGCATATTGAAAGGATTTTTACAGCATGACAAAGCAAAATGTATTTCAGGAATACAAGAATCATTCAACACACACAAAAAGTCAATCACTTTAATATATCACATTAACAGAAGGAAAGAAAATTAAAAACACCTGATTATATCAGTTGCTCTAAAGATGGTAGTTTACAAAATTGAACACTCAACAACTAGAAACTACATCCACATAAGAAAAGCTGTATATGAAAACCACACAGCAAACAGTATTATCAATGGTGAAAGACTGAAAGCTTTTCCTGTGTAAGAATTAAAGCAAGGACTTGCACTTTCACTATTTCTATTCAACATAGTACTGGAAGTTATAGCCAGATCAATTAGGAAAGATAAAGAAATGAAATGAATCCATATTGGAAAGGAAGAAATAAAATTATGTCTATTTACATATAATAAAATTTTATATATAGAAAATCTTAATAGCTTCACAAAAACCTGTTAGAATAAACACATTTAGCAAAGTAGCAGGATATAAAGTTAACCCACAAAAATCTAGCATTTCTATGTAATAATAATGAATAATCTATACAGAAAATTACAAAACCAATGTTATTTACAATAGCATCAGATAAAATGCTTAGCAATGAACAGAGTCAGTGAAAGAATATATAATGAAAACAATTAAATTTTGCTGAAAGAAATTAAAGAAGACATAAACAAATGAAAACACATTCCATGTTCATGGACTGAAAGATTTAATATTGTTAAGATGTCAATATTAACTAAAGCAATGTACAGAATGAATGCCATCCCTATCAAAATCCTGCGTCATTTTTGCACATGTAGAAGAAACACATCCTAAAATTTATATGGAATATCAAAAAGATCCCAAAGAGTCAAAATAATATTTAAAAATGAAAACAAAACTGGAGGACTCACGTTTCCTGGTTTCAAATATTACGACACCACTACAGTAATCAAGAGTGTGGTACTGGCATATAGACAGAACTATAAACCGATGGAATAGAATAGAGAACCCAGAAGGAAACTTCTGCATATGCAGATGTCCCTTAACTTATGGTGGGCACCTGCTAAACCTATCATATGTTCATCAGGATTATGTCCTGATAAATCTATCATATGTGAAAATTATCATAAGGCAAACATGTATTTTTCACACCTGACATACCAAACATCAAAGCTTAGCCTAATCTGCCTTAAACATGCTCAGAACACTTACATTAGCTTAAAGTTGGGCAAAATTATTTAATACAAATCCTGTTTTATAATAAAGTATTGGATATCTCAGGTATTTTATTGAATTCTATACTGAAAGTGAAAAACACAATGGTAGTATGGGTAACGAACTAACAGTTTCTACTCAATATGTTTTCCTTTCACACTGACATAAAGTCAAAAAATTATAAGTTGAACTATTGTTAAGTTGTAAACAATGTATATGGTCAAATAATTTTTGACAAGGCTGTCAAAACCATGCAATGGGAAAAAAACAGTCTCTTCAAAAAATGGTGCTAAGAAAACTGGATATTCACATGCAAAAGAATCAAGTTGGACCCTTGCCTAATATCATATAAAAGTTAACTCAAAATGAATAAAGGACCCAAATACCAGCCATAAAATTGTAAAGCTCTTAGAAAAAAACATAGGACAAAAACTTCACAACACTGGATTTGGCAAAGATTTCTTGGCTATGACACCAAAGGCACAGGCAACAAAAGAACAGACAAAAAAGACAAGGTGGACTTTTGGAAATTTAAAATAATTTTGTGCACTGAAAGACACTATCAGCAAAAGATAGTCTACAGAATGGTAGAAAATATTTGCAATTCTCTCTGATAAATAACTAACATACAGAATATGGAGAAAGCACCTAACATTTAAAAACAGAAAAACAAAAGTCTCAATTCAAAAATGGGCAATGAACCTGAATAGACACTTCTCCAAAGAAGTGGCTAACAAGCACGTGAAAAGATGCTAACATCAGTAATCATTAGTGGAAAGCAAATAAAAACTACAATGAGATACTCTCTCACACCCATTGTTGACAAAGTGTTCAGTTCTTCATAGCTACTCTCAAAATAACAGAAGGCTGCTGTCAAAATAAGCGAAAATAAATGTCCGTAAGGATGGGGAGAAATTGGAACCCTTGGGTACTGTTGCTGAGAATGCAAAATGGTATAGTTACTATGGAAAACCGTATGGCAATGCTTCAAAATGTTAAAAATAGAATTACCATATGAAAATGCAATTCCACTTCTAGGTATAAACTCAACAAAATTGAAAGCAGGGTCTCAAAGAGATATTTATATACCCACGTTCACAGTAATGTTATTCATGACAGCTGAAATGTAGAAGCAATGCAGGTGTTCATTAATAAATGAATAGATAAGGCTAATATATACATTATATTTGGCACACACACATAGGCATATATGTAATGAATATTAAGTCTTGGAAAAAAACAAATTCTGACATATTACAACATGGATGAACCTTAAAGAAATTATGCTAAATGAAATAAACCAGTCACAAAATGACAAATACTAAATGATTGTACTTATGAGGTACTTAGAATAGTCAAAATCATAGACAGATGGTAGAATGATGGTTGCAGGGCCTGGAAGTAAGGGAATATGGAAAGTTACTGTTTATTGAGTATAGAGTTTCAGTTTTACAACATAAAAAATGTTACAGAGATGGATGGTGGTAACTGTGGCACAACATTATGATGTATTTGATACACTAAAGTATACATTTAAAATGGGAAATTTCCTGTTACATGTATTTTGACACAATAAAAAAGCTAGGGAAAAAAATCATAGATAATTTTATATCTGTTCAAACCCTACATTGATTAGAATGTTACACAGTCTCCATTTTTCCATCTAGTGCTAGGAAAATTATAACAGCCATTTAGATAAGCAATTTTACTGGATTGAGATATAGCATATAATCTCTAACTTTTAGTCAAAAACCAAAGAGTATTTTTACTGTATGTTGCACTCTAGCTAGCTTTGTCCTTTAGAATGCTTGCTGACCCAATGATTAATTAATATCCAAGAAGATTCTTACTACCTATAAAAGTCAACCACTGAACAACATCAAACTTCAAAAGACCCTCTTAGTGCCCCTGGGTCTCCTTGAGAATCAAGGACAGAGAAAAGGTAGGCGCATGTTAACAAAAATATTCAGGAACACTCTTTCAGATCCAGGCAATAGCAGCATCTAGGTCAATCCTTCTTCAATTCAAGTATGTAACGGAGTCAGTGAGCAACTCATTACAAATTCTGATTCTAGGAGCCCACTCCCAGAGTTGCTGATTCAGTAGATGTAAGTTGGGTTCCAGACATCTTCGTTTTTCCCATAAAGGATTTTGATATAGGTTGTCTAAGAATTACACTTTAAAGAAATAGATAGCTAGGCCGAGTCTGAAATCACCCAAGAGGTAAGAAAGGAAGAGAAAAATGTTACCTATCTGCTTCTTTTCCTCCACAACCTTATTCCAGTCCTAGAAATAATTAAACTCAGCTTTCACTGATTTTTGCTTGTTTTACCTACCTTTTCCAAAGACACTCAATTTTGTGAAAGATTTGTGGAAAGGATTCTTTTTCATCATTACCTTTTATCCTCCTCTAGACATAGCTCTGAAGAAGTGATTGGAGTTTAGGATGACTGTGATCTAATGAGCTTAGGAAGCTGAGTTTGCCTTTCCTATCCTGTGGATAAATACTGTAGGGTTTATATGGTACCCTCTCTATTGAATTGCCGGACAATTTCCTTAGTGACCTGCTCCTTACTCAAGATAATTACCAAGTGCCCTTTCAGCCTCAAATCTACAGAAATATCTTTATCCTCCCCAGCTGTTCCTTTATAGTCTCTTCTCTCCCATTCCATATATGGATAGTAGACATCTCCACATACAATCTTCATGTGGAGATGAATCTGTTTGTAAAATTCATAATCTGAAAACCACAAATGGGCAGGTAAGCTACAAGCATCTTTACTCTTTTATTTTCAATTCAAGTAGTGCTAAAATCCTTACTCTTTTATTTTCAATTCAAGCAGTGATAAGACTTCCACTGAGGGGACTGGTTGCTGCTGCAGCTGAAAGATGGATGTGTAAGGGGAGAAGGAGTTAATAGATTTTATCAGGGTTCTTTCTGCGGTGTGGACTGTCATTCTCCTCTAATTCTAAATCTGAAAAGAATGCTGAAGGAAGCTGACAAGGCTCTTTGAAGATGTTCTGAAGATGTTTTCATTGGATTGGAGCTGCTGCAGTGGCACCCCAAAGTGGCACTTCTGTGAATACCTCAAGTCATAAATATTCAAATCGAATCGCTGGGTGCTACTAGCCCAGCGATTCACAGTAGAGTGATTATCAACCATCAGCTTTAAGCTGGTATATCTCCTGCTGTGAGAGTTTCAGCAAAGACTTTGTTAGAGTCTTGTCATCCATTCCGGATGAGATGAAGAAGGAAGCTCTCAGGATTCTACTTGCAAATGTAAAGGTGATATTTTATAAAGGTTCAGGTGCCTTTCCTAGGCAGAGGGAAAATATGAGAATGATAGGGTGCTTTAAAAGCAGAGGCCAGGGAGTTTACCAGGTAAGCTTTTGAGAACAACCCTATCTGTAGAGAGTGGTGTAAGTAAAACTTGGTGCGTAGGTCGGGCCAGCTGCCTAAGAATCACCAGGAACTTAGTGAAACTACATATTCCTGTATTCCCCTCCTGTAGATTTTTTTTTTTCCCCAGAAAATTTGAAGTGGATGCCAGGACTGACAGATTTATCATGCTCTCCAGAGATGACTTGTAGCCATGGTTGAGTGCCATAGTAAATAAACCAAAGCCATAAGAAAGAGAGTTCTTCAAAAATTTAAAACAATCAGCAGCACTGAATGACCATCACAGCCACTAACGAAGGTTTTTTAAAATTATTATTATGATACTGAATTGTAAAGGTTTTAAACATGTCTGAAAATTGACACTTTTCCATGGAGAAGTGGGGTCCACATTCTCTCCCCTGGAACCTGGACTAAACTTAAGGAATGATTGACTGGTAGAGCACAGAGGAGGTGATACTGCATGATTTCCAAGGCTAGATCATAAAAGGCAATGGAGTTTTCTGCCTGATTTTCTCAAAATACTTTTCCTTCAGAGCTTTGAGTCACCAGATGAGAAGTCTGAGTTTTGCCATGCTTCACATGAAGATGTCACTGTAAACATTTTGCCTGACTTCCCCAGCTGAGATCCCAGTAAATAGGTAGCATTAATTGCCACCTATCTAAGTGAAGATGCATCCAGATATTACCGGTTCCCAACCACTGAGCCATTCAAAGCCACTGAGTCACTCCCAGGCTTGAGTGATGAATTTCCAGGTATCATGAAGCAGAAACAAGCTGTCTCCACTGTCTGCCCAAATCTTGACCCAGAGTCTAGAGTACAACAACATGGTTATTTTACAGTTAAAAGTTGAGGGGTAGAACATACAGCATGACTAGAAAGTTTGCAAGGCATTGGGAACAGAGGAAGGATTAGAGAATTTGATCGTTCTAGCTCTGTAACTCAATTATCCCTATCATTCTCTTAAAACCTGTGTGACTTTGGGTAATTTAGTCTGCATGCTCTCAGAAGACAAATTTTCTAAAATGTAAAGTAGAGGGAAAAGCATATCTTAAGATTGTAATAAAGATTAAAAATTGTACTGTGTATGAATGTGCCTGACATGTTGCCTGTTACATATGAGAATAAATTCTTACAGTGAAAATTTAGTATGTATTGCTATTTTATTTGTTGTTGTTGTTGCAGACTCCATTCTAACTAAATATCAAGATCCCTACATACCCCAGTGTAGATCAAAGTTATTACCCCTTGTAATTGAGAAAAATCAATAGAATGCATCTAAATTGTGTCAAACAAATCTCAAGATGGAAAAAAGTACTCTAGAATCTGTCCTTCCAACGTTTTCCTTACACAGATGAGATATTTTATTGAAATATTTATTGCAGATCAGTGAACCCAACATTTGCCTTTAAGAGGAGTCATTTTTAAGTATTAAAATCATCTCCAGACTTACATATAATAGTAGTATTTATGTTAGGAAACAGCCTACATGTTTTGTTACTAACCATGGCTTCTATCTACATATAAAAATATCAGTATAGATCTGTCACACAGCCTACAGACAGTACTGTGTGTAAACACAGATCCAAGGCTCTATTAGAAAAAGTGCCTTTACTGCTCAGTAAACCTCAGAACCTAGGAATTATTACAACACATTAATGTCTCTTTCTAATTCTCTGTGTCTAGACTCTCTGAAAGTGATACTACATAATCACATCCAGTTGGGAAATTCTTTGTAATTTTCTCTGGCTCTTCAACATAGGAGAAGAAAACATTTCTGATGAGCTCTATATGTATCATCATCAGTCCCCCTGTAAGAGAAGTTGATACGATTACTTATGTGGCATATGGAGACAAGAGAAGCTAAATGATCTTTTTACAGATCCAGATGGCCTCCAAGTAGCTAAGGTAATGACACTTAAATACTTTAAAAACGGATTTTTGTTTTAACAACTCCAAGTTATGCATAGATAAAATGGAGTCTCTATGAAAATATATAAATATCAGCAAACTCTCAAAACCTTTATTAAGAATGTAATCCAAATTAACCTAGGTAATTTAAACTATGAAGAAGTAGAAAAAAACTAATATTATATATATAAATACTGTTAAAAAGTGTTTTTCTGTTGTTGGTGATGGTGGCGGTGGTATAGTGTTAGCTCAGGTTCTATTAAATCTCTTTTAAAATTACCTGGAAGAAGGATTATTTTCATTATTTTAATGATCTCCTAGATAAGGAAACAGTGGAAATAGCTTATTAATGAACTTTGCAGGTGATAAGTGAAGATATATGGCAGGGACCTTTGAGGCTCCTCAGATGTCATATAAATTGACCAGAGAGGGTAGTAATATGAGTTGAAAATCACAAAATGAGATTCAGCCTAGAAAAATGAAAACCAATACATCTTGAGCAAAGTAATTCAATGGACAGGAGAAACCTGGTGAGTGGTAATGCTGAAAAAAGACCCGGAGCTGATAATGGAGGAAAAATTAGATATCAGTTTGCAATATGATATGGCTGCCAAAGGGGCTGATGCTATTTCGAACGGAATACAATGATCCATTATGTTGGGGCAGAGCAAAAATATAGAGAAATGACTCCCGCCTTCCTTGACTCTGGTTAGGCTAAAGTACCATCAGGCTCCTCGACACTTGAAATGTGTTGAGAAATTGGACTGAGTACGGAGAATATTACTGAAATGATGAAAGAAATGGAATGATGTATTTACGGAAAAAGATTAAAGGAGCTAAACATATATTGGCTGGATAAGCAATGACTAACAGGGCTAGGGTAGCACTAAGTCAACATTTGAAAGGTGTAATTTCCCTCAGAGAAAAGGGCTATATAAAAGTAAAATAATAGTAATAGTATTAAATGCCATAGGAAAGCATCTAAGAGGGGATAGGGCAGACTTAGTATGAGGTTGGTGATTTAGATAACATCCTGACCTTAGCCATACTAACAATAGTCCTTTATTTGCCATGATGTCATTGCAAAGTACTGGATAGACCCTCTTGTCAATTGCAAGGTAGAGAAACTTGAGCAGTTGGGAGTTGTTATTGGGAACAATTGCATTTTGTGTACTGTGGTTTCAGTGCCTTTTAAAATATTGATCTCCATTACCCCACTCTTTAGTCTAAATTTAATGTCCTAATCCTTATTTCCAGAAGCACATCAAATCTTTCTTTTGATTATCGATCTCTAGGAACTTTCTTCTTCTAAGTAAAACAATAAAGGAAAGAAAATAGAGGATCTGAACCAATTTATACTAAGATACTAGTATATTAGATACCAGTTAAATATATTTCTCAAATATATGAATATGGGACAATACATTTTTTTTCCACAAAGAAGTCTCTGTTCAGTAGATGAGGAATATGTTTTGATATGGATCATCCCTATGACCTTCAAATGACATTCCCTAAGCTTTCAGCTGGAAAAAGCTTATATGTTGAAATGCCTTCTGTACTATGCAGGGCTATGAAAATAGCTGTATCATAGTCTTAGAGATTGAATGGGCTCAATTTAATAGATATTTGGGGTTTTCCATTAAAACCCCAAACATCAAGAGCATGTGACATGCTTTATGACATAGGAAGCTGCATGGGAGAAATTTTTATGCAGTTACAACGATCCAAGATATGCTCTATTGGAAGCATAGATGCAAGAGAAATACAACTTAGCTTCTTTTCAGCTCTAACTTTCTATGACTCTATAATTCAGTGACTATAGGATCATTTTCATGATTCAAGAGTAAATATTGATGGATTTTTTCCGAAGTGAACATGTGAGACAGAAAGTGAAAGAGAGATGAATAGTTGTTCCATTATGTGTTAAGTATTTACAATACTAAGAAGATACAATTTAGGAACAAAGTAAGTAATGAAGTATAATGGGTTAGCACATGAAAGCGGGAAAATAAAAAACAAAAGCAAAAACACAACAACAAAATCTGCCTTGACGATCCATCGCTGATCCCCGGAGTGGAAAGAAAGAAAATGTGGTATTTCTGCACCTACTTGTGATGGATTTGGAAAGACAGGATATCTTGCTCAGGGGAAACTTAAAAAGTCAGACATCTGCTGTAGAGCAAACACAGTGAAACACGGGTCACTAAAGAGCCCCTAAGTTACAGAAAGGATAGGTTTGTGACCCTGAAAGTAGGCAATGCAAACAGAGCAAAAACCCACCCTAGATCTGCCACTGACTGGCCTGAAGGAATTGGTGAGGAATGTGGAAGCAATATAATAATCACCACGGTCCACTTGTTATTTATATTCTACTAGTAAAGAAAATAGCTTCTTAGGTTTCAGGTAATTTCCTAATACAAGTGCCTTAATGGATACAAGATAGTCACCTGAGGCAGCCAGTTTAGCCAAACATGGTCAGTAAAATGCATCATGCCATATATAAAATGGCCTGTACTGCTGGCCACAGGCAATCTTTATGATAGATTCAGGTCATTCCTCGTTCACTGATAGCATGAGTCTCTGTGTTGATTATTAGTGACTAAACATAAGAACTATTTTGGCCATATCTCATAAATTTCTTCATCTCCAGAAACCATGGCCTGGGTCAACACAACATAAGCAAAAGATGGAATGCAGGTCACTTTGAACTGCATAGACACACAGAGACCTGAACAGTCTAGCTCCATTTCAACTATGTCCAGATAGGGTAGTCATCTGAATTTTTTCAAAGAAACCTGGTAGTTTGTAGTTTTCAAATTATAGCATCGCCCTACAAACACTATAAGACTGTAAATGTATTATTCCTGAGTAAAAGATAAACTGGATAGTATATGAAAATCTCCTTGTCACAATATTTAGGTAATATTCATGGAAAAATAAAATTTTCATGAAATACAAGGACTTAAACTATAGAGTAATAAGCTCATCATGTGGGTACCAAAAGCAAGCAAATAAAACCCTGCCTGGCTCCTATGGCAACATGTGAATAAAGCCACCACATTTCCCCAAATGCTGAGTAGCTCTGCTGTATGGATTGGCTATAAGTTTTAGGTCACAAATGTGCTGAATTTTCTCCTTAAAAGCCCAACTCTGCTGTGATTATACTGGTACAGATAAGAGGCATATATGAAGATTTGATTGAAAGAAATAAATTGTAGAAGAAAATGCAAATAACCCAGAAATCCATTAATCATTTATGGCTTTGGGGTAAGAAAAATCTAAATGATTAATAGCCAAAGATGGAAGAAGGGGGTGAGGAGGGGGAGAACATTATTATAATTTAATTGCATGCAAACTTGCAAGGAGATTCCAGAAATCATTCAACAGAAAATATTTTATTATACTCATAACCCTACCTTCACCATACCATATTCTCTGAAGAAATCTGCTGCCTCTAGCCTCTTCCACTCTACTTCTTTTAATTGTCACATCTGAAAGCACCTGGTGCCAACACCCAAAAACCACACCCCAAATGATCCCAACTCTAATTCTTATGCAAGCTCTACAACCATTAATCTAGACACAAAATGTGTTAGGGGCTTTCTATGCATATTTAATCAATACAACAACCCTAAGTGGTTAAGTATTATTACCTTAATGTTAAAGAAGAGGGAACTGGGAGGATAAACATTTACTTAGTCAGTCTAGCACTGAGGTTCAAAGCCAAGTTTGACTAACTCCAAAGTTTCCAGCAAGAATCAATGAAAAAGAGATAGGTTTCTGTAAATCCATTTAGATCCCACTCTGATTTCTATATTATTCACTGTAGTCATTCCTTAAAACTTGTTTTTGATCTCCTTTAGGATATAAGCAAATAGATTGTAATACCTGTGTGTATGTATGTATATGTATCTGTTACATATTTGATTTCATTAACATATATTTATTGAATACATAATTCTGCACTATGTACTGTGTGAAGGGCTGTGGATAAAATAATAAGGATGCCCTCTGCTCTCATGGAGATTACTATTTGTCTGCTTTGCTTGATGAGACAAGATTCTTTAAAATCAAATAGTAACCAACGTACAAAAAAAAAAGGAAGAGGTTTGATTCTTCGCAATTTATTAAAGAAAATGTATGGCTACATAACAGAGCAACTGAGTATGAGATATCAATCTCCCATTACTACTGTTGTCATCATCATTATACTATAGTTATAAAGTAACTTAATATTGTAAAAATGCAAAAATTAGAATTCTGCAGGGCTGTCAACCCCTCAGGGCAGGGGTCATCTGGAGAAATGAGAGGAACTAGATATCGGCCCTACAGTTCAGGACTCGGGGTGTATCCGTCTTCTCTTTTCTGTAAACGAACAGAGAAATGCTACCAAATGTACATGGCAATCATTGGAATGGTATTTCTCCAGTAAATTTCAGAAACTACAACTGGGTGGATACTTAGTTACATTCACTAATAAAACTGTTCATAATTTCATTGATTTTTAAAATTTTATCTTTTAGATATTTATTTTCTCCACTTTCATAATAATGCTATTTTTTAGAACTTCTGAGATTTGTTTGGGTTTTTGTTTGTTTGTTTATACTGACTTAAAGAAGAAAAAAAAATATTTTGTTACTATCTAGCCCAGGAAGTTTCCCTAAAATTAGGTATAGCAGTGTCAGTTGCTGGTTCAGCTACCGGGCCTAGAGAAGCTCAGGCTCTTATGTGATAAAACAAACCAAGACAAAACCTAAACAAATAAACAAAAACCCAGAGAAGCAGAAAACAGAATTAGAGATAATCATAATAATTACGGACTGCTTCCGACTAGTGTTTTCCGTTACTGTGAATGCCATACTTGGTAAAGAAATAAATATGGTGTGCCATGCACATAATCTAAAGGCAGAATCTGTTCTGAAATGAGATGAAGGAAGAAACCAGGGTATATTCTACCAATTAAAGTGTCTGGGTGCCAATTATTAAAATTACTACACATCCTAAAAGGATTAGACTCTAGAACTTCAGTCAAAACTTACAAAAATATAAACTAATTTTTTGCATTGCAAATAACCATATCTCCATTTCAAGAAGATAGATTCTACTTTGCATTGTTATATGTTTCTATTAATAAGATTTTAAAATTTTATGTGCACATATATGCCCAATGAGATTTTTGTCTCTTAAATTCAGGAAACATGATTTTTTTTCTAAGGGTTAGTTTTATCTTATCTTTTTTTTTTTTTTTTTCTTCTTTTTGAGATAGGGTCTCCCTCTGTTCGCCAAGCTGGAGTCCAGTGGCACCATCTCGGCTCACTGCAAACCTCTGCTTCCCAGGCTCAAGCAATCCTCCAACCTCAGCGTCCCCAGTAGCTGAGACCACAGATGTGCACCACAACTGGCTAATTTTTGTATTTTTGGTAGAGATTGGGTTTCACCATGTTTTCCAGGCTGGTCTCAAACTCCTGAGCTCAAGCAATCTGCCTGTCTTGGCCTCCCAAAGTGCGGGAATTACAGGCGTGAGCCACCATGCATTACAGAATTTTAGAAATGAAACAGTTCTTAGTGATCCCTGTCTAACACTTTCATTTTTCAGAACATGATACTGAGTATCAGAGGGGCTGTATGTGTCCACACATGTCACATAGATATTTCAGATTCATTCAACAAACATTCATTAAGTACCTACTATGTGTCAGTTTTGTTTCTACACATATCCTACAGCAGTGGTCTTCTAACATATCCAGAGTCTCCTTCTCTCACTCAACACCTTTGAATCCATATGTTCATTTGTCCATCAGAGTAAGATTAAATAGCACAACTCATTCCTCTACCCCTAAAATCAGTTTCTGGACTTAATAAATAAAATGATAAAATGATATATTTGTGTAATTTTGAAAAATACACAAATGATACTCCGTTTAGGATAAAACACTAATACAGAAAACCAACTTTCCACAAATGTAGGGCAAACCCAGAGTGTTGCTGGAACAATATACAGCAAGTACATTTTCTAAACTTGCTTATGGCTATACTTTGAGCATTAAAGTGCTGATACTTTTATACTTAAATAAAGCCAAAGTCATAATAATAAAAATCCTTCCTTCTATTCACTCTGTATGACAGGAGCTTTGATGGTGAGGGCCAGTCTTTTGCTTGTGCATACAGAACTTGCTTCTTCTTCCCTATGCTGACTCTTAACTTGAAGAAGTTTTTTCACGGTTAGTAGGTCAGTCAAATCACTGCTTCAGAAAACAAATATTGGCTCTTTCCAGACTTATAGGCAGATTAATTTTGGTCTCATTTAACACGGTCAGGCAGCAACTTAATGTGTGTATAGAGAATTGATAGTAACTGTGGTTGAAGGATTTGATAACTTATATCTGATATAAACTTCCTCGTGCTCTCTTTCTTGTACTAGCTAGTTCAGTCGCTGTCTCTCCCCCAACCCACCCCATTTTATTTTAAAATATTTAGCTGTATTTGTTTTCATGGAATTCAAGAATCTCTATTTTAGAATAACCCATAAACTGGATTTTATGAGGCAGAAATTGTAGGTAATGTGACAGTAAAATAAAAGGGGAAGCACAGGAAAAACCAAGAGAATGGGAACACAGCTCCATGGTTTATCCACACTAGAACTCAAGAAACCCACAGCCAACTTCAGCTCATCTTTTGCTTTTATTTATAATCTTATCAATCAGAAATAGAAATACTATATTTTGAAATGAAAGAATATGGCATGGTAGAAAAATGTCAAATGAGAAAAGGGAAGAGGGACAAGGAAAGACAGACATAAAAAGAGAATGAGATGAAAAATACTACTGTCCATCACTTAGCCAATATTTTTTTACAAGTAGATTTTGAAGCATCAATGTGGGAAAAATAAAAAATCAAAATCTGGGGTATGTAGAGTGACTATATACATCTCTGCTTTCCAGGAAAGTTCTCAGTGTATATCTGGTACTCCAGAATAATTACCAGTAGCAATTCTTCCACTCTCAAAGTTTCACAGTTTGATCCAGAAACTATACAGTCACCCTAAGGATAGAAATTATTCACAATAGGTTGGCAATTTTACAGTTGAATAAATTTGGTCTCATTTCTCATTCATGGCCTGTTGTTTGTAATATAGACCCCTTTGCCAAGGGATCATATTCCGTTCATGCCTCGGTACAATGAATTTGATCCAGGTCAGAATAAACTCAGCTATAATTGCGTTCTTGAAAACCTCTCATATGGCAGACTAAGTGAATAACCAACCCATATCAAAACATCAACAGCCCAAGTATATCTGGCATTATGATTTCTCTGTCATGCATTTGTCTTCCTTTTTCTTTAACAAAACACCTGACATTCAAGGTTTGTTTCATCCTGTCCTATGAGAAGGAAGGGGAAGTGGTGGTTTGAAACAGCCTCATTGCTAGGAATAGGCATTTTTTAAACCACTGTAACCTTAATAGTAATTTAGAGGCCATGACTGTGTAACCCCCAGAAATTAGCCTTTATTTCCATTTCACAGAAAGCATTTGTGACATTTTTCACTTGTAAAGCAATATATCCAAACTAGTATTAATTCCCAACCACAGAATTAATCCTCACTAGAAGCTGCGTTCAAAACATCTTTTCTTTTAACCTATTACTTCTGCAAAATTTTAAAACATAATAAAATGAGATGAAAATATCAAAAATCTCCTGAAGAGGATAAAGGGAAACAAATACTTTTATTTATTATTGGTGACGCTCTTATTTATAGTTGGTGACAAAATTAATTTTCAGAAATTACCTGGCTAAAGCTGTTACACTTAAAATATGTATTATGTTTGACAAGTCAATCCTACTTTTGTAATATGTATAATTTTTAGGAAAGCAGTCTCTTGGTTCAGACTGCTGGAATTTCCATCTTGGCTTAGCTTCTTGGCAGACCTGTGACACTGGGCAAGTTACTTAAACTCCCAGTGCCTCAATTCCCTCAGTTGTATTCCACTGAATATGGATAATATCTGTATCTAATGAATAGAACTATTGCCAAAATTAAATGAGTTAGTGGATGTAAAGTGTTTAGAAAAGTTCTGCACTAAAAGTAATCAATAACAGCTATTATTATTATGCTTTAGAAAGAAAAGCACCAGCACATAAGGATAATATTGAAAGTGTATTATATTGTTTCTCAATTTAAAAAATGAAAACAACTGGGTATCCATTAATATTAGAATAAAGTATGATGTGAAGTGCATACTGTGGAATATTATGTATCTCAAAATGTAGAAAATATACTATATATGTGTCTATTCTTCTTGCTGGATTTTTTTAGTATGAGAAGCAAACTGTACAGTTATTTACTTAGTATCATCACACTTTAAATTAAAAAAACAAACAAACAGAATAATGACCTTCCCCCAAAAAACTGCACAGACACACACTCATACACACACACACACACACACACACTCACATATTTCTTCATAATTTTTTAGCATTTACTGTCAGGCGCTGTTACAGCATTGGGTTGTAGCAGTAAACAAAACAGACACAAATATTGGCCCTCACAAAACATATTCTAAGGTGTGAGGACTCTCTCACACACAAATAAATGAATAAATAAAATATATATTATATTTGGTGCTAAGTGTTATAGGAAAAAAATAAAGCAATGTAGGGTGCTAAGTGTTATAGGAAAAAAATAAAGCAATGTA
>NW_012103166.1:4286955-4307200 GCF_000951045.1 Mandrillus leucophaeus | reverse complement strand
GGTGCTAAGTGTTATAGGAAAAAAATAAAGCAATGTAGGGTGCTAAGTGTTATAGGAAAAAAATAAAGCAATGTAATCACACGCATGGGATTTCCAATGAGGCTACAATGGTTAGGGGGATACTAACTCCAAACAGGATGGTGAAGAAAAGTCTCGCTGGGGAAATAAAAAAGAAGACGTTTGGGCAGAATCCTGAAAGAGATGAAGAGGTGAAGTATATTTACATGTTTTCTGAACAAGTGCATGTGTTTGTATATTTTGTGTGAATATGGAAGGAAAATATATGAAAGTATACCAAATTGTTGAATGTATTACATTTAATTACTTCAGGGAGGCTACATGTTGGGGATGTAAAGCTGGAAGAGTTGTAACTGTCTTCTTCATACATTTTTATTAGTACATATGTTACTTTGGATATTAAAATAATTAAGAAGATTAGAGCTAATAAATAAAAGAGTAGGTGGAGGATGGAAATGAGCCTAGGAATCAGAAGAATTAATTTCCAGTCACAGCACATAGCAGGTGCTAAATAAATGCCGGGCTAAGTAAAATTTCACTATATTCTTTCACCATTTAAATATTCTACAGATAAGGCAATGAGGCCTGCAGAGGTACAACTATTGATTAAGGACACACAAATGCTAATTGCTGACAGTATGTACCCCATACGACCGTCCTCCTTTATCTGTGGTTTCACTTTCCATGATTTCTGTTACTCTCGGCTGCAGTTCAAAAATATTAAATGGAAAATTATAGAAATAAGCAATTCATAAGTTTCAAATTGCACTGCATTCTGAGTGTGGTGATGAAATCTCAGATCAGTCTTGTTCCGCCCTGCCTGGGACATAAATTATCACTTTGTCCAGCTCATCCATGCACTAGTCACTTAGTAGCCATCTTGCTTATCAGATCAACTATCATGGTATCACAGTGCTTACGTCAAGGAACACTTTTTTTACTTAATAATGGCCCCAAAGCACATAAGTAGCGATGCTAGCAATTTGACCATGCCAAAGAGAAACCATAAAGTGTTTCCTTAACATGAAAAGGTGAAAGTTCTTTACTTAATAAGAGAAGAAAAAAATTGTATGCTGAGGTTGCTAAGGTCTACAGTAAGGACAAATCTTCTATCCATGAACTTGTGAAGGATAAAAGAAATCCGTGGTGGTTTTGCTGTCACTTTAAACTGTAAAAGTTAAGAGGTGCCACAGTGCATGGCAAGTGCTTGGTTAAGATGCAAAAGGCACTAAACTTGTGGATTTGGGACCATCCTTGGTTTCAGGCATCACTGAGGGTCTGGAAACATTTCTTCCACAGAGAAGGAGGGATGACTATACCCATTTTTACCAGGGGATTTGCCTTTATAACATCCTCAGTACTTTTTGTAAAGAAGCTTTTTTTTTTTTTTTTTTCCAGCCCTGACAGTTTCAATAAACTGCCTGAGAGTTTATTGGAAAAGTTTGCATAAAGGAGGAGGGATTCAAAAGTTTGGATTTGGGGGAGTAGAACTGAAGAAAGAGCTGCACTGCTGAGAGTGAAGGCAGCGTACCTGCTGTGTCCTACAAACAATACCATTGAATAGTTTAAATTTCTCTTTGTTTATTTCCCACACCCTACCTTCCAGATGCCGTTGGACAGGAAAATGATCAAAAGCTAGACATCTGAAGGGAGAAGATACAGAATGAGGACACCTCAGCAGCATCAGTCTCTGAGTAACAGAGAAGTAGCTTTGGAACCTGACAGGGGAATGGCAGGACAGTTCACCATGGCTACGTTGGAAACGGATTCTAAAGACTTTTCCAGAGTCAGCAGCATATTCACATATGTACCCGAGCTCTCGAACGTTCTGAGCTCTCACATTACATGTAATTATGTTCCTTGTCAACTGAATACAGTAAGAGTTCATCAGCCTGGACTAAACAGCCTCTTCCCAATAATTATAATAATACTCCACTGGAAACTACAGAATGGATGGCAGTGACGAACTAAATGAATAGAAACATAGCCCTGTTTATCTGGATTGCAGCTGAAATGTGAAAGATGCTTTTGCCATCCAATATCATTCCCTTCAAACTAGCTGGCTTACACGTAATGTGAATAAATACATTTGAATGTCTGGAAATCTTCAAGGAAGTTCAAAGAAATGTTCAACTAGAAACCAAACCAAAGTATATCTCATTGCTTCTCAGGGACATATATCAACTAACTCCTTATTTCAATGTATGAATACACCCAGCATGTGGATATATATCATCCTCTTTCAGGAAACGAAGTGTGTAAAATAGCACTTCGAGTGTCAGAGGAAATTGTAGTTAACCCTTCAAACCTTGTGTCACGCTTCTTCACCAGCTCCATAGTTTGGTTAAAAGGTTCATCAGACTTCACCATATGTACAGGCAGTGGAGGGAGACAACAACTCTAGGTATTTGGGCAGAAAGTTCCACTTTTTATAACATTTTTCCATGACTTCTCTGATGTTTCCAACACTAGGGTAGTCAACACAAAGGGATCCTTTAAAATCCACACATCACTCCACGAATACCTGATTATCATTGATGTGGAATTAGTTTAGCATGGCAGCTAGTGGAGAGCAAAGTTCTAAAGTACATACAATGAAAGAGTTGGGTTGAAGAAAAAGACAAAGAAACAGATCCAGAGTATGGGATCTTGCCATTCAACCCTAACTTACATGAGCTCTAAGGGACCTCATATGGTGACTAGTGCAAAGAGAAACTGAAGGCAGCAAGAGAAGTCACAAGTAGAGACAGAAGAACTCAGGAAAGACCAGCCAATCTCGTTTACTTTATAGTGTCAGCTAGGGACAAAACTGAGTCTAATGATGGGTCATTAAATACATCCCCTTTGAAGTTTTGTGCTCTAATATGGAAATAGTCTCTGTTAGATACACAGTAATAGCTCTTTTACCTAGTCTCTCCAGAGAATGTGATGTACCTCAAAGTAAAACATTCAAATAACTGAAAGTTATCTCTTTAATCTTAAAAAACATGCTTTTGTTTTAACAGTTTTTCTTGTAACTAATTATAAAATATATCAATCACGTTCTTTAACTCATATGTATTCCACTTCAACAAGCACTTGCTGCAATGTATAATAATGACTTTTTTGGGATGTCTTGAATATTTATATAGGGTTATTTGCCTCCATGTGAAAAGGTTTAAATACTTGTCCTAAGTTTATAGCTGTATAGTTTCTTCCCTGTGTCATTGGTTGTCTGAACAAAGAGATGCTTGCTTCCTTTTGTAAAATGTAGAATTTCATACCTAACTTCGCTAACATTCTAAATACAGGTCAGCTTCCTCTACAACTCATTCAGTTGGGCTCTGTACCCTTAGAGTTGGGCTCTGTACCCTTAGAGTTTTCTCACTTGTTCTTGTGTTCAAAGACATGTTCTGGATGGTAGTGATTATCCAGAATCTGACCTCTGGATAATCAGGGTGGTATGCTTAAACAAAAACATTAGGTTCATGAGACAGAGATACAGCTGCAGGCAAACCAAGAGGAAATGAGGGTTAACAATACTGCATGCCTAGAAATATGATGAAGTCATTAAAAGGGTTAGGTGACCTAACTGGGAAAATTTAGACAAAGATAAATTTTATTCATCTACTCTTTTAGTGAATTTTTCAAAGTGATCAATTATCTCTGGCTAGTTCTGCACAAGAGTTACAGTTGGAACCCTATAATTATAGTACTTGATAATATTTAATTTAACACTTTATTATAAACTGCCTTGGTATTGTTATTTAATTACTTCATATGCAAAAGTTACATTTTATAAAAGGACCATACACTTCTTGAACACAGAGATCCTGTCTTCCCACCTAATTTGGGTTCCTCTGCCTCCTCCTACCAAGATAATCCAGTACGTGCAGAGTACACTCCATAATTCTGTACTGAATTGAATTGCTATACATGAATCTTTAAAATTAGGATAGTATAAACCTCTTTCCACAACTATCTAGACCAGTGACAATACAAAAAATGGGGGGAGAGAAGAAGCAAAGAGTATAGGTATATTATGTAATAAAATCAAGAAATTCATTTTCCATCCCATATTTTAATATAACGAAATGCAATTATTTTATAATTTCCACTGAAAGTTTACATATATGAGCACGTTCACATGAACACTGGATTATAAATTATTAACCGACTTTAGGAAATAGTCATTTGTATCTATTAAGTTAATGATTCAATTAAAATAAAGTTCATAAAAATCATTGTAGGAGAGCTTCCAAGATTTCCCAATTGCCTATCAATTCAATGGTTTTGTAAAAAAATTTTATTTGGAACTTGACCACTATGAGCATTACTAATAGAGTTTGACTGAAGACAGTATTAGCAGGATCTACTAAAACCCTTCCCACATTTTCCTTTTCACCGTTGAAGCTGGAGTCACTTAATGCCAACATAAACTTTTAATTCTGATCAGGGGATATTTAAAAAGCTGTTAGCTAACAGAATAGTTGGTCTTGCTTCACCTTCATACCCAGATCTGAAATTAACTGATTGTCCTGTCTTTTTCAGTGTTCCAGCCATATACCCTTGGTTCTTTCCAAGACATCCCTGAATCAAAAGCCAAAGCAGGTATTCCCAAGGTCAGACACTTCTATGCAAATTCCACACCTTGTTGACGCTACCTGCCTCTTCATGTGTACTGCTATTTATAACTACCTTGTTACAAACACCTTAGTTCAGGCCTAGTCATTTCAGCCTTCACTGTCTCTATCACTATCGGAGACATGGCTCTGGCAATTACCAAAACATTGTTGTGAGTTAGTCTTTGTTGAATTTGCAGAATCATAGTCCCAGTTTCTTTCCCTTGGCAATGAAGAAGTTTCAGTATTTCCTTATAGCTAGAAACACACAATTATAAAATTTTACAGTTGACAGGGATTAAGGAGATCCTTCAAGTTTAAAGCTGATTTGGGCATTGCATGCAAATGCGATGTTTTATGATAGGTTGCCTTAGAGTCTTTCAGAGGAAAGACTAAACATATATGCATTCTCAAAAGAAAGTAATAGGACCAGGATAGACACTGGGGCATCATCAATGGTTTTGTACTTCCAGAGGGAAATACGGAGAAAGTAATCAAAGACTTTAAAACTACATAAAAAGGTCTCTCTCTCTAGGTGTATATGTGTGTGTTTGTGTGTGTGTGTGCATGTGTGTAACATTTTCTTGAGGAACAGGGAATTTAGAAGACTGAGATGAACACAACACGTATATCTAAATGGCATGACTGATTCTCCAGCATTACATTATAGAGGCTGTTTGCTTATCACATAATAATATATAACTGGCTTCGACAGTGATTCAAATAAGTAGCTCATTGTATTAGCTATTGACTCTATAAAATAAAATTCATGACACAAAATTAACTTGTTCTTTACCATATATATATGTGTGTGTGTGTTTTTCACATGTATATGTGCATAAATATTCTGAGTTTTAAGATTTGAGTAATATCTGCAGTAAGGAAAAAAACAGCAAGCAAATTGATATACAGTCTGCTTCACATTTACAAGATAATTCTTTTCTTAAAAAATAAGCATTCCTGCTGATCGGGAATTACTGTATAAAAATATCTCATTTATTTGACAAAGGTGCAAAGAACATACATTGGGAAAAAGACAATCTCTTCAATAAATGGCCCTCAGAAAACTGGATATCCATATATAGAAGAATGAGACTCGACCCCTGTCTCTTACCATATACAAAAATCAAAATCAGATGGGTTAAAGATTTAAATGTGAGACCTGAAACTATGAAATTACTAAAAGAAAACATTGGGTAAACTCTCCACAACATTGGTTTCGGCAAAAATTTCTTGAGTAATACTCCAAAAGCATAGGCAACTAAAGCAAAAATAGACAAATGGATCACATTAAGTGCAAAGGCTTCTGCATAGCAAAGGAAACAATCTGCAAAATGAAAAGACAACCCACAGAAATGGAGGAAAATATTTGCAGACTATCCATCTGATAAGGGAGTATAACCAGAATATACAAGGAGCTCAAATAACTCTACAGGAAAAAAATCTAATAATCATGGGCAAAAGATCTGAATGGACATTTCTCAAAAGAAAACACATAAATAGCAGACAGGTATATAAAAAGGTGTTCAATATCATTAATCATGAGGAAAAATGCAAATCAAAACTACAATGAGACATCATTTCATCCCAGTTAAATTGGCTTTTATCCAAAACACAGGCAATGCAAATTCTGGCAAGGATATGGAGAAATGAGAACCATGATAGACTGTTGGTGAGAATGTAAATTAGTACGGCCACTATAGAGAATAGTTTGGAGGGTCCTCAAAAAACTAAAACTAGAATTACCATATGATCAAGCAATCCCACTGATAGCTATATACCCCAAATAAAGGAAATTGGTGTTTCATAGAAGAGATAACTGTATTTCAATGTTTATTACAGCACTATACACAATAGTCAAGATTTGGAAGCAACCTATGTGTCTACTAACAGACAAGTAGATGAAGAAAATGTACATATTATATACAATGGAGTACTATGCAGCCATAAATAAAGAAATCCTATCTTTGTAACAACATAGATGGAACTGAAAGACATTATGTTAAGTGAAGTAAGCCAGGTACAGAAAGAAAAACTTCACATGTTCTCACTCATTTGTGGGAACTAAAAATTAAAACAATTGAACTCATGGAGATAGAGAATAGAATGATGGTTACCACAGGTTTGGAAGAATAGAGGTGGTGGGAGTGGGCGGTGGGAAATAGTGATGGTTAATAGGCACAAAAATATAGTTATATATGATGAATAAGACCTAGTATTTGATAGTACAACAGGGTAATTAGTTAGCAGTAATCTGGTGTACATTTTAGAATAACTGAGAGAGTACAATTGGAATGTTTGTAACACAAAGAAATGATCAATGCTTAAGGTGATAGAAAACACATTTTCCAAACGTAAAAACACATGTCCAAAGCATGTACAGATGACACCTATAGATTTAAACAGTAATTAAATAATATAATTTAAAACCTTGCACATGGTAACTAAATTATTTCCAGAATACTGGGTATAGAGGATTGCAAAATATTATTCATCCAGTACATTTTAAGACAATAAAAAAGTTCATATATAGGGTACACTCCTCAAAGAGATGGTCTAACATGCAAATTGAAAATTTTATTTTGAGACACATTTTATATATATGCTGCATAGGTTCTAGGTAAGGTTTACAACCATTGAGCCCAATTATCTTGTTCCAAAGCTAATATAAGTAAATAATAAGTAAACCCTAAAAGGAAGACTCTAAAAAGAATTTACATCAGTTCACTCTTCATTGAAAGTAACAGAAAATCTCCCCTGGAGCTTACACAAGGAAAACAATAAAACTGACTTGTTTTTGCAAACAAAGTAAAACACAGAATTTAAAAAATAAAAATAAAAATAAAAATAAAAAAAGAGGTTGAACACCTAGGTCTTAGGAAAGTAAAACAGTAGGAAACTTTAGGAAACTTGGAGGCAGAAATTCATGAAGAATCTCCTTGGGTTTCTTCCTTATGATACATGAGTTCCAATTACTTTCTATCCTTGAATGAGAGTGCTTCATATTCAAACTGCTAGGAAAGTATTGTTTAGTCTAATCGCCTGAATCTAGATAGAGAATGCTTCATGGTTGACAGGCAGAATGGCACCAGGTAGAACATAGGAGTGTCTGTTCCTCAAAGAAAAAGCTAGTTGCTTTTACTGGAAGGAGGGAAAAGAATTCTAGCAGGCCAAAACACAACAGCCCTCTTAGAAAGGCAACACAAGAATTTATTCTTCATTTTTCCCTCAACATAGGTGTTTCCTGGACTTCAGTAGTAATCGAGTAATATATGGTATATAGTAATATAGTGTGAGGATATATGGATATAGGGGAGATGCTGGATGACAATAGTCTAGATGACTTGGGAACGCTGCATCTGAGGTTACTAACCTCAGAGGCAAATGCATACGAAAAGGAATGGCATAGAAGCATAAACCCCTCCCCACACTTGGAAGGAGGAAAAGCTTTGTTATGCAAAGTTACATCTGATAGCAATTTTTTAAAACAATGAAAGCCTGTTAAATATACTCATTACTAGAGCTTAATAATAAAATCCACTGATCGAAATGCTTTTTTCACTTTAATATGATTGATTTATTAGATAAAAGACATTCTGTCTCTTTATGCATACCTGTTTCTACACAGAAATGCTGACTGAATCATTTGCACTATAAAGCACAAAAATGTGAGTCATTCAAATATCATATCTTAATGACAGGTGTTACTGGTTTTAATAAAATTTTTAAAATAGTAATATGTACAAATAGAAAGCTAAAAATTGTTAATAGAACAAACATGTATTTGGTAATTATTCTCCAACAAAAAGTGATTTTGGAATAATATTGAGTATAAAGAAATAAATAGTTATTTCCAGTTACAAACTTTGGATTACATTTAAATGTCTGCCTATTTGCCTTTGATATCTTTACCACATATAAAATCTATGGGTTATTTTTGTCATACTAAACTACACTAAACCTAGTTTCAATGAAAGAAAAGTTCGCTTGATTTGGCCTTTCTAAATGTCGTTACTATAAAATATTACGTTTAAAATTGTATATTAAACTTACTGAGAACAGAGTCTATGATACACACTACTTTTTGGTTGAGTCTTTTCTAAGATAAAATACATTTGTACTGTGTGTATAATATATTTTTAACGAATTCATCAGTCCATCAATAAATAAGAAAATATTTTCCCTTGAGTTAGCAGGTAGTGAAAAAATGTAAGTTTTGTATGTGATACAAACTCAAAAAGTGTTCAAATAAGATCAAGAACCTGAATATTTTCAAAAGGTGATGATAAAAAACGCATAGGCTTGGCCTTTCTCCAACAAAGCACTATGGAATCATATCCAGACCAACCATAGTCATCTTGGTAAAACCGACTGCATGTCAGAAAGGTAGCTGGTTCCAACATGTAAAGGTTGCATAGCCTATGCATTAAGTAGCTTTTTAGGAAACTTGGCTCATATTATCCTGGACAACAAGCTGCAGTTTAATTGGAGTAAACTTTTTATTTTTATTTTATTTTAGAGTTCAGGGGTACATGTGCAGGATGTACACGTCTGTTACATAGGTAAGCATGTGCCATGGTGGTTGGCTACACAGATCTTTGACAAACCTGACAAAAATAAGCAATGGAGAAAGGAGTCTGTATTTAATAAATGGTGCTGGGAGAACTGTACCATTTTCTAGCCATATGCAGAAAATTGAAACTGGGCCCCTTCCTTAAACCAAATTCAAAAATCAACTCAAGATGGATTAAAGACTAAAATGTGAAACTCAAAACTATAAAAACCCTGTGAGAAAATCCAGGCAATAACATTCAAGAGATAGGCACAGGCAAAAATTTCACGACGAAGATGACAAAAGCAATTGCCACAAAAGCAAAAATTGACAAATGGGATCTAACTAAACTAAAGAGCTTCTGCACAGCAAAAGAAACTACCATCAGAATGAACAAATAACCTACAGAATGAGAGAAAATTTTTGCAATCTATCCATCTCACAAAGGTCTAATATCCAGAGTCTACAAGGAACTTAAACAAACTTACAAGAAAGAAAAATCTCACTCAAAAGTGGGAAAAGGACATAAACAGACACTTCTCAAAAGAAAGCATACATACAGCCCACACATAGGAAGTAACTTTTTCTTTGTTTCCCTACCAAACTGAACAAGGAGAGATTGGATTGCCTAAAGCCAATATATGAGTCAACATATGACTTCTGTCAAAAAGTACCTCTTTTTAAGACTAATCAACTTTTCATGAAAATGAAGGCCAAGACTGATAGGCAATGAGAATCAGTGTATTTTTTCCAAGGACAGATATGGTCTTTTGACACTGATTACTTTCAATGACCATCCATGCTTAGCTGCACAAAGAACTATCATTCAGGGTCCTCCCCATAGATATATTTACATGATTGAAGAAAAGGTTGCAATGACTATGGAGGAAAACATCTAAGGATTAAAGAAGTCCTAGCATGTGGTCCCCAAGAAGGTATGGAGGAAGTGCCTCAGAGGTAATGCATTTTTATTCATTTATTTAGTAGCTGTTTTGTACTAGGGGCTGGGAATTCACAAATGATTGATAAACTCTGTGCTCTTAAGGGCCATCATCCTCTCTGCTTTACTACAATAAAAGTGGCCAGGATTAAAGAATGATTCTAGGTACAAAAGCCAAGGCGTACTGATTTGGACATTTCATGATATTTTCTTAGTCTTCCTTATCAATGACACACATGCCCTCCCATCCCACATTATCTTCCTGAGCCACCGCATTGCCTAGCCCTTCACAAAATATGGATGGTAGGGAAGGGTGGATCTATGTGATTTGCCAGACTTCAGGAGTAAGACAGCTGGCATATCTAAAACCTGTAACAATTACTTGTATTATTTCTACACCTTACCTAAACACTTCTAATTGGCATATTAGACTTGACCAAACAGATTAACAACCCATTCAATAACAATTGATCAGATTAATGCTAAGATAATTGGATCATTTCATTAGAAGAGTCATAGGAATAGAGAGAGACCAATAAGATCCTAGACTTCTTGAATATGAGGCATTACATGAAAGAAATCACACCCAGCAGCATTTTCAAATTAGTGTCAGTGTTCTGTTGCTTAAACTAAGTCATAAAATATGTTTATGCTAAATACTTAGCAAAAGGTAAAAGGAGAAATTAGGAAGTCATCCACTACTAAGGCAGTAGAATATAAATAAATCCCACCTGAATCACAAGTTTGTATATCCCTTTTATTTCTTCTATAATTTATCAGATGTACCTCTCTCACCACCTGTGTTTCCCTACCTCTAAATAAGTAGAGAATGTTGCATTCTCGTCTTTACATTTATTGTTTTTCTTCTTCTTTTTTTTTTTTTTTTTGTCTTTTTTTGAGATAGAGCTTAGCTCTTGTTGTCCAGGCTGGAGTGCAGTGGCGCAATGTCAGCTCACTGCAACATTTGCCTCTCGGGTTCAAGTGATTCTCCTGCCTCAGGCTCCTGAATAGCTGGGATGACAAGTGTTGTCTGCCACCACGCCCGGCTAATTTTTTTGTATTTTTAGTAGGGATGGGGTTTCACCATATTAGCCAGGCTGGTCTCGAACTCTTGACCTCAGGTGATCCATCCACCTCAGCCCCTCAAAGTGCTGGGATTACAGGCTAGAGCCACCATGCCCCCTGGCCTGTTTTTCTTCCTTTCTTTTTTTAAAAAAAACTTTACAAGAAATCCACTGCTTACAAACAGGACTAATGACACAACTGCTTCTCTTGTATTTGCTTCTGCGCATATTCCTTTCAGGTGGAATGACTGTGGCTCTGTGCCATCTCGAAATCTACTGCTCTCCAAGCACAAACGAACATTCTCTTAAACTAATGAAATGAGTGGCAGGCAGGTAAGTGGAAGCAAAATTGCTTGTGGTAAATGTGGGTGGGTGGAAAATATTAGCTGCTTGATAGGTTTTTAAAATGCTGTAATAATATTTCCTATGTAATTAACAGTGTGAGCAGAGCACCAGCAAAGGCTCAGAGGATGCCCACAGAGTTCCACTGAAGCCGTGCACAGAGGAGGCGGAGAATGCTCCCTACAGGTGAAAACTAGGCTAATACACAATGATTGAAGACTGAAGGTAACCTTGCACTCATACCTCCAAAAGACACATTTGCCACAAGTGAGGCAGGAGTTACGTTTACTCTGCTGTAAACCCCCAAAACCACTTTTGTTAATGTTTAGGTAGCTCACCTGTATCTCTGAAGATATACATATATATATATATATTTTTATGTACAGAAAGAGTGAGTGGGAAGTTATTAATATCCATTGCTGGCAGTGATTGTCAAGATTCTTAAAAAAGTAAAGGACCAATTGAAGATAAAATAATTTTAGATTTATGTAGTAAAATCTTCACAAAGCTACATGAAGAGTCTTTGGTCAGAGAAGCCTTGCTCTGAATCTTCGTCATAAGCTTCCTCTTAAAAATGACTGGTTTCAACAAGCTGTTTCAGTCAAATAGGCTGGTTATTCCCCAAATTCAAAGGAAAAAACAATGTCTACATCATGTTGGTCTGTTTGATGGGATTTACCAGCTATAAGTGTGAGATGAAACAATAACTAGTGACCAAATGTTGTAATAAGATATGTTATAATAGAGATCATATGTCACTTAACAAAAAATCCATCCAGGGTTGTTTCTAAGTCTTCCCTTTTTAAACTTTTAGAAAACAAGCAGCATTTTGAAAGATGGAAGATAAACCTCATGGCTAAGAAGTTAGAATTTTACTTCACTGGAAAAGAAAGTTTATTTTTGATAAATGGAAATGAGATGATCAAACATTCTAGAATGGGTACAAGGTAATTTGTATTATTTGAAGTACATAGGTAGATTTTAAGGACAATTCAAGGACAAAGTTTAAGATCTAATGTGCAGAAATTACAGAAGAAATAACTGTATTATGTTTATTGAAGGAAATTCAAAGCTTTTCCATAGAGAAGAAAGCAAGAAAAAAAAAAAAGAGAACATTGATCCTGTGATATGAAGGCTTCAGCTAGGGGTTGTAAGGAATACAACAATAAATAAGACAGAGCTTCTGCCTACGAAGACCTTACAACCTACTGGTTGAGGCAGACAGATGCAGCAAATAGTTGTAATAGAAGGCTGAATGTGATACACATTGAGCAGTCAAGGGAAAAAATGTTATTTACAACACTGGCTGCAGTTTGAGCCACAATGATAGAAGTATTCATTCCAAGGACAGCATTGCTCTTACCTTCCAGAAAATATTTTTATGTAACTCTTCTGGCTGTGTCTCTTCTTCCCACTCTGGCAGGTCTAGCAAAAGAGAAGAGAGACCAAGAGATATAAAGTATAGAAATATGGGCTTGCCCTCTAGCCACTCTAGAATGAGTAAGTTTAGAGGAGGGCACAGAGATTTAAAGAAAAGGAGGAAGAGGAGGGTCACTGGAGAAACATGAAGAGGCTAAAAATAGAAGTGTTAGGGAAAATAGAATGTTATTGACTGGAATTACGTCCCTCTCCAAAAATCCATACATTAACGTCTCAACTCCCACCCCTCCCAAACCTTCCTCACCTCAGAATATAACCATGCATGGGGCTAAGTTCTTTAATGAAGGAATTAAGTTAAATGAGGCCATTAATGTGAGCCCCTAATCCAACATGACTGGTGTCTTTATAAGAATCAGAAGAGCCACCAGTGGGGCGCATTCACAGAGAAATGGCCACAGGATGAGGCAGCAAGAAGGCAGAAATCGCGAGCCAACAAGAGAGGCCTCAGAAGAATCCAACCCTGGTACCACCTTCATTTTAAACTTCCAACAACCCCAGAACTGTGGGGAAAAAAATTCTATTGTTTGTCTATGATATTTTGTTGTGGCAACCCCAGCAAACTAATACATTGAACTAGTGATGTCAGGTTGAAAACAGAATATTAAAACGAGCAAAACGTACTGTTATTTATTTTTAGTATGTGCTATAGTCTGTATCTGTTTATTATCATTAAGCTTTTAAAAATTCTGTGCGTACAACACTTTTGTAGTTATAGTGTTTTGGGGAAAAAAAGGGAAAATATGTTTGAGGGGACATAAAACAGAAGACATCAGCGGTAAGGAAGGAGTCTACAAATATGTAATTAAGAATTCAACAAGAACAAGAATTTAGTAAAGCTAAGAGAAGAATGGGAGGATTCTAGAAAGATGATGGAGAAGGAAGCACCAGAAATCTGTCTCTCCACCTAGATAACAATTGTACTGGCAGAATCTGTCTGCTTAATTATTTTGGAAATCTAGCATGTACTGAAGGCTTAGAAATTTCTGGGAAAGGCTTGAAGAGTAAATGGTGACTCATTTTGTCCAATTTCATCTATTAGCAGAGTAGTAGCTACCCTTCACCCAACCCTCAGTGTCTTGGCAGGCAGTTGTACACGTATTACCTAAGCAGCATGCACACATTTTGTGGGGAGTTGAAGGGAGGGTAAAAATGACCCTGCCATCCAAAATATCAGGGATCTATGCACTGATCACTGATTGCTGCTTGTGATCACAGAGGTGCAGACAAACAGGTGCCGTCCGTGGTTGTTTCATGTCCCCCCACAGGTGCAAGCTGAAATAGACAACAGAAATATAACAGGGAAAATCAACAAAACCAGAAGCTGGTTCTTCAAAAAGATCAACAACATTGACAAACTTTAGCTATAGACGGACTAAGAAAAAACAGAGAAAACTAAAATTATTGAAATCTGAAATAGAAGTGGAGACATCGCTGCTGATTCTACATAAATAAAAAAAGATTATAAGAGAGTACTGAGAAAATTGTATACCAACAAATGGGATATTTCTAGAATCACAAAACCTACCAAAACTATGCCATAAATAAATAGAAAATCTGAATATATCTACAAGCAGTAAAGAGATTGGATCACAAATCAAAAATCTCTTGAAAACAACATCCCAGTAACTGATGACTTCACTGGTGAATGCTATCAAACATTTAAAGAAGAATACTAATCCTTCTCAAACTTCTCCAAATATTTGAAGAGGAGGGAACATTCCCCTTACTTATTCATGAAGCTAGCATTACCGTGATATCAAAGCAGAAAAAGACACTGCAAGAAAAAACTACAGACCAATATCCCTTATGAACATTGATGCAAATATCCTTAACAAAATATTATAAAACCAAATTCAGCAGCATATGAAAGGATTATACACAATTACCAAATAGAATTTATTCCGATGGTTTGAAACAAAAATTGATCAATGTAATATACCACATTAACAAAATAAAGAGGAAAAATACACATTATCATGCTAATTTTTGCATTTGTCAAAATTCAACATCCTTTTACAACAAAAGCAATCAACATACTAGTAACAGAAGAAAAGTACCCCAACGTAGGAAAAGCCATATATGAAAACCCATGGTGAACATCAAAATCAATGGTGAAAGACTGAAAACTTTTCCTCTCAGATCAAGAACAAGGTGTGTGCTTTCATCACTTATTTTGTTGTCGCTGTTTTTTTTTTTTTTGAGACGAAATCTCGCTCAGTCGCCCAGGCTGGAGTGCAGTGGCGCGATCTCGGCTCACTGCAAGCTCCGCCTCCCGGATTCACGCCATTCTCCTGCCTCAGCCTCCCGAGTAGCTGGGACTACAGGCGCCCGCCGCCACGCCCGGCTAATTTTTTGCATTTCTAGTAGAGATGGGGTTTCGCCGTGTTAGCCAGGATGGTCTCGATCTCCTGACCTCGTGATCCGCCCACCTCGGCCTCCC
Organism: Mandrillus leucophaeus; assembly: GCF_000951045.1. Classification (NCBI taxonomy): domain Eukaryota; kingdom Metazoa; phylum Chordata; class Mammalia; order Primates; family Cercopithecidae; genus Mandrillus; species Mandrillus leucophaeus. The sequence continues at coordinate 4,291,803 of NW_012103166.1, read as the reverse complement.
AAAGTGCTGGGATTACAGGCGTGAGCCACTGCGCCCGGCCATCACTTCTATTCAACATAATACTAAGTCTCATCCACAGCGATTAGGCAAGAGAAAGAAATTAAAGATATCCAAATTGAAATGGAAAAAGCACATGTATCTTTCTTTGGAGATATATGATCTTCTCTAGAGAATACTATAAAGATCACAAACACACACACAAACCTGTTAGAAATAATAAATAATTTCAGCAAAGTAGTACACAAAATCAACACACAAAATTGGTTACATTTCTGTACACCAAAAATGAACAATCTGAAAAGAAAATTTTGAAAATAATTCAATTTATGACAGCATCAAAAACAACAAAATACTTAGGAATAAACTTAATAATAAGAAGAAACACTTGTACAATAAAAACTATAAAACATTGCTGAAAGAAATTAAAGAAGTTATAAGTAAATGGAAAGACATCCCATGTTTACAGATTGAAAGACAACATTACTAAGATATCAATACTACCCAAAGTGAACTACTAGTTCGATACAATCCCCGTCAAAATCCCAATGGTATTTTTTGCAGGACTTCAAAACTTACTACATAGCTACAGTAATCAAAACAGTTCAGTACCAGCATAAAGACACACACACACACACACACACACACACACACACACACACATATATATATATATAGGCCAATGGAATAAAATAGAGAACCCCAAAATAAACCTCTGCCTGTATGATTAAATAATTTTTGGCAAGGGTACCAAGACTATTCAATGGGGGAAAGGATGGTATTAACAAATGGTGCTGGGAAAACTGGATGTCGAAATTCAAATGAATGAAGTTGGATCCTTACCTAATACCATATACAAAAATTAACTCAAAATAAATAAAGGACCTAAATGTGAAACGTAAAACTGTAAAATTCTTAGAGAAAGACACGGCAAATCACAACACTGGATGGCAATAATTTCTTGGATATGACACGAAAGGCACAGACAACAAAACAACAGACAAAAAAGGCAAAAGTTGAACTTTATGAAAGTTTTTAAAAATTGCACTGAAAGACACTATCAACAGAGTAAAAAGGCAATACACAGAATGGTAGAAAATATTTGCAAATACTACCATAAAAAGAATATTCAGAATATTAATTGAATATTGCCCTTATTAAAAATTGGGCAAAAGACTTGAATAGACATTTCTCCGAAGAAGATACAGAAATGACAAATAAGCACAGGAAAAGATGTTCAACATAACTAATTATTAGGGAAAAGCAAATCAAAACCACAATAGGTGCCATCTCACACTCATTATATAGCTGCTATTAAAAAATATATATATATATAACGTGTGTTAGTGAAGAAGCAAATAAATTAAAACAATTTTGCACTGGTGGTAGGAATGTAAAATGGTACAGATGTTGTGGAATACCAACACCTGTACCATTTTACACTCTTACCACCTGTTTGGTAATTCCTCAAAAACTTGAAAATACATTTACCATATCATCCAGCAATTTCACTTCTAAGTGTATCCAAAAAATTGAAAGCATAATCTAAAAATATATTTGTATACCCACATTAATAGCATTATTCACAACAGCTAAAACATGGAAGCAACCTAAAGGCCCAGTGACAGATAAATAAACAAAACATTTTTTATATATATATACACACACACACACACACACACACTACACACACACATATACACGTACATAAACAATGAAATATGATTCAACATTAAAAATAATACTGACATATGCTACAACATGAATAAACTTTGAGGGCATTATGCTAATTGAAATAAGCCATTATTCTACTTACAGGGGGTATATAGAGTACTCATAATCATAAGGACGGAAAGTAGCATGGTGGCTTCTAGGGACTGGAAAGGAGGAATGGGGAGTTATTATCGAATGGGTAGAGAGCTTAGTTTTAGAAGATGAAAGAATTATCTTCTAATTAGTGATGGTTGCACAGCAATATAAATGCACTAAATACTACCAAACTGTACATTTAAATATGCCTAAGACAGTAAATTTTGTTACATGCATATTATAATTTTTTAAAAACTGGAAAAAAAGTTATGAGAAGTACCTAATTCCCCCAACTCTGCCAAGACCTACCATAATGATGCCCTTGATATTTTTTGGAAATTTTGAAGAAGACTCTGAATGTCTTCAATTATATGGAACTGGAAATGAATAATTTTATTTGAATATTTAAGAAAACCGGATTCCAGTAGTGTGGGCAAATGGGAGGATCTGGATTCCAACACGCTCTAAAGCAATAGTCTATAATCAATATTGAGGTTCATGGAGCTGTTGACTTTAGAGTTGGTTTCTCACATATCAAGGCAATGGAGAACATATTAGCAGAGTCAACCAACATGATCAAAGACAGTCTCTGCAAACCTCTTAAGAATCCCAGAGTCCATTACATAAAGCAATTGAGAACACTCACATTTTATTATAATGACCTCTTCAGGGTCCTCCACGTAATGTACAGTTCAATGTTCCATCACTAATATCTTATATGAAAGAAAACGCCATCCATATAGAGCTCAAATTATGTGGTGAAAAAGGTCAGCAGTAAAGAGATTGAACTGTGGAATTAATTAACAATCACTTTTTAGAAAACATGATTAATACCTTGCAAAACACTCAAAAATTTCTTTATTCTGCTGAGGATAGCAGTGATTCCATAGGCATTTTCAATAAAATCACATTCAGTTGTAATACAAGAAGAAACTGTTCTTATATTGCATTCAAGAGACTTACTTTTTGCATGGAGACATTTGATTTTCATGAAACACTTTTGACAAAATTGATAGGCATTTCCCATTCCATAAGAACGATGCCATTTGAAATTTAGCACCTCTCTCCTATGAGTTTTAATAAGCTTAGTAAGTATTATGACAACATTAACTAATAATGAATTGAGATACTAAAAGATCGTGTCTGACTCCATGACACCAAGAAAGTCAATCATGTAGAGATGAAACCCAAAACCTGGTTATCTGCACTTTACCTACTGGATTTCTGGTTGTGTTTTTATTATCTCTGAATTGTACAGAATTTCAATTAAAAAATTAAAAAATACAATAGTGAATAATCAGTAAATCTTGTCAGCACTCATTTCTTATATTTCAAAGCCACTATAACTGTCACTATTTCATTTATTGGTGTATTTTTGGTGCCACCTGATCTCTACAATCATCCTACAAATTTCTCTACAGGCTATTTAGCACAACTGACCCTAGACTCAAGAACTGGAAGATCACAAATTGAGCTCTCCTAGGACCCCAGAACATTAATTGCTACCAAGAGAGATTCTGAGAATTAGGAAATGGTGATAAATATACTCCCTAGGTAAATAAACAATGGTTCAGTCAAGACTTAAGATGTCTTTCTTCCAGGCTGCATAGCTCCTTTAATCTTTCTCCTGCCTTGGGCCCAGGCACAAAAAAGAGTTGATTCCCTTTAATAAATAAGTCATCTACTTCACAGAGTTGATATCATGAGGAACGAATCAGAAAATATATGTGAAAATTGCTTTGAAGTCATGTTATGATTTTCAAACGCATGCTATTTTGTGTTCTTTGTCTACCATCACTATTATAATCATTATTATATGCTGACTAAGAGAAGAAAGGGTGGCTATTTCAACCACTGTTGGAAGAAAAGGACTCTAAACAGGGTTCCACGCTGAACATTTTTGGGCTGCTGCTTGTTACTGGGAAAGTATTGGAAAAAGAAAACAAACTGTTAATATTAAAAAACAGGCAAACTATTTTAAAAATTTTTAAAGTATATGTATCCATGAAATTTAGATAATTTATTACTAGTCATATTGGATTAGAGAAAAAGAAACTTAGGAAATGTTTTAACTTCATAAAAAATAAAAATAATAAAAAATAAAACCCATAGCCTGTCATCTAATGCTAAACACCACTAACATTTAATATTTTTCCTACAGGATTTTTTTTATATGCTTGAGTTTGGCTTTATACTACAAATGTCATAGTATACATACAATATTGCTTTTTACTCATTTTTTACTCATTTACTTCCTTTTTACTCATTTTTAACAAAAGTTTTTTTGTTGTTTATAGTAACTACAGCACTCAATGATAGATTTTATTTGCAATATCTATAAGATATGGTATTAACATTTACAGTTGAGGATCATAAAATCATCCTGAAATTAAGTGTTGAAAAGAAACTGAACATAATTGATAAACTTACTTTGAATAATTCTAGATTATTATTGTCATCATGTGACTCTCTTTAGTGTTTTTAAGATTAAAATCCCTACATACTTTCCATGCACTGAAGTTATCATTTTGTACAAAAACACTTCAAAATGTAGACTTTTATGTAAACTGTACATCATTTATGACAACTTTTTTTGTAGGATTATAACTGTTGTGTGTATTTTTACTCTGTATATAATTAACTTTTAATAATTCTTATTTGATTTCATCAATGCACCGCTTGCTAATATTCAAAGAGGCCTGCTCTAGTATAGCAGGATGAACTTTTCAGAACTTCAAGATTATTATTCAGAATAATGTCTGCCAACAAATGTTTGGAACACAATCTGTAAGTTGGAGAGGTGCTGCAGTTAAATATTTGGAGTTTTATTAATTCCTTATAAGAAATGCTCTTGGAATTCTGATAAATATAAGCACAATAAGGTAAAACAGCTACTGGGTCCACTAATTTTATTTTATTTTTTTTATTTTTTATTTATTATTATTATTATACTTATGTTCTAGGGTACATGAGCATAACGTGCAGGTTTGTTACATATGTATACTTGTGCCATGTTGCTGTGCTGCACCCATCAACTCGTCA
>NW_012103166.1:4281058-4285666 GCF_000951045.1 Mandrillus leucophaeus | reverse complement strand
TTATTTTGGATAAAAAATGTGATGGAAAAGGGATTCCTTCTTATTATAATAACAAAATATTTTACGGTCACAGGCCATACCAATGCTTGACTTGTTTCAAAAGGAGACAAAAACAAACAAGAAAACCTCTTATATCAGGGGATTGCAGTGAGATTGAGGTTTATCCTCGAAACCCCACAAACACTTCAAGAAGGCCATAGTTTATTTCTTGCTCTTGATGGTTCTTTGGGTTCATCCAAAGAAATAATATTTTTGTACTATTAGTTAACCTGTCTGTAAGCATTTTTTCTTAGTGCAGTTTTTACATTTAACTAACAAGAGTAGTATTTTTGATATATGTAACTGGATATCTCCAGATTAGGTATTTTTTACTGATGCCAGAAGAAAACTTAAGGGAAGCTGAAGAAGGAGAATACATTTCAAAGACACCCCAGTGGAGTCAATTAGCACCTATAAATGTTTATATAATTCATCACGTACTGCCAAATTAACCTGTTTAAAACAATTTTTTTTGTCAAATCAGAATCTTGTTCAATAACTTCTCCACAGATACTAAATAAATCCCAACTCTTAACCCTGTATTTTAAGACAGCCATCAACAAAATTTGTCTTATCTATTTGTACTACTACTAAAACAATTTCAGTTAGTTTTTTTTGAAATAAAAATACCCTCTCTCTTATTTCCCTCTTTATTTCCTCTTTTATTCAGTCTACCAGTTCAAATACTATTTCATTTACTACGCATACCTCACTATTTTTTATTCTAATTTTATTTTAAGTTCTGGGATACATGTGCAGGATGTGCAGGTTTGTTAAAAAGGTAAACGTGTGCCATGGTGGTTTGTTGCACCTATCAACCCATTACCTAGGTATCAAGCCTAGCATGCATGAGCTCTTTTTCCTAATGTTCTCCCTCCCCCAATCCCACCCCTCAACAGGCCCAAGTGTGTGTTGTTCCTCTCCCTGTGCCCATGTGTTCCATTATTCAGCTCCCACTTATAAGTGAGAACATGTGATGTTTGGTTTTCTGTCCTTGCATTAGTTTGCTGAGGATAATTGGCTTCCAGCTCCATACATGTCCCTGCAAAGGACATAATCTCATTCCTTTTTATAGCAGCATAGTATTCCATAATATATATTTACCACATTTTCTTTATCCATTCCATCATTGATGGGCATTTGAGTTGACTCCATGTCTTTGCTATTTTGAATAGTGCTGCAATAAACATACACATGCATGTGTCTTTGTAATAGAATGATTTATATTCCTTTGGAGAGATACCTAGTAATTGGATTGCTGGGTTAAATGGTATTTGTGGTTCCAGATCTTTGCAAACTCACTATTTATTGGTCAATAGCCTACAATTTCTTCTAAGTCGTGGCCCATTCACTTACTTTGTTTTCATGCCCTTCATGACTTCTAATAATATTGAAATCCCATAGAGCCCTTCATGTATGTCATAAAGTATATGTGTGTCAATAACAAACCCACACACACATACACATACACACACAATACTAGGAGTTAGATAAGAAAAACATCATTGTTTCTTTTAACCAATTAGAAGACAGAAAATACACACAGTTGGCCTGAAAATAACCTAGAACCAGGATTTCAGTTTAGCATTCCCCTCTGATAGTACTATGCCCCAGGCATCAGCATGGCTCTTCCACCTCAGTTTCTAGAAAGCAGAGTCATAGTCTGGCCCCAGTGCTTCTGGGAGCACCTAAGCTTTAGAGTGACTTCCTGAAATTTTCTGTCTCCTTCTAGGGCTTAAAGCTTGACAGAACTGTTTCTCTCCTTCACGTTTTTCTCCAAACTTCTACTTTGTGTGGCTTTGACCACATATTCACAAGAGCAAGAGCACCAAGGCTCATGACAGTGGAAACAACCTAGGGTCCTGTGGCCACGCTCAGTTCCAGGTGAATGGTCAGGCTAATGGATTGTTCCTGGAAGCTATTGTGGTATTTTATTCAAGGGATCATCTCAGTCTGGATTACCAGACTCTTGCTGGCACACTAATTTTAGGTGATTTTGCAACCTATATGGACAAAGCCTTTTGCAAAAAATAATTTCTCAGAGCCTACTCGCCTGAGGGGTGGCCTTTCTTTTGTAGGTATGAAGAGCAATGAGTAAAAACATCTCTCTCCCTCGCGAAGAGTTTAGTGTAGAGAATCATTTAATATTGTACATTTGTAGTACATTTTAGAAGTCATAAAGAGCTATACTGTATAACATTTTATTTGACCTTTACCAGAAATTAATTATTTCAACAAGTATTACTGATGGTCTTCTATATCTTGGCATTGAATTAAATGCTGAGCATTTATAGATTTACAAAATAGACACTATTCCTGATGACATGAGAAATACAGTGGTGAAGACAAAAAGTTACACTAATTACATAAGTAGTCATTGCTTACAATTTTGAAAACTGAAGTAACGTTGACATGAGAAACCTCCTACTCTGACAACCTCACCTAGTCTATAAGGTAAATATGTCTATAAGATAGATAAGATCAATTTCATTTTACAGCTGATTTAATTAACTTTACAAAGTTAAATTGACCTTGGTCAAGGTCACACAGTGAGTAAAGGACAGAAGTAATGCATGCCCCGGGATTTATGCTTGATCTGTTCCTTTTCCTGTTGGTAATTGCTCAGAACACACACACACACACATACACACACACACACACACGTCCTACCATGACAATCCGATTCTTGAGAACAGCAATTGTGAGTCTACGGGCATTCTGAATGTTGTTGACTTTCAAGATAAATGTTAAAGAAATAACAGTCACTATTAGTGAATAATTTAATTGTATTATTGACTATACATTGTGTTGCTATGGTAATTGTAAATTAAAAAGACCATTATTTTTAATTAACCTAACAAAGATATAGTCACATGTTCTCACTGTCATGCTGAGAATTAAAACAGACCACAGGGATAAAAAGTGATGGGGTAGCCAGAGCAGTTTCTCTGATCAGATAGGTGAGAAGGACGAGAAGAATCACGACTCTTAAGAGATCCAGATATAGACATTTCAACAAGAGTATAGTTAGGTTGAGACATGGAGAGTAGAGTATATATTATTGGAAATAAAGAAAGAGCCAGATCATGTGTGGTTTTTGATACGTTGGGGCAGAAATGTCGATTTTAACAGCAATGGGAAGACTTTGAAGAGTTTTAAGCAGGGAAGTGACATGATCTGAACTATATTTTTGGAAGATTGCTCAGATCAAAGTCTGTTGGGATCAAGTGGGCAGTTGGAATGGAAATAACAGCTGGGCCAACTGTAAATAGTATTTAAGAATCCTTTATAGGAAGTCAGAGGGTACAGAAGAAAAAAATATATATATTTATAGGACCAGAGGTGAAAACCATAAGAATCAGCATAATCAAAAAGATTTGTGGTAAGCAAGAGAGTGGAAATTAGAAGAAATATTTGATAAGCAAGAGTCATAGTGAGACATGGATAACCTGATAAAAAACACTCACTTACAGGCAAATGTGGGATTGAAAGATGGAAACTTAGTCACTGTCATAAACCCTTCATTTCACCCAGATCTCTGATTTGGCAAGCTATCTATAATCATGGGCTTTCCTACGTTTAAAATTCTGTACCCTCAGAGTCTTTCTAGAACACTACCAATACTGTGTAATAACATGAGTTTGCTGAGAACAAGGACTTTAGATGCACACAGACCATGGTTTAAAATTCCATGCTACCAATTTCAGGACCTGTGAATGAGATACTGACAACCTCACTGATCCATGGTTTTCTCATTCATACAAAAGGATTATCAATAGCACATACTTCCTAGGGTTGCTATAGGCAGCAAAAATTATAATCCATAGAAAGTGCTGAATATAGTATTTGGAGCATCTAAAGATACTGTGAGCTGTTTTTAATATTATCAGTTATATGTCAAAATAGAATTATAAAAATCTACTTTTAATGTTTCTTACATGTTAGTTGGCATATAGTTGATTTATTGCTCATTGAAAGGTAGTATCTATTTAAGGTCAGTGATATATAATTATTACCCTATATTTCCTTTATTTATGTGCCTTTCTTTATCTTTATTTCTGTCGTTAATTTGATAAATAAAGTTTCACAATCTCTACCCATTATTGCCTGCCCTCCTCACACTCCTTACTCTACTCCCCTGCCACTGGTACTTTCCTAAGCCAACCAATTTAACAGCCTCAGTATATGTTTTTCCTCATATTTCTCCATTTTATACAAACCTATACAAATATATTGTGGAGTTTGTACTTACAAAGTGGGGCTCACATTATATAAAGAGCTCTGTAACTTAATGCATTCAGGACATTCTTCCACATGAATAGATTATGAACTAATTCTTATCAATGACTGCAAAATATTTCAGAATATGAATATATTACAGTATCTTCAAGTATTCTTCTACTGATGGGTATTTCTATTGGGTATAGTTTTGGTATTTTTGTTTGTTTGCTTTGGTTTAGTTTACACTGTTACAAGTACTGTTATACTAAACACAGCATGAACTGATATACTTATGACTGATAGAATTAATTCATCAACATCAGAAGCTAAATCAAAGGCTGCTGCTTC